>NC_091809.1:11010000-11347500 GCF_041296235.1 Equus asinus
TTCCTCTTTCCTCTTGCTTTGAAAACCCTTTCTGAGTAGCCAGATAAATAGCACAGACTTCATTATAGCATTGACATCCCTGAGCAGTGCCGCTGTCCTGGCCACACAGGGACATAGAAAACCTGGTGCCTCCACTCCTTCCTTGTGCACAGGCACTCAGGGTCTCTGTCGGCATGAGCTCCAGCATCCCTCTCCGCCACAGTGGTGACAGTGTGCGGAGCGGTAGCAGTGCCATGTGGCCCTGGCCTGACCTGTGAGGCATCTTACTTTCCACATACCTGCTTTGGAGAAGAGAAGCAACTTTCCCTAGAGACCAGGCTTCCTCCCATCACCCACCCAGCCCCTCTCCTGGAAGCCAGCATGGCTTTTCTGCTGCCAGACTGTCCTTCAGTCCCCGCTGACTTGATCAGGCTTTGGCTGCTGTTCATGGCCCCCATTCTCTGGGAAGAGTCCTCCAGAAGCAGGGAACGTGGGGAGGGATCTGGGGATGCAGCCAGCCCTGCACAGGTTGGGGGGCCCTTGGTGTGGGAAATGCATGCATTTCCCTTGCATTTGAGGCCTGGAATTTCCTCTGCCTCTTGCAAAAATTAAGCATAGATCTACCATATGATCCAACTATCCCACTGCTGGGTATTTATCCAAAGAACTTGAAAGCACAACGGCATAAAGATACATGCACTGCTATGTTCATTGCAGCATTATACACAATAGCCAAGACATGGAAGCAACCTAGGTGCCCATCAAGGGACAAATGGATAAAGAAGATGTGGTATGTATACACAATGGAATACTACTCAGCCATAAGAAATGATGAAATCCGGCCATTTGTGACAACATGGGTGGTCCTTGAGGGTATTATGCTGAGTGAAATTAGTCGGAGGGAGAAAGTCAAATACCGTATGAAATCACTCAGAAGATAAAAATAACGACAAACAAATACCTAGCAACAGAGATTGGATTGGTGGTTCCCAGAGGGGAATCGGGGCTGGAGCAGGGCAAAAGGAGTGATTAGGTTCACATGTGAGGGGGTGGACTATAATTCATTTTTGTGTGTTGAACATGATGCAGTCTACACAGAATTTGAAATATATCATGATGTACATCTGAAAGCTATATAATGTTATAATCCAATGTTACTGCAACTAAAATGATAAAAAATAAAAACATAAATTAAATTTTTTTTTACATAATGAAAATTTGCTACCAAAACAACACAGTAATGATTCATAGAGGCAACATATTAAGAGGATACCAAAAGTGCAAATGGAATATTTACCACATATATATTTTTTTATTCCTAGACTGTGCTTTGTGACCTGCCTTTGCCTGGAGGAGTCACACCTTGCATGCTGATAACAATTCTGGGCACAGTGAAGCGCAATGCAAACAGGTGAACAGCAAGATTAGCAAGTCTGTCGTATTTGCTGATTGGTTTAGAATTTTTAAAACTACACATTTAGAATCTTGGCTATACCACAGTACGGGATTATCCCATAAATCAATATGTATTCCCAATACGGGGACAACGTTTCCCTCACTGAATCTTAAACCAGAAGAATCAAGAATAAAACAGAGTCCTACTTTCTGAGGACAAAGAGGAAGAGCAGGAAACCCATTCTGTTGGTGTTTCCTGGCAGTGAAAGCCTTAGAGCTCAAGGAAACGTGGAGCTTTTGTAATGTGATGCCTGGCCGTCTCTCCACCTCTGAGCCATACATTGTGTAAAAAACCAAGCATGCACATTATGTCTACATGTCCATCAAAAACAAGGTGTGAAAACAAAAAGACCCCACTGGACATTGTTCCGAGTTGGTCTGAGCGCTTGAAAGTGATGCCGCTCTGTCCTGATGTGCATACAAACCTCCCCGCAGTTGTGCAGGTCACAGTGCAGTCTCGGACCTTGCGAGCTCAGCTGCCATTTCTATCTTCATAGTGGGGGCAACAGCAGGGTCACAGATTCCTATGGTGTTAGCCTGGTCTACAGCTGACAAGTGGCAGGATGGAGAACCCCAGTTTTCTGAGCAGACTCTATATACTTAGAAGATTTGAACAGATCCCTCAAGTTACAAGACTTCCTCAAAATAAATCAACCTTTGCCATTGGAACTGGTTTGACTGAGGTGAGCTAGGATGGGGTAAGATTGGAGCTAACAGGTAAATCCGTGCTGATCCATGGCTGCCCTGGGATGCCTGGGCCTGGTGATCACCACTGGTTATACCTACGTGTAAAACAAGAAGGCTAAGGATATCCTGAAGCTGTCCAGTACGCCCATCCCTGAGGTCAGTGGTGCCACTAAAGCTACTGCAGCCATTAATTCATCTGTGTTTCTGGGTCTTATGACCAGGACACAAAAGGCACAAAGTCAAGCTATGCACACAGGTTTATTCAATAATTTGCAAACAGACTCCATGAGTGTCTGTCACCTTTTTCCTGGTGAATCAAAGGGAGCCACCTCCTCTGTTAGCAGGAGATAGACTCAGCTCTGATCTGATCATTTTACATCCAAATGGCCCACTCACTCCAACCTCCAGCCAGCTTCCTCTGGTTCCGCATGAAGGTCACCACCCTAAGCCAACTGCTACTTCCACACAGCCTGTACAGCTTCTGATGGCACAGTTCTTCCCTGCACAATAAAGCTTGCCTCACAGCAAAGTACAAAACATATATACCCTCTGCCTATGTCCCCGTCCATCTTTCCTCCCAACATAAGGTAGGACCCAGCACACCTTACCCTGTGCACACAGCACTCATGATTTGTTAATATCTGCTCTCCTCCCTGTATGACCCCTCTCATGCAGGACCACACTGATATACATATCTTTGCTTTATTTAGGGTTATTGCATTGGAAATTTTAGCTCCAGGAACACTAGAGATGCAGACTGACACTGCGGCCACTCAGAACTAATTCTGGTTGAAGTGGTTAAGGTGGTCTAAACTGAAAAAATTATTGCTTGGTCCTGCAAATTCTATGTGAGGAATTACAAGAAAAAAAGAACACTGAAGGCAGTAGAGATGACAGTATCTTGCTTTTCACTGCAGAGGAAATATAGGCATTGGATTTTCAGTCAAATACAAATTCTATTGCCATTGGCTATCTTGGTCTTTTCCCTGTGAATTTAATCATTGGAAGACACAGTGTGGTGTATGTGTTCATTACTGGGTGAATCAAAACATACAGAGAATCATTGTTAAAAGGTCTAGAGTGCAGACGTTGCTTTAAAACCAGAGCACATGCTGATTCTGTCAGTGCTCTATGGGGTTCGCTGAGACACTGAGGGAAAGAGTTAGTGATTCGACAGCCAGGACTTGTGTTTGCCTTGACATCCAAGTGCAGGAACTGGGGTCAAAAAGCCAAGCAGCACTTTCGTGGGGTTGGCCCCGTGGCCGAGGGGTTAGGTTCTCGCACTCCGCTGCATGCGGCCCAGTGTTTCGTTGGAGCGAGTTCTGGGCGCGGACATGGCACTGCTCATCGAGCCACGCTGGGGCAGTGTCCCACATGCCACAACTAGAGGGACCCACGGCTAAGAGTATACAGCTATGTACTGGGGGGCTTTGGGGAGAAAAAGGAAAAAATAAAATCTTTGAAGAAGAAAAAAAAAAAGCCAAGCAGCACTTTCATTAGTTCCACTTGACATCATGGAATGTTTACCACATTTATTGTCACGACTTTACAACTTAGCATCGGAATACTGAACTTTAACGATGTTGTCTAGCTCTTGCTGTGTCAGGACTTGGCTTTTGGTTAACTATGAGGAAGCCGAGTATTTGAAAGCTCTTATTTGCCATTAATAGGGATTAAAAGCAGGCTGGCAGGGCAGGAAGGAGGTAACCGTTATTCTCTGCAAAGTAAAGCATAAAGTGCCCTCAAAGTGGCCCGAAAACCTCTGTGAGAAAACCTTGAAGACCTTTCATGGGTAGAGGTGGTAAAGAGGGAATGACAGCTGACTAGAATGATGTGACCAAGACAACGAGGCAAAAAACTCAGCACGTTGTCTTGCTTCCTGTCAGATGCTTCTGTGTTACATCCAGTCCTTGGCCCAGTGTACCGTCAGTGTGATTTCTGTTTAGAAAATTGTCAGGTATTTATACAATGATTTGCTCTTTAGAAAATTGCATGTTCTTCACTTGATGCAAATGCACAGCTTGAATCATTTTACTAACTCTGGTCTTTGGTTTAAAACAGGCTTGCTTGAGATTTCAAGAGAGGGCATGATGTCGCCTTCCACTGTAACCCGCGCTTCAGTAAGAACAACAGGGGAGCCATTGTTTGCATTACAAAGCTGGAGAATATCTGGGGAAAGGAAGAAAGACAGGCAGATTTCCCCTTTGAAAGTGGTAAACCAAAGTAAGTTATTGCTACTATGAGATATTGAAAATGTCTGTTGCTCATGGGACTCGCTCTAAACCACAATGCCCTTGAAATGAATTTTCATCAGCTCTCCTGAGACACCTAACTAGGACATCTCCTCCACATCCCAGGGGACCAGGCACTGCAGGCTGGAACAGGGCAGGAGCGCTGACCACAGGACCTTGGCACATGTCAGGATTTGGAGATGGCTCTTTAAGGAGGTGAAATGAGGTCCTGATGCAACGGGACTGGGGTCCTTATGAGAAGAGGAGACACAGATGCAGAGGAGCAGCCCCGTGAGGACGGAGGCAGAGACGGGAGGGAGGCGGCCACCAGCCCAGGGTCCCTGGAGCCCCAGACACTGGAAGAGGCTGGAGGGACCCTCCCATGGAGCCTCCAGAGGGAGCACAGCCCTGCAACCCTTGACCTCAGACTCTGGGCTCCAGGATGGGGTAGGACGGATCCCTGGGGTTCAAGCCCCTGAACGGCCCTTCACCTGGAACTCTCCAGACCTGCACTCTGCCTCACCCATCCAATCCCGTTTTGCAGACTTGGCCACCCCTCAGCCTGATTCCCAGCCCCCGAGCGGCCCAGGCAGCCCCGACAGGGCAGGCCAACGACCTGGGTGGGGGGACCGGAGGCAACTGCCCCCCAATAACGATTCCCCTAAACCCCATCTTCCCTCCGGCATCTGATACGCAGACGCCCTCGGCTAGCACCCCATTCCTTTATATCCAGGCCGATGACACCCGGCCCCCCCCAGGGCTCCCCGGCCGAGCGCTCGGTGTCCGGGGGTGATTAACGCCCAGCTTGCTGCGTGAAAGATGTGAGTCCTGACTCGGTTGGGGGCCAAGCGGCCCCAATTAACACAGCAGTGGCTTTCATGTTCACCTCAATTAAGCCGGCTGCCGTTTCCTGAGTCGTTTCCCGGGCAGCGTCCCGCGGTGTCAGCCACACATCAAAGGGCCTCGCGGGCCACGCAGCAGGTGACACTCATTTGCACACTGGCCCAGGCAGGCAGGGGCTGGGGGTGCTCTGCGAGGGACCCGGAGCTGGTTGGGGTGAAGGGTCATGGGGTCGGGTCCTCCAGGGAGGGTCCCTCCTGCCTCTTCTGCTCATCAAACCATGTGAGGCAGCATCTTGCATACAAAATGCAGGAAAACGGGCATGGATGTGAGTTCAGGGCCACTCTTCCTCAGAAAAAACTGATCTCTGATTCAAAGGATGACTCGGGTCTTGAGTCAGAGGCCGCTTCCCCCTTTGATGAGCCTGGTGGTGGGGAGGTCACAGGGCATGGTGGGCACTGCCTCCTTCCACCTCTGAGGTCCGACCACCGTCCTTCAGAAGCGCAGGACCTGACTGACCCAAATCACCCATCACAAACCGACTCCCAGACAGCATTGCCTCCCAACCTCAAAACCACCATCAAAAGGGCACAGTCGGTCCCCACATTTGCTTGTCTCCTTCCCCGTGCAAAAACCGACGCTCCATCCTCGGTGCCGAAAGCACAAAAACAGATGCCTGCATCCTGGGACGGTGATCTAGCCGCTGTTTGCAGGAGGAATAAATGAGACCAAAAACGAATGGGCAAAATACGGTCCATCTGTGCAGTGGAATATTATGCAGCCATGAAAAAGGAGCCCATGTCCAAATCTCCTTCCTTTTCATGGCTGCGTAATATTCCCTCCACAATGGACTGTGTGCTGTTCCTCCATTTATGCAGCTGTGGACACTTGTGGCGTTTGATGCATCTGATTTTTATAAGTCGGTCTATTAACCTGAGCCGCTTCCTGTCCATTTTCCTTTCTCCAGGGGCTCAGTATTTATTCCCAGGCCACGTGACCCTGGGGCATCATGTCCCTGGGCAGCATTGACAGCTGTCGACCCTGCAGAGAGGCCCCCCCGTCCTGCTGTTTGCACACATCCCCACCCACCTCACCCCCATCTCCATGCAGAGCTCGCCTGTCAGATGCAGCAGGCGATGCAAAAAAAATCCGGCACAAAGTGGATTTTTCATTTCTCAGGAATACTTGGGAAATGACTAGAAGGAAACACTAGCAAAAATTAGCAAGAGTGACAAGGCAATGGTAATGAGCACGCTGTCTTTCAAAAGAAGAAATCATTCAAAATATTTCTTTATCAGAGTCGCAAACACAATCATGTCCTCTGGTACAATAAAACCACTTTAAAGATATATTCCAGCACCCTGCTCCATTCCATCCCATTTCCCGTATATATTCTCTATCAGTGCACATCACACTGTATATACATATTCCAGCACCCTGCTCCATTCCATCCCATTTCCTGCATCTATTCTCTATCAGTGCACATCACACTTTATGTTTACTCATGAGATCTAAACTTCGTGTACAAAATACTCATCACCCTGAATAAGAGAGCGTGCAAGACGGCACAATCAAGCACACAGACTCAGCACGCTCTTCACAGTCTACTTTCCTTCAGAAGGTGGGCAAGTTCCTTTCCCTCCAGCTCTCATTTTTCTCCTCTGCCAATATTTATTCATCCACCAGATCCTAGTTACTGTCCAAAAAAATTTATCAGCAGTTCTCTATATTTTAGATACCAGACTTCCCTCTGACGTACTAATGGCAAGCATTACCCCATTCCATTGACTTTCTTTTTATCTTTGTTTTCTTTGATGTAAATGTTTCTTATTTCCATATATATAGGATTTGAATTTTTCTATTTTGCCACCAATAATTTCCTTTAATGTTTCTATAATTTCTAATTTACTCAGTAACTCCCCTGTCTCAGATTGTATCCTAAGAAATTATCAGAAACTTGGACACACTGAAAGGGATCACACTTATGTGGAGATGGCAGTGGTGGGGAAGGACAGAAAGGGGTGGAAATGTATAAATTTTGCCTTGTTTGACAGGCATCTTTACTTCTTTCAGTTTTTAAAAGAGTGCCATTCCTGTCTTCCATTGTAAAGACCAGGGAAATAAAAATCTAATGTTGAGACATAAAAGAGAAGCTTGAACAAAAGTTGACCTTTTAAAAGATGTTAATTGAAGGATTACGCATAATAGGAAAATTAGAAATAGCTTAAATAGCTAATACGAAGGGAGTGATTAATTTGTAATATATAGCATATGTAAAACATAAAACATATACAGCAATTAATTAAAACGTTTTCTTTTAAAGAAAGATGTGGTTTTTAATAACTGAAAATTTAACATTTAATTAGATCATCAGGGACATAATTAGATTGAGCTATTTGCAGGAATTTTTAAACTATTTTTTTGTATAAAAACCATTATTACAATGCTGGAGGAAATGAAAACACAAGAAAGGTTGATGTGATCTTGCCAGATCACCCAGCTCCTCCCAGCTTTGTCAATATGTGTGTGTGACTTGTAAATAATTGCAGTCTGTCAACTCTGTATTTATACATTTTCAGAGATGATTTTGGAGATGTGTGCTTAAATTTTACAGAGATTTTTTAACAGTGTTTTTAATCATATTTTATGAGTTCTAAAGCAGCATAAAAGAAAAATATTTGTCACCTTATATAAAACATCTACGTAATAAAAACGCCAATCAACATCTTTATTGTATTTCTGCTATGTTTTCTCAGACAGTTTCTGAGGGAAGAACCATCAACAGCTTTTACTGATTGCTGGAAGAACGCAGCAATCAGTGGATGAGAAAGGAAAGTCTGAGTGAGTTCTACTTTCTTTAAGTCTCCAAATGGACACTTAAGGGGGAAAATGCTGATCCAGAGCAATGGCTGACAGTGTTCCGGATTAAGTGAGAGCCTATTCATCCTCTAAACATGTAAGACTGATTGGGAAACAGCTCTATATTTGTTTTCTAGAAAGACTCCACAGTTTATACTTGTGGCCAACTAATGTTACATTTTGTCATTCTTACTAATTTTTTATAGCAATACCTCTTGCTCTTGATGTCTCAATACTTTAACTAAAAATGCTCATAATTTCTAATGGTAGATCCAAGGATATTGTTATTATTGTTGTTGTCATTATCAGTATTTTAAAGTACCATTTATTGAAAATCTACTATTTGCCAGGTACTGTAATATAATTTATCTTAAAACTCCATGGAGAAGAGACTGTTATCAAACTGAGGTTTATGAAGGATTACGTCTCTTGCCCAAGGCCATATATGGCCTTCAACATTTGGATTTAAAACAGTGGCAGGGTAGAGATTAAAACCCAAGTCAAAGCCCACACTCTTTGCCACTATCCTGTACACATCTTGGGCCGCTGCTAGACACACCGGAACCACCTGTTGGATATGCCAGAAACATCTGCTGGATACGCTGAAACCACCTGCCAAATATGCCAGAATCAGGTCCCGGACATGGTGGAAACACCTGCCAGACACGTCCAAATCACCTGTCAGATACGCCAAAACCATGTGCCACACATGCCGGAACCACCTCGTGGACACATCTGCTGGATACTCCAGAAACAGGAAAACCACAGGACGGAACCAGGTGCCAGACAAGCGTGAAGCCCCTTCCAGACTAGCCTGAACCACTTGCTGGACCAGCCTGAATCACTTTATGGACATTCCAGAACCACATGCCCAGCACGCTAAAACCGAGTGACTGACACGCCAGAATCCCCTGCTGAGCACACCTGAACCGGTCACTGTGAAACCACCTGCCGGATACACCAGAACCAGGTGCCGGACATGCCAGAACCACCTGCCAGATACACCAGACACAGGTGTTGCACATGCTGAAACCAGGTTCCCAACATGACTGAACCACCTGCCAGACACGTTGGAGCCACCTGCCGGATATGCCAAAAACAGCTGTTGCACATGCTGGAACCAGGTGCTGGACACACCTGAACCACCTGCTAGACACAAGGGACCCACTTGCCGGACACGCCGTCATCACCTTCAGGAAACGCCAGAACCATCAAGTGAACATGCCGGAAGCACCAGCCGAACATGCCAGAGCCAGGTGCTTGACACGCCATATCTGCCTGCCAGACACACTGAAATCACCTGCCAGATATGCCAGAACCAGGTCCCGGATACGCCAGAACCAACTTCCAGGCAAGCCAGAAAAATCTGCCGGACACGCCGGAACCACCCCTCAGAGTGGCCAAAACCACGAAAGTGAAATGACGGGATCATGTCCTGGGCATGTTGTAGCCACATGTCAGACACGCTGGAATCAACCGCTGGACATGCTGGAACCAACTGCTGGACACCCCGGAAGCACCCACCGCACATGTCAGAACCACCTTCTGGACATACTGGAAACTCATGCCAGACAACAGGAACCCCCTGCCTGACAAGCTGGAACCACCTGAATGACATGTCAGTACCACTGGTCGGACATGCCAAAACCAGCTGCAAGACAAAACTGAAACACCTGCCAGACAAGACTGAACCACCTGCTGGATACACCTGAACCACTTGACAGACACTCCAGAACCGCATTCCAAGCATGCCGGAACCACATGTCCGATATGCCAGAAGCAGGTTCCGGAGGTGCCGAAACCACCTTCAGGACAGGCCTGAACCACCTGCTGGACATGCCTGAACCACCTGACTGACATGCTTCAACCACCTGCTTGACTCCCCGGAACCACCTGCTGGACACCTGTTGGATATGCCGGAACCAGGTGCTGCATACACTGAAACCACCTGCCAAATGCCCCAGAACCAGGTGCCAGACATGGCGGAACCAACTGCCAGACATGTCCAAATCACCTGTCAGATATGCCAAAACCATGTGCCGGTCACACCAAAAGTACCTCCAGGACACGCCAGAACGATCTGCCAGATACGCCAGAAACAGGTACAGCTAGGGTGGAACCAGGTGCCAGATAAGCCCGAAGCAGCTGCTGGACTAGCCTAAACCACCTCCTGGATGAGCCTGAACCACCTGCTGGACCATCCTGAACCACTTTACGGACATTCTGGAACCACATGCCAGGCACGCTGTAACCAGCTGCCCAACACGTAAGAACCACCTGCTGAACACTCCTGAACCACCTGCCCGACACGTGGGAACCACCTGCCGGATACACCAGAAACAGGTGTCACACATGCCGAAACCAGGTGCCGGACATGACTGAACCACCTGCCAGACATGCTGGAGCCACTTGCTGGATATGCTAAAAACATGTGTTGCACACCCCGGAACCAGGTGCTGAACACGACTGAACCACCTGCCGGACAAGCCTCAACCACCTGCTGGAAGTGACTGAACCACTTGCAGGACACGCCATCACCAACTTCAGGACACACCAGATCCATCTGGTGGACACGCCAGAAGCACCAGCCGAACATGCCGGAGCCAGGTGCTGGACACACCAGAACTGCCTGCTGGACACACCAAAATTACCTGCCGGATATGCCAGAACCAGGTCCCGGTTACACCAGAACCGACAACCAGAGAGGTCAGAAAAACCTGCCGGTCACATCGGAACTACCAGTCAGATACGCCGAAACCACCACCCCAATTTGACTGGATCAGGTCCTGGACATGTCGTAGCCAGCTGCTGGACACACGGGAATCACCTGCCAGACATGGAGGAACCAACTACCGGACACCCCAGAAGCACCCACTGGACACGTCAGAACCACCTTCTGGACATACTGGAAACTCATGCCAGACAACAGGAACCCCCTGCCTGACATGTTGGAACCACCTGAATGACACACTGGTACCACTGGCCGGACATGCTGGAACCACGTGCCAGACCAAACTGAACCACCTGCCAGACAAGACTGAACCACCTGACAGATACCCCTGAACCACTTGACAGACACTCCAGAAACACATGCCGAGCACGCCAGAACCACCTGTCAGGTATGCCAGAACCAGGTGCCAGACACGCCGGAACCACCTTCCAGACATACCTGAACCACCTGCCAGATATGCTGAAATCACCTGCCAGATACCCTAGAACCAGGCCCCTTATATGCCGGAACAACCAGCCAGACATGCCGGAATCACCCACCAGAAACAGTGGAACCACCACACAGATATATCAGAACCACCCACCAGACCCGCCAGAAACACACCCCAGACACGCCGGAACCACCTGGAACCACCCACTGGACACACTGGAACCACTACTCAGACATGCTGGAACCACCAACCAGACACACCGAACCAACTTCCGGACACAGCAGAAGCACCCACCAGACACCCCAGAACCATCTTCCAAACGTACCAGAACCACATACCGGACACACCAGAACCACCTGTTGGATATGCCAGAACCAGGTGCCGGATACACTGAAACCACCTGCCAAATAAGTCAGAACCAGGAGCCGGACACGACAAAAACACCTGCCAGACAAGCCGGAACCACCTGCCTAACATGCCAGAACAAACTGCTGGACATGCCGAAATCACCTTCCGGACATGCCAGAAAGAGTTCCTGGATATGCCAGAACCAATTTCCATAAAATGCTAGAACAACCTGCTGGACATGCTAGAATCAACCACCGGACACATCGGAACCACCTTCCTGACATACCAGAAACTCATGCCAGACACACAGGAACCCCCTGCCTCTCATGCCAGAACCACCTGAATGACATGCCAGTACCATTGGCCAGACATGCCATAACCACCTGCCAGAGAAAACTGAACCACCTGCCAGAAAAGACTGAGCCACCTGCTGGACATGCCTGAACCACTTGACGGACATTCCAGAACCACATGCCAGATACGCTGGAACCACCTGCAGTACAGGCCTCAACCACCTACTGGACATGCCTGAACCACCTGGTGGACACACCGCAACCACCTTCTGGATGCGCTGGAACCATCTGGTGGACATGCTGGAACCACCTGAATAACATGCGGGAACCACCTGACTAACATGCCGGAACCACGTGCCAGACACGCCAGCACCACCTGCTGGAAACCCCGGAACCACAGCCCAGACATACTGGAAGGACATGCTGGACATGCAGGAACCAATTGCTGCACACACCTGGACCACTTGCTGGACACCACCAAAGCACATCCTGGAGAGGCCTGAATCAGCTGCTGGACATGCCCAAACCACCATTTGGACACTTCAGGACCATGTTTCAGAAATGCCTGTACCACAGGATGGCCATGTCTGGACCATGTGCCGGATGCATCTGGACCAGCTGACAGACATGCCTGAACAACCAGCTGGACACCCCGGAACTACCTGCCAGGCATACCGGAACCATCCACTGGAAACGCCTGAATCACCTGCCTGATATGTTGGAACCAACTGCCGGAAATGTTGGAAACAACACCCGGACAATCTGCAACCACCCATTGGAGACACTAGAATCAGATCCTGGACACACCGGAAGCTCCTGCCGGACACTCTGGAACCACCTTCTGGAACCACTGGAATCACCCACCGGATACGAAGGAACCACCTTCCAGACACACCAGAACCACTTGTCAGATTCGGCGGAACCAGGTGCTGGACATGATGAAACCACCTGTCGGATATGCCAGAACCAGGTGCCAGACACGAGAGACCCACCTGCTGGACAAGCCGGAACCACCTGCCTGACATGCTGGAACAACCTGCCGGACACGCCCAAATCACCTGCCTCATACACCGGAACCAGGTCCTGGAAAAACCTGCCAGACACACCGAAACCACCACCTGCACACTCCGAAACCACCAACCCGATTCTGGCAGTTCCTGCAGGTGGTTCCAGCATGTCTGGCAGGTGCTTTTGGTGTGCTGGGACCTGATTCTGCCATCTCCGGTGGGTGGTTCCAGAGTGTCCTTGTGGTGGTGTCCAGCAGTTGGTTCCAGCGCGTCAGGCAGGTGGTACAGGCGTTTCTGGGAGGTGCTTTGGGGGTGTCTGGCGAGTGGTCCGGGTGTGTCTGGCGAGTGGTTCCAGCATGTCCGGCGTGTCCTTCCAGTATGTCTGGCCTGTAATTCCTCATGTCCAGCCAGTGGTTCTGGCGTGTCCGTCACCTGGTTCTGGCATGTTTGGCAGGTGGTTCTGGCAAGTCCACCAGATGGTTCTGGCTCATCCTGAAGGTGGTTATAGCATATCTGGCAGGTGGTTCAATCATGTCCAGCAGGTGGTTCAGTCTTGTTCAGCAGGTGGTTCAGTCGTGTCCAGCACCTGCTTCTGGCATGTGAGAAAGCTGTTTCTAGCATATCCAGCAGGTGGCTCCAGTGAGTCCGGCAGGTGTTTCAGTTGTGTCCAGCACCATGTTTCTGTGCGTGCGACACCTGTTTCTGGCATATCAGGCAGGTATTTCTGGCATGTCCAGCAGGTTTTTCACTCAAGTCTGGCAGTTGGTTCAGGCGTGTCCAGCAGGTGGTTCTGGCATGTTGGGCACCTGGTTCCAGCATGCCCAGCATGTGATTTGGGAATGTCTGTAATGTGGTCCTGGCTGGTCCAGCAGTGGTTCAGACTAGTATGGCAGCTGCTTCAGGCTTGTCTGGCACCTGGTTCTGGCCTGTCCTGGACCTGTTTCTGGTATATCTGGCAGATGGTGCCGGTGTGTCTAAGAGGTGGTTCCGGTGTGTCTGGCAGATGGTTTTGGTGTACTCAGCAGGTGATTTGGAAGTGGCCGGCAGGTGTTTCCTCCATGTCTGGCAACTGGTTCTGGCGCATTTGGTAGGTGGTTTCAGTGTATCCGGCACCTGGTTCCCCCATATGCAAAAGTTGGTTCCAGCATGTCTGGCAGGTGGTTCCGGGGTGTCAGACCAGAGATTCCACCATGTTTTGCAGATGGATCAGTGCTGTCCAGCAGGTGGATCAGTCGTTCTGGCAGTGGGTTGCAGCATATCTGGCGGTGGTTGTGGCGTGTCCAGAAGGTGGTTCTGTCGTGTTCGGCAGGTGGTTCTGGTGAGTCAAGCAGGTGGTTATGGCATGTTTGGCAGGTGGTTCAGGCGTGTCTGTCAGCTGGTCCAGGTGCATCTGGCACATGGTCCAGGCATGGCCGTCCCGTGGTCCAGGCATTTCTAAAACATGGTTCTGACATGTCCGAAAGATGGTTTGGGCGTGTCTGGCATCTGATTCAGTCCTCTCCGAGAGGTGCTTTGGGGGTGTCCCACAGGTGGTCCTGGTGTTTCCGGCCAGTGGTTCAGCATGTCTGGCACGTCATTCGAGTATGTGTGGTCTGGGGTTCTGGTTTGTATAGCAGGCAGATCCAGTGTGTCTGGCACCTGTCTCCGGCATGCTTGGCAGGTGGTTCTGGCATGTCCACCAGATGGTTCCGGTGCATCCTGAAGGTGGTTATGGCGTGTCCAGCAGGTGGTTCAGGCTTGTCCGTCACTTGGTTCCGTCGTGTCCAGCACCTGCTTCCAGCATTTGCGTCACCTGTTTCTGGCATATCTGGCAGGTGGCTTCAGCATGTCCAGTGGGTGGTTCAGTCATCTCCTGCACCTGGTTATGGCGTGTGCAACAACTTTTTCTAGCGTATCTGGCAGGTGATTCCAGCATGTCTAGCAGGTGGTTCACGCTAGTTTGGCAGGTGTTTTGGGTGTGTCCAGCAGGCGGTTCTGGCCTTAGGGCACCAGGTTCCGCTGTGTCCAGCACTTGGTTCTGGCATATCCTGCAGGTGGTTTCAGTGTATCTGGCCCCTGGTTCCAGCATATCCAACAGGTGGTTCCGGTGTGTCTAGCAGGTGGTTCAGGTGTGTCTGGGAAGGGGTTCTGTTACATTCGGAAGGTGCTTCCGGCGTGTCTGGTGGGTGATTCCAGTGTGTCTGGCAGTTGGTTCCAGCATGTGTGGCTGGTGGTTCCATCGTGTCTGTTTGCTGGTTCTGATGTGTCCGGTGGGTGCTTCTGGGGTGTCCGGCAGCTGCTTCCCACATGTCCAGAGGGTGATTTCACCACATCCAGCAGGTGGCTATGGCGTGTCCAGGATCTGAATCCATCAAGTTGGGTGGTGGTTTTGGTATGTTTGGGTGGTGGTTCCTGCGTGTCCAGCAGGTGATTTTGGCGTGTCTGGCAGATGGTTCCAGTGAGTCAAGTAGGTGGTTGCAGCGTGTCAGGCAGGTGGTTCAGGTGTGTCCAGTAGGTGGTTCAGGCCTGTTCGGAAGGTGGTTTCGGCGCATCCAGCACCTGGTTCTGGCATATCTGACATGTCGTTCCAGCGTGCCCAGCATGTGATTCCAGATTGTCCATCAAGTGTTTCAGGCATATCCAGCAGGTGTTTCAGTCTTTTCTGGCAGGTGGTTCCAGCATGTCCTGCCAGGGGTACTGGCGTGTCATTCAGGTAGTTCCAGCGTGTGAGGCAGGGGCTTATAACATGCCCAAGACCTGATTCTGGCGTCTCCAGTGCATGGTTCCAGAGTGTCCGGGTTGTGGCTCCGATGTGTCCAGCAGTTGGTTCCAGCATGTCAGGCAGGTGGTTCAGGCGTTTCCAGGGGATGGTTCCGGTATGTCCAGCAGGTAGTTCAGGTGTGTCCAGCAGGTTGTTCAGGCATGTCTGTCAGCAGGTTCAGCTGCATTTGGGACATTGTCCTGGCATGGCCATCCCGTGGTCCAGGCATTTCTGAAACGTCGTTCTGACGTGTCCAAAAGGTGGTTTGGGCATGTCCAGCATCTGATTCAGGACTGTCCAGGAGGTGCTTTGGTGGTATCTGGCAGGCAGTCCAGGTGTGTCCAGCATTGATTCCGGCATGTCCAGTGTTTCTTTCTAGAATGTCTGGAGTTTGGTTCTGGGACGTCCAGCGGGCGATTCCAGTGTGTCCAGCACCTGGCTTTTCAGTAGGTGGTTCCTGCATGTCCACCACATGGTCCCAGCGTGTCCTGAAGGTCATTCCGGCATGTCCAATAGGTATTTCAGTCCTGTCCAGCAAGTGCTTCAGGCTTGTTCGGCAGTTGGTTCAGTCGTGTCCAGCACCTGGTTCCAGCGTGCGTGACTCCTGTTTCTGGCATTTCTGGCAGGTGATTCTGGTGTGACCAGCAGTTGGTTCATGCAAGTCTGGCAGGTGATTCAAGCGTGTCCAGCAGGTGGCTCTGGCATGTCAGGCAGCTGGTTCCACCTTGCCCAGCATGTGGTTCCAGAATGTCCGTAAAGTGGTTCAGGGTGGTCTAGCAGATGGTTGAGGCTAGTCATGCAGCAGCTGCAGGCTTGTCTGGCACCTGGTCCTGGCCTGTGCTGGACCTGTTTCTGGTGTATCCAGCAGGTGGTTCTGGCATGTCCTGCACATGGTTTTGGTGTATCTGACAGGTGATTTGGACGTGTCTGGCAGGTGTTTCTGCCATGTCTGGCACCTGATTCTGGTGATTTCGGCAGGTGGTTTCAGTGTATTTGGCACCTCGTTCCGGCATATCCAACAGGTGGTTCCGGTGTGTCAGGCAGGTGGTTCAGGTGTTTCTGGCATGTGATTCTGGTACGTCTGTAAGGTGGTTCTGGGATGTCCAGTGGGTGCATCCAGAGTGTCTGGCAGTTGGTACCGGCATGTCTGGAGGGTGGTTCTGGATGTCTGAGTGGTGGTTCCAGTGTGTCGGGTGGGTAGTTCTGGCATGTCTGTTGGGTTGTTCTGGCGTAAAAGAGGCCAGGTTCCGGCGTATCTGGCAGGTGATTTTGGCGTGTCCAGCAGGTTGTTCTGGCAAGTCAAGCAGATGATTGCGGTGTGTCCCACTAGGTTGTTCAGGCATGTGCAAAAGGTGGTTCAGGTCTATCCTGAAGGTGGTTTCTGCACGTCTGGCACCTGGTTCTGGCATATCTGACATGTGGTTCCAGCGTGCCCGGCATGTGGTTCCAGATGTCTGTAAAGTGGTTCAGTAATATCCGACTGGTGGTTCAGTCTTGTCTGGCGGGTTATTCAGCTTTCTCTGGCTTGTGCTTCCAGCATGTCCTGCCAGTGGTACTGGCGTGTCATTCAGGTGGTTCCAGCATGTCTGGCAGGGGTTTCCTGAGTGTCTGGTATGAGTTTCCAGTGTGTCTGGAAGGTGGTTCTGATGTGTCAGGAGGGTGCTTCTGGGGTGGCTGGCAGTTGGTGCCCGCATGTCCAGTGAGTGATTCCAGCGTGTGCAGCAGGTGGGTACAGCGTGTCCAGGACCTGATTCTGTCATGTCGGATGGTGGCTTTGGCATCTTTGGGTGGTGGTTCTGGCGTGTCCAGTAGGTGATTTCAGCATGTATGGCAGGTTTTTCCACCCTGTGTGGAAGTTGGTTCTGGTGTATTCAGGACTTGGTTTTGGGGTATCCAGAAGTTGATTTTGGCGTGTCTGGCAGGCTATTCTGGTGTGTCTGGCACGTGGTTCTGGCTTGTCTGGCATGTGGTTCTGGCATGTCCACCACCTGGTTCTTGTGTATCCGGTGGGTGGTTTCATGGTGTCCAGCACCTGGTTCTGCTGTATCTGACAGGAGGTTCCGGCGTGACTGTCAGGTGTTTCCAGGGTCTCAGGCAGGTGGTTCTGGTGTGTCTGGCTGGTGGTTCAGCTGTGTTTGGCAGGTGGCTCAGTGCTGTCCAGCAGGTGGATCAGTCATGTCTGGTGGTTGGTTTCAGCATATCTGGGGGTGGTTCCAGCATTTTCAGAAGGTGGTTCTGGCATGTCGAGAAGGTGGCTCCATCGTGTCTGGCTGGGGCCCAATAACCTGCATCCCTTGGCAGACAGTCCAGAACCACCTGCCAGGCACGCCAGCACCACCTGCCAGCTAAGCCAGCACCAGGTGCCAGACACAACTAAACCACCTGCCGGACAAGTTGAACCACCTGCTGGAGAGGTCTGAGCCACCTGCCAGACATGCCAGAACCATGTCCTGGGCACGCCGGAACCACCTGCTGAACAGGAAGGGAAAAGCTGACAGACAGCCCTGATCCACCCAACGGACATGCCATAACCACAGTCCAGACATGACAGCATCACCTTCTGGACATGAGAGAACCACATTCTGGACATGCCAGAACCACTCCTCAGACACACCAGAACCACCCACCGGACATGACAGAACCACCTTCCAGACATGCTGGAACCACCTGACACACTGGAGCCACCTTACTGACATGCAGGCATCACCCAACGGACATGCCAGAACCACCTGAGGGACACGCTGGCACCACCTGCTGGTTACACCAGAATGAGGTGGCAGGAATGCCAGAACCAGCTGCCACTCAAGCCTGAAAAATCTGTCAGACCAGCCTGAACCACCTGCTGGACATGCCTCAATCACCAGGCAGACACACTTCATCCACCCGATAGACATGCCAGAACCAACTGCAGGACCCACCGGAACCACCTGCCGAACACACAGGAACCAAATTCCAGTCACATGGAAACCACCTGTCGGATACACTGGAACTAGGTGCCTGGTTCACTGAAACAACAAGCTGGATACGCCGGAACCAGGTGCCAGACATGCTGAAACCAGGTACCAAATATGCTAAACCCACCTTTTGAATATGCCAAAACCAGGTGCTGGACACTCGCAAACCACCTGCTGGACATAGCCAGACCACCTTTCGGACATGTCAGAACCACATTTCAGAAACACCTGGACCACGGGATGGCCATGTCTGGAACACGTGCCAGGTGCACCTGGCCTACCTGACGGACATGCCTCAACAACCTGCTGGACACGCCCGAACTATCTGCCGGACATAGTGAAATGATCCACTGGAAATGCCAGAACTGCCCAGCAGACATGACAGAACCACCTTCCGGTCTTGCCCCAGCCACATGCTGGACACTCTGGAACCACCAGCCAGACAAGATGGAACCTCCTGCCGGATATGCCTTAACCGCTGGAGGGACAATCTGGAACCACCTGCCTGGCACGCAGGATCAACCTGCCAGATATGCCAGAACCAGGTGCTGGACTCGCCGGAACCACCCGCAGGACTGGAGGGAACCACCACCCGGACATGCCGGAACCACCTGCTGGACAACCCTTAACCACCAGCCAGACATGCTGGAACCACAGACCAGATATGCAGGAAGGTCATGCTAGACACAGCAGAGCCACCTGCCATACCTACCTGGACCACCTGCCACACACGCCTGAAGAACCTACTAAACACTTCCGAACTGCCTCCAGACAAACCCAAACCACCATTCTGACATGTCAGAAACACGTTTCAGAAATGCCTGGACCACGGGACTGCCACGCCTGTAGCAGGTGCCAGAAGCACCTGCATCACCTGACGGGCATGCCTGAACAATCTGCCAGACATGCCAGAACCACCTGATGGACATGCGAGAACCACTTCCCTGAGATGATGGAACCACTTTTCTGACAAGCAGGAACCATGCCCCGGACACACAGTAACCACATGCAGGACATAATGATCCACCAGCTGGACACAACTGATCCACCCACCAAACGCAGCTGAATCACCCACGGGACACACCAGAATCACCTGCCAGACATGATGGAACCACCTTCCGGACATGCTGGAACCACTCATTGGACACACTGGAACTACCCACTGGACATGATGGAATCACCTTCTGGGCATGCCAGAACCACCTGACTGACATGCAGGAACTAACTGACTGAGACACCAGAATCACCCGCCAGTCATGCCAGAACCTCCTGCGGGACACACCACAACCCCCTGCCAGTTACAGCAGAACCAGCTGGCAGGAACACCAGAACTGGCAGATGGACAAGCCTGAACAACCTGCCGGAGCAGCCCGAATCACCCACCGGACATGACTGAACCACCTGCCAGACATGCCAGAACCACATGCTTGACTCGCCAGAACAACTTACTGGACGTGCTGAAATCACCTGACGGATACTCCAGAACCAGGCCACTTATATGCAGGAACCACATGCAGGACAAGCTGGAATGACCCGACGGGCAGCCTGAACCACAACTCAGACACACCGGAACCACCCACCAGACACACCAGAGTCAGGCCCGGGACACAGCACAACCAACTGCAGGACATGTAGGAATCACCTGTAGGACACACCGGAACCACCTTAAGAAAATACTGGAACCACGTGCCAGACACACAGGAACCACCTGCCAGACACCATGGAACCAACTGTCAGATACGCTGGAACCAGGCACCTGATACGCTGAAACCACCTGCTGAATACACCAGGACCATGTGCCAGACACGCCGGAAGCATGTGATGGATACACCAGAAACAGGTCCAGCACAGGCCAGAACCAGGTGCAGGACATGCCTGAAACACCTGCTGGACACACCTGAACCACCTGCTAGACCAGCCTAAACCACTTTACGGACAATCCAGAACCACATGCTGGGCACACCAGAACCAGGTGGCCAACACACCAGAACCACCTGCTGGACACGCCTGAACCACCAGCCAGTCTTGTAAGAACCACCTGACAGATGCACCAGAAACACCTGCCAGATACGCCAGAAACAGGTGTCGCACATGCCAAAACCAGGTGCCAGACATGATTAAACCACTTGCAAGACACGCCAGAACCAGGTGCCCCACACGACTGAATCACCTGAGGGACAAGACTGAACCATCTGCCAGAGAGGCCTGCACCACCTGCCAGACATGCCGAAACCACTTTCTGGACTGTCTGTTGCAGATGCCAGAACCGCCCACTGGACATGGGTGAACCAGCTGCCTGCCACGATGGAACGAACTGCCGGAATCTTGGAACCACCAATGGGACACTCTGGAACCACCCACCAGAGACTCGAGAATCAGGGCCAGGACACGCCAGAAGTACCCACAGGACACACTGGAAGCACCTGACTGACATGCAGGAACCACCTTCTGGACACGATGGAACCATGACTATGGCACTCCAGAACCAACTCCTGGACATGCCGGAAGCACCCAACGGACACGCCGGAACCATCTTCCAAACATAGAAGAACCACATGCCAGACACACAGGAACCACCTGCCAGACACGTCAGAACCACCTGTTGGATATGCCGGAATCAGGTGCCAGATACACTGAAACCACCTGCTGAATACACCAGAACCAGGTGCCGGACACGCCACAAACACCTGCCAGACAAGCCAGAACCACCAGCCTAACATGCCAGAACAACCTGCTGGACACGCCAAAATCACCTGTAGTTCCGGAGTGTCCAGCACGTGGTCCTGGCATATCTGAGAGGTGGTTCCGGCATGCCAGGCATGTGATTTCAGAGTGTCCGTGAAGTGGTTCTGGCGTATCTGGCAGGTGATTTCGGTGCTCTGTCGTGTCCAGGACCTGGTTTTGGCATGTGCAACACCTGTTTCTGGTGTATCCAGGAGGTGGTTCTCACAAGATTGGCAGGTGGTTCAGGCTGGTCTAGCAGGTGGTCCTGGCGTGTCGGGCACCTGGTTCCAGTGTGCCTGGCATGTGGTTCCGGATTGTCCATCAAGTGGTTCAGGCTGGTCTAGCAGGTGATTCAGGTGTGTGTGGCAGCTGTTTCAGGCATGTCCGGCACCTGGTTCTGGCCTGTGCCAGACCTGTTTCTGGTGTATCCATCACATGGTTTAGGAGTGTCCAGCACATGGTTCTGGCATATTCGGCAGTTGGCTTCAGTATCCTGGGCGCCTGGTTCTGGCGTATCTGACAGTTGGTTCCGTGGTGTCTGGCAGTTGGTTCCCGTGTGTCTTGTGTGTGTGTTTCCAGTACATTCTTAAGGTGGTTCTTGCGTGTCTGGCTGGTGGCTACTGTGTATCCGGGACCTGATTCCGGCGTGTCCAGTTGGTGCTTTCAGAGTGTCTTGGTGTTGGTTCCGGCGTGTCTGGCAGTTGGTTCCCACATGTCCGGTGGGTGATTCTGGCATGTCTGGCAGGTTGTTCTGGCCTTTGACAGAAATTGGTTCTGGCATATCCAGGACCTGGTTCTGGTGTATCCGGCAGGTGATTTTGGCGTGTCTGGCAGGTGGTTCCGGTGAGTCAAGCAGGTGGTTCTGGCGTGTTTGGCAGGTGGTTCAGGCGTGCACAGCAGGTGGTTTAAGTCTGTCCAGGAAGTGGTTCCGGCATGTCTGGCACATGGTTCTGGCTTATTTGGCAGGTGGCTTCAGCGTACCACGTGCCTGGTTCCGGCATATCTGACAGTTGGTTCCATGGGGTCTGGCATGTGTTTCTGGTACATTCTTAAGGTGGTTCCTGCATGTCCGGCAGATGCTTCAGTCTTGTCTGGCAGTTGGATCAGTCATGTGGGACACCTGGTTCTGGCGTGTGCTGCGCCTGTTTCTGGCGTATCTGGCAGGTGGCGCTGGCGTGTCCGGCAGGTGGTTCCATTATGTCTGGCACATGGTTCCTGGGTATCATGCAGGTGATTTTGACGCGTCCTGTGGGTTGTCCCAGCGTGTCCAACACCTGGTTCTGGCATGTCCAGGAGGTAGTTTTAGCGAATCAGGCACCTGGTTCCAGCGTATCCAACAGGTGGTCCTGGCATGTCTGGTAGGTGATTCTGGTGTGTGCGGCACATGGTTGCGGTGTATCTGGCAGGTGATTTCAATGCGTCCAGCAGGTGTTTCCAGCATATCTGGCACCTGGTTCTGTCATGTTTTGCAGGTTTTTCATTCATTACCTGCACCTGTTTTTGGCGTGTGCAATACCTGTTTCTGGATTATACTTCAGGTAGTCCCAGTGTGCCCAGCAGGTGGTTCTTGCAAGTCTGGCATGTGGCTCAGGCACATCCAGCAGGTGGTTCTGGCGTGTTGGACACCTGGTTCCAGCATTTCTGGCAGGTGGTTCCCGACCATTCAGCAGGAGGTTGCACCATGTCCCCTACCTGATTGCGACGTGTGTTTTGCGTGGTTCTGGTGTGTCTCTGTAGTGCGTCCAGTGTGTCCTGCAGGTGGTTCCGGCACATGTGGTCAGTTTTCCCGGCGTATAAGGAGATTGGTTCCAGCCGTCAGTCGAGTCTGGCTGTTGGTTGCAGCTTATCCAGGGGTGGTTCTGGCATCTCCACAAGGTGGTTCCAGTGTGTCCAGCAGGTGATTCCAACATGTCTTGTGGGTGGTTACGGCATATAACCCCAGGCCAGATATAATTAAATGATACGTTGGATATGCCAAACCACTTGCTGGAAACACCCAGACCACCTGCTGGACACTCCCAAAGCACTTCCCGGAGAGGAGCAAATCAGATGTCTGGCACACCCAAACCATCTTTTGGGCACATCAGAACCATATTTCAGAAATGCCTGGAGAGGTCGGCCATGCCATGTGCCATGCCATGTGCCAGGTGCACCTGGACCAGCTGAC
The DNA here is from genome assembly GCF_041296235.1 of Equus asinus. Classification (NCBI taxonomy): domain Eukaryota; kingdom Metazoa; phylum Chordata; class Mammalia; order Perissodactyla; family Equidae; genus Equus; species Equus asinus. The sequence goes on from NC_091809.1 coordinate 11,033,446, forward strand.
TAACAGGCCTGAACATCTTGCCAGACTTGCCAAACTACCCTCTGGCCATACTGCAACCATCCACCAGAAACGCCTGAACCACCTGCCTGACACGCTGGAACCAACTGCTGGAAACATGGGAGCCACCACCTGCAAACTCTGGAACCAACCCCAGAGAAGCAAGAATCGGGTCCCGAACATGCTGGAAGCACCTGCCGGACATGGTGGGACAACCTGCATGAACTGCCAGAATCACCCACCGAACACAATGGAACCACCTTCCTGACACGCCAGAAGAACCTGTCTGACACGCTGGAACCACCTGCCAGGCACGATGGAATCACATTTTGGACATGCTGGAACCACCCTAGGACATGCTGCAACAAACCGCCAGAGATGACTGATCTACCTGCTGGACAGAACTGATCCACCTGTCAACCATGGCTGAACCAGCAGCTGGACACAGCAGAAACACCTGCCTGACACCCCAGAACCACCTTCCTGACAAGCTGGAACCACAGGTCGGATACAGCAGAAGTAGGTGCCAGACAATGCAAATGCACCTGCCAGATATGCCAGAACCAGGTGCCAGACATACCAGAACCACCCTCCAGACATGCCAGAGCTAACTGCCAGACATGCCGGAAGCACCCACCGGACACGCCAGAACCACCTTTCGAACATAACAGAACCACATGCCAGATACACCTGCCCCACCTGCCAGACATGCCTGAACCACCTGTTGGGTATGCCAGAACCAGGTGCCGGACACACCAGAACCACATGCCGAACAATCTGGAACCGCCTGCCAGACACGCCAAAACAACCTGCTGGACATGCTGAATTCACCTGCCACACATGCTGGAATCATCACCCAAACATGCCAAAACCACCATCTGACATGATGGAATAAGGTCCTGGACACGACATAGCCAGATTCAGGGCACACCGGAATCACATGCCAGACATGTGGGCACCAACTGCTGGACACCCCGGAAGCACTCACCTGACACATTGGAACCACCTTCCAGACGTACCGGAAACTCATGCCAGACACTCAGGAACCCCCTGCCTGACATGCTGGCACCACCTGAATGACACGCCAGTACTACTGGCAGGGCATGCCAGAACCACCTGCCGGACAAAGATGAACTACCTGCCAGACAAGACTGAACCACCTGCCAGATATTCCTGAATCACTTGACAGATAATCTGGAACCACATGCTGGGCATGCAAGAACCACATGTCAGATATGCCAGTACCAGGTGCTGGACGCCCCAAAACCACCTTCACGACAGGCCTGAACCACCTTCTGGACAGGCCTGAACCACCTGCTGGACATGCGCAACCATCTGGTGACTTGCCGGAACAACCTGCCAGACACACCAAAATCCCTTCCTGGATACACCAGAAGCACGCCATTATATGCCGGAACAACCCAACAGACATCCCAGAATCAACTGCCGGACACTCCAGAAGCACCCACTGGACACGCCGGAGCCACCTTCTGAACATACCGGAATCACATGCCAGACACCTGCCACACATGCCAGAACCACCTGTTCTATATGCGGGAACCAGATGGCAAATACACTGAAACCACCTGCCAAATACACCAGAACCAGGTGCCGGACATGGCAGATACACCTGCCTGAAATGTACAAATCAGCTGTCAGTTAAGCTGAAACCCTGTGTCGGACATGCCGAAACCATCTGCCGGATACGCCAGAAACAGGTCCAGCACAGGCCGGACCCCGGTGCCGGGCAAGCCTGGAGCTGCTGCAGGACTAGCCTGAACCATCTGCTAGACCACCCTGAACCACTTTACGGACATTCCAGAACCACATGCCGGGCATGCCAGAACAAGCTGCCTGACACACCAGAACACACTTCCACACAGGCCGGAAAAGCCTGTGGCACATGCCTAAATCACCAACCAGACACACAAGAACCACCTCCCAGACATGCCAAAACCACCACCTGAAATGAGGGAATCAGGTCCTGAACACACTGTAGTCACCTGCCTGATACCACGCAAACACCTGCCAGACACACCAGGACAACCTGTCGGATACGGCAGAACCATGGCCAGACACCCTGAAACCACTTGCCAGAGATGGCAGAACTAGGTGCCAGACACGCCATAACCACCTGCCAGACAGGCCAGAACAACCTGCCAGACACACCAAAATCACCTGCTGGATACGCCAGAACCAGGTCCTGAATACACCAGAAGCAACTTCCACAGAGTCTGGAAAAACCTGCTGCACATGCTGAAATCACCTGCCGGACACGCCGGAACCACCACCTAGACATGCAAAGACCACTACCCAACATACAGAATCAGGTCCTGGACACACTGGAATCACCCTCTGGACATGCAGGAACCAAAAGCCGGACAACCTGGAAGCACCCACCTGACACATCACAACCACCTTCCAAAAATACCGGAAACTCATGCCTGACACACAGGAACCCCAAGCCTGACACACTGGAACCACCTGAGTGACACGCCAGTACCACTGGCAGGACATGCCAGAACCACCTGCCAAACAAGCTGAACCACCTGCCAGATACGCATGAACCACTTGATGGACAATGTGGAACCACATGCCGGGAATGCAGGAACCACATGTCAGATATGCCAGAACCTGGTGCTGGAAGTGCTGAAACCACCTTCTGGACAGGCCTGAACCCACCTGCTGGACACGCATGAATGACCTGCCGGGCACACCGGAACCACCTGCTTGACTTGCTGGAACCATCAGCCAGATAGGCCAAAATAATCTGCCAGATATGCTGGAACCAGGCCCCTAGATGCCAGAACAACCCAACAGACATGCCAGAACCACCCGTCGGACACACTGGTACCACCACTCAGACACGCCAGAACCACCCTCCAGACATGCCAGAGCTAACTGCCAGACACGCCAGAAGCACCCACCGGACACGCCAGAACCACCTTCCGAACATAACAGAACCATATGCCAGATACCCCTGCACCACATGCCAGACATGCCAGAACCACCTGTTGGATATGCCTGAACCAGGTGCCAGGTACACTGAAACCACCTGCCGAATATGCCAGAAACAGGTGCTGGACATGGCAGAACCTGGTGCCCTAAGTGCAGAGCCACCTGCTGGACACAACTGAACCACCTGCCAGACTTGTGCGAACCACCTGATGGACATGCTGGAATCACCTGCTAGATATGCTAGAAAAAGGTGTCACACACGCCGAAACCAGGTACCGGACATGAGTGAACAACCTGCCAGACACGCTGGAGCCATCTGACGGATATGCCAGAAACAGGTGTCACACATGCTGAAAGCAGGTGCTGCACACGACTGAACCAAGTGACGGAACAGCCTGAACCACCTGCTCGACACACTGTAACCAACTTCAGGATGCACTGGAACCATCTGCTAAACATGCCGGAAGCACCTGCTGAGCACGCTGGAACCAGGTGCTAGACACACTGGAACTGCCTACTGGACATGCCAGAAACACAGGCAAGACACAATTGAAGGACACACCAGACATGCCGAACCACTTGCCAGAAACACCCGGACCACCTGCCGGACACCCCCAAAGCACCTCCTGAATAGGACTGAATCAGATGCCGGACATGCCCAAACAACATTTCGGACACATAAGAACCATGTTTCAGAAATGTGTGGAACACAGGATGGCCATGCCAGGACCAAGTGCCAGATGCAACTGGACCACCTGACAGACATGCTTAAACAACCTGCCAGACACACTGGAACTACCCACCAGACATACTGGTACCATCCACCAGAAAAACCTGAACTACCTGCCTGACACACTGGAACCAACTGCTGGGCACGTCGGAACCACCACCCAGACACTCTGGAACCATGCACTGGAGATGCCAGAATCAGGTCCTGGACATGCTGGTACCACCTGCAGGAACTGGCAGAATCAGCTGCTGGACACGGTGGACCACCTTCTGGAAACGCCAGAACCATCTGCTGGACACAACAGAACCACCTTCTTGACACACTGGAACCACCCCTGGATATGCTGCAACCAACCACTGGACATGACTGATCCACTTGCCGGACAGCACTGATCCACCTGGCAAACACGGCTCAACCACCAACCGGACACACCAGAACCACCTGCCTGACACCCTGGAAACACCTGCCTGACATGCCGGAACCACCTGTAGGATATGGCAGAACCAGGTGCCGGACACTGTAAAACCACCTGTGGGATACGCCAGAAGCAGATGCCGAACACACCACAACAACCTGCTTCACATGCCAGAACCACCTGCCAGACATGCCGAAACAACCTGCTGGACACACTGAAATCACCTGCTGGATACGCCAGAACCAGGTCCTGAATACGCCAGAGGAAACTTCTGCACAGACTGGAAAAACCTGGCGTACATGTCGAAATCAACTGCCGGACATGACAGAACCACCACACAGACATGCCTAAACCACCACCCGACATGACGGAATCAGGTCCCGGACGTGCCGTAGCCACCTGCCAGACACGCTGGAATCACCCACCGGACATGTGGGAAACAACTGCTGGAAACCCCGTAAGCACCCACCAGACACATTGGAACCACCACACAGAAACGCCAGAACCACCAGCCACACACGCTGGAACCAACTGCTGGACACCCTGGAAGCACCCTCTGGAAACGCCAGAACCACTTTACTAATGTAAAAGAACCACTTGCCAGACATACCACAAACACCTGCCAGACACACCGGAACCACCTATTGGATATGCCAGAAGCAGTTGCTGGACATGGTGGAATCTGGTGCCCTAAGGCCAGAACCACCTGCTGGACATGCCCGAAACACTTGCCAGACTTGCGTGTACCACCAGCTGGACATACCGGAATCACCTGCCAGATACGCTAGAAAAAGGTGTCACACATGCTGGAACCAGGTCTTGGACACGACTGAACCAAGTGACAGACAAGCCTGAACCCCTGATGAATTCATCGTAACCACTTTTAGGATGCGCCAGAACCATCTGGTGGACATGCTGGAAGCATCTGCCAAACACACTGGAGCCAGGTGCCAGACACACTGGAACCGCCTGCTGGACACGCCAGAACCCCAGGCCAGACATACTCCAAGGACATGCCGGCCATGCCAAACCACTTCCTGGATACACCCAGACCACCTGCTGGACAACCCCAAAGCACCTCCCGGAGAGGATTGAATCACATGCCAGACACTCCCAAACCATCATTCAGACACATCAGAACCACACTTCAGAAATGCCTGGACCACGGGACGGCCATGCCTGGACCATCTGCTGGATGCACCTTGACCAGCTGACAGACATGCCTGACCCACCGGCCGTACACGCCAGAACCACCTGCTTGACTCACCAGAACCACCTGCCCGACATGACAGAACCACCTTCTGGACACACTGCAACCACCCCGGGATATGCTGCAACCCACCACCCGACATGACTGTTCCACCTGCTGGACAGCACTGATCCACCTGTGAAACACGGCAGAATCACCAGCCTGACACCCCAGAACCAACTGCCAGACATGCCGGAATCACCTGTCACATATGGCAGAATCTGGTACCAGATACCCTGAAACCACCTGCCGAATATGCCAGAACCAGTTGCCGGACATGGTGGAAACACCTGGTGGCCACATCCAAATCACCTGCTGAATACACCGAAACCATCTGCCGGACACAGCCGAGCCACCTCTTGGACGCGCTGGAACCATCTGCTGGTTATGCCAGAAACAAGTCCAGGGAAGGCCAGAACCAGGTGCTGGACAAGCCTGAAGCAGCTGCCATACCAGCCTGGACAACCTGCTGGACCAGCGAGGACCACTTTATGGACATTCCAGAACCACATGCCAGACGTGCTGGAACCAGGTGCCCGACACACTGGAACCACCTGATGGACATGCCTGGACCACCAGCCAGGCTTGAGGGAAACACCTGCCAGACATGCCAGAACCACCTGCCGGATACGCCAGAAACAGGTGTTGCACACACAGAAACAAGGTGCCGGACACGACTGAACCAGCTGCTGGATATGCCAGAAACAGGTGTTGCACATACCAGAAGCAGGTGCTGGACATGACTGAAGCACCTCCCGAACAAGACTGAACCAGCTGCTGGACATGATTGAACCAACTGCCTGATGTTCCGTAACCACCTTCAGAATGCGCCAGAACCATCTGGTGGACATGCCGGAACCATCTGCCGAACACGCCAGAGCCAGGTGCCAGACACACCTGGACCACCTGCCGGGACCTGATTTTGGTGTCTCCGGCAGGTGTTTGCAGATTGTCCAGGTAGTGGTTCCGATTTTTACAGCGGTTGGTTCCAGAGTGTCTGGGAGGTGGTTCAGGCGTTTCTGGTGGACGCTGGGCATATGTCCGGCAGGTAGTTCCAGAGTGTCCAGCAGGTTGTTCAGGCATGTTGGGCAACTGGTTCTGGATTGTCCATAAAGTGGTTCAGGCTGGTTTAGCAGGTGGTTCATGCGTGTCCACCACTTGGTTCTGGCCTGTGCTGGACCTGTTACTGATGTATCCCTCACATGATTCCATCATGTCTGGCACATGGTTCTGGCATATTCGGCAGGTGGCTTCAGCGTACCGGGTGCCTGGTTCCAGCGTATCTGACAGTTGGTTCCATGGTATCTGGCAGGTAGTTCCTGTGTGTCTGGCAGGTGGTTCTGGTACATTCTTAAGGTGGTACTGGCGTGTCCGGCAGGTCGCTGCTGTGTGTACGGGACCTGATGCCATTGTGTCGGGTTGGTGCTTTCAGAGTGTCCGGGTGTTGGTTCCAGTGTGTCTGGCAGTTGGTTCCCACATGTCCGGTGGGTGATTCCGGCGTGTCCGGCAGGTGTTTCCCACGTTTTATGGAAATTAGTTCTGGCATATCCAGGACGTGGTTCCAGTGTATCTGGCAGGTGATTTTGGTGTGTGTGGCAGATTGTTCCGACATGTTAGGCTGGTGGTTCCGGCTTGTGTGGCAGGTGTTTGTGGGGTGTCCGGCACCTGGTTCTGGCATCTTCGGCAGGAGGTTTCAGTGTATCTGGCACCTGGTTGCGTCATATCCAACAGGTGGTTCCAAAGTGTCTGGCAGGTGGTTCCTTGTGTCTGGCATGTGGTTCTGGTACGTTAGGAAGATGGTCCCAGCATGTCCATTGGGTGCTTCCGGCATGTGCAGGAGTTGGTTCTGGAGTGTCAGAGTCATGGTTCCAGTGTGTCCGGCGGGTGGTTCCAGGTGGATCTGGCGTGTCCAGTGGGTGCTTCAGGTGTGTCTGGAGTGTCATTCAGGCATGTCTGTGTGGTGGTTCGAGAGTGTCCAGCGGGTGGTTCCCACGTGTCTGTCAGGTTTTTCCGGCGTCTAAGGGGCCTGGTTCCAGCGTATCCGACAGGTGATTTTGTCGTGTCCGGCAGGTGGTTCCAGCGAGTCAAGCACGTGGATTTGGCATGTTCGGCAGGTGGTTCAGGCATGTCCAGCAGGTGGTTCAGGTCTGTCCGGGAGGTGGTTCCGGCGTGTCCGGCACATGGTTCTGGCATATGTAAGAGGTGGTTCCGGCATGCCCTGCGTGTGATTCCAGAGTGTCCATCAAGTGGTTCTGGCATATCTGGCAGGTGATTTCGGCGTGAGTCAGGTGGTTCTGGCATGTCCTGCAGGTGCTTCTGGCGCGTTCTGGACCTGATTCTCACATCTGTGGTGGTGGTTCCAGAGTGTCCAGATGATGGTTCCGATGTGTCCAAAAGTTGGTTCCAGCCTGTCAGTCAGGTGGTTCTGCTGTGTCTGGAATGTCATTCCCTGTTGTCCTGCATTTCGTTCTGATATGTATGATGATTTGTTCCGGAGTGTCCAGAATTTGGTTACATCGTGTCCGGCTTGTGGTTCCGGCATTTCAGTCACATGGTTCCATCATGTCTGGAGCATGATTCTGTCTTGTCTGACCTGTGGTTCCAGCATGTCCGTTGACTGGATCAGGGTTGTCTGTCGGCTTCTTACTTCCTGTTCAACAGGTGTTTCTGGCATGCCCATGAACTGGTTCCTGTGTGTCTGGCAGGTGGTTGTAGTTTGTCCACCACATTGTTCCAGCACGTTTGGATGGTGGTTGTAGGGGGTCCGGCAGATGGCTCAGGTCTCTCCAGCAGGTGGTTCAGGTTGCCTGGCAGGTGGTTGAGTCGTGTCCAGCACCTGGTTCTGGCTTATCTGGCAGATAGTGCTGGCGTGCCCGGCAGGTGGTTCTGGACTGTCCACCAAGTGATTCAGGCGTATCGGGCAAGTGCTTCATTCTTCTCTGACAGGTGGTTCAGGCCTGTCCAGAAGGTGGTTCTGGCGTGTCCAGCACCCAGTTCTGGCATATCTGACTGGTGGTTCTGGCGTGCCCAGCATGTAGTTCCAGAGTGTCTGTCAAATGTTTCAGGCGTATCCGGCAGGTGGTTCTGTCTTGTCTGGCAGGTGGTTCAGTTTTGTCTGGCAGGTGGCTCCGGCATGTCTGGCCAATGGTACTGATGTGTCATTCATGTGGTTCCAGTGAGTCCAGCAGGGTGTTCCTGTGTGTCTGGCATGAGTTGCCGGTATGTCTGTAAGGTGGTTCTGACGTGTCCGGTGGGTGCTTCCGGGGTGTCTGGCAGTTAGTTCCTGCATGTCTGGTGGGTGATTTGGTGTGTCCAGGAGCTGATTCTGTCATGTCTGGTTGGTGGTATCAATGTTTCTGATGGTGATTCTGGCATGTCCGGCAGGTTTTTCTGGCCTGTCTGGAAGATGATTCTGGCGCATTCTAGACTTGATACCAGCATGACCAGCAGGTGATTCACACAAGTCTGGCAGGTTGCTCAGGCTTGTCCAGCAGGTGGTTCTGGTGTTTCCGGCACCTGGGCCTAGCATATCCAACGTGTGGTTCCAACGTGTCTGGTGTTTGCTTCTGGGGTGTCTGGCAGTGGATTCCTACATTTCCAGTGGGTGATTCTGGCATGTCCGGCAAGTGGCTACAGTGTGTCTGAGACCTGATTGCATCGGGATGGGTTGGTAGTTTCGGCATGTCCAGGTGGTGGTTCCAGCATTTCTGGCAGGTATTTCCAGTCTGTCCGGAATTTGGTTATGGCATATCTGGGACCTGATCCTGGCACATCTGGCCGGTGATTTCAGTGTGTCCAGCAGGCTGCTGCGGCATGTCTGGCAGGTGGTTCTCGCTTTTCTGGCAGGTGGATCTACTGTGTCCGGCACCTGGTTCTGGCATATCCAACAGGTGGTTCCAGAGATTCCGGCAGGTGGATCCAGGGTGTCAGGCAGGTGATTACGGTGTGTCCAGCTGCTGGTTCAGCCATGTTTGGTGGGTGGATCAGTGCTATCCAGCAGGTGGATCAGTCGTGTCCGGCGGTTGGTTTCTGCATATCCGGGGGTTGTTCCAGCCTGTCAGTCAGTTGGTTCCAGTGTGTCCAGAAGATGGTTCCGTTGTGTCCGGTGGGTGATTTTCCACTTCCTGTATGTAATTCCAGCGTGTCCAGAAGGTGCTTCCGGCCTGTCCAAGACCTGATTCTGGAGTCTCCAATGTCTGGTTCCAGAGTGTCTGGGTGGTGGTTCCGACATGTCTGGCATTTGGTTCTAGCGTGTCAGGCAGATGGTTCACTGCCGGGAGCCATCAGCCTACAAGTTAAGCCTCTGCCTTGTGACACGGTCCAGGAGAGAGATGAGGGGACTCACGGCGACCCTCAAGGGAATCTACCAGGCTGCCCTTGCAACAAGTCTCCCTGGTACTTTTGACTTTCCTGCTTCTGCTTACTCTGTTCTACACCTGGTGGTGTTTCTGGGGAATTCAGCCTGGCCTTGGGAATGAGAATGATACAATACAATATTCTAGGGAAAGTTCTGGGGAAAAACATCTTCTAGGGAAAGAACATTCTGACCCGTCCTTCGGTCAGGTGAAGCGATGGGAGTGGAGAGGGAACAAAGAAATCTGTGGCCCCCACAGATCTCTCTGGGAGGACGGTGGTTGCCACGGCCCATTGAGTCAGGAGGCTGCTGGGGGTAGCCTCCTTGAAGTACAGAATTACAGAAGCTTGACTCCCCTCGGGCCTGCACACAATCCATTGCTCTTAAGACTATTATCTACCTTACAATCAATTACTCTTAGGACTATTGTCTACCTTGCAAAAACCCGCTTACGTGAGCCAAAGATATGTCCTGGGACTGTTTCATGAAATCATCCTTGCATACCCTGAGCCCTATATAAATCATACATACACAAAATAAAGTTAGACTTGGACACTAAACTCCTTGTCTCACTGCCTGCTCCCTCGCCGATGCCGTCCATCCCCCAGGAGACCCTGTTTGGCTGGGGCTGGACCCCGGCAGTTCACGTGTTTCTGTTGGATGGTTCCGGTGTGTCCAGTGGGTAGTTCTGGCATGTCCGGCAGGTTGTTCAGGCATGTCTGTCAGCTGGTCCAGGTGCATCAAGCACATGGTCAAGGAATGGCCCTTCTGAGGTCCACATATTTCTGAAACGTGGTTCTCATGTGTCCGAAAGGTGCGTTGGGCATGTCTGGCAGGTGATTCAGGCCTCTCTGGGCAGGGCATTCGGGTGTCAGGCAGGTGGTCCAGGTTGGTCTGGCATGTGGTTCCTGCATGTCTGGCATGTCGTTCCAGTATGTCTGGCCTGTGGTTCCAGTGTGTCCAGCAGGTGGTTCTGGAGTGTCCGGTACCTGGCTCTGGCGTGCTGTGCAGGTGATTCTGGCATGTCCAACTGTTTCTCTGTCAACTATATAATTTTGCATTTTCATGCGGGAAGTTTATTGCTAAAAGTTACAGTTGAGGAAATGTCATTTTCCAACTTGTTAGTCAAATTGTTTTTTAATGACAAAGTGTAATTTAAGTCAGATTAACAAAAATTATCTACAGGAACTTATACACCAAATACAGCCATATTCTAGTACACAGAACACTGAATTGGAGTTTAGAGATTCAAATTGGAATACTTTATCTGCTACTTACAGCTGTGGAACTCTTGAGTATAAGGAATTTACTAATCTTCTCTTAGTCTTATTTGCTCATCTGTTGCCAAGAGATGGAAGAAGATTGCCTCTGCAGTATCACCTTCCAAGTACCTCAGGAATGCAAATAATGGAGGATCCTAATATACCTCTAAAGTTCAAGATGTAGAGAGTGTGGTAAACATGGCTTTTAGCATTCCAGCACCTTCCAAAGTGAAGGTAGGTGGAATGGAGGTCAAAGAAGCCAACTTGTATTAAGTTTAAAATACGAACTATAGCTGCTCACAAGAAAGAATCAAATATTTCATAGAAGGAGATTTTTAAAGGCTTTATTAAGGTAGTAAAGGTAAAAAAGGAACAGAATATAAATTCCGTGGAAACTGCAATAGTTTCTCTCCTTAGTTCCTAGCACTGAATTATAAGCCATTTTGCTAAAGATGTGGTAATAAAGTGAGCATTTTATCTGGTGGTCAATTTTCCAAATATACTAAGAAACCAATATTTAAAAATATATAAAAATATTCATATGGTTTATAGTAATTTATACACAATATGGTATTTTGAAAAAATTTAAAAGAATCTGCAAGTGCTTTGGTGACTCAAAGACTAGTGCAGATTGTTTAATTTTAGTTTATTTTCACAATATAGTAACAAAAATCTGGGTCTAACAAGGTTTTTCATACTTTGGTTCTACACGTTTTATAAGTTTATTTATTCTTTCCACAAATAATTATTGAATAACTATTATATGCCAGGCATATTTTAAGTGTTTGAGATAAATCAGTGAACAGAATACAGAAAGATCCTTGACCTCCAGAGCTTAGACTCTAGTGAGGGAGAGAGAAAATAATAAACTAACACAGAGTAGATTGCATATTTCATTAGTAGTTTACATGTACTGTGGAAAAATAAAACACAGAGGACAGTAATAAGGATCATCAGGGCAGGGGCAGTCTGTACTTTTAAATAGATGGTCAGGGTAGTCTTCATGAAAGGCATCACATTTGCATAAATATTTGAAGAAGGTGAGGGTGTCAGCCATGTGAATATCTGCTCAAACAAGTGTGTCTGGTGGGTTTGAGGAACAGTAAGCTGGCCAGTAAAGTGGAAACTTAGAGAGTAGGAAGAGATGAGGTCAGAGACAGGGTGGTGGGTCAAGATGACATACAGCTTTGTAGATTACATTAATATTCATTTTTATGATAGTGAAATTCTTTTCTGATTGTTTCAAGATTTCTCTGTAAAGTAGAAAGTAAAGTCATTGTGGAGACTGAGGAAAAAGACGAAGGTAATGGGGATTTTAAAGAGAGAGAGCAGAAGAGATAGCCCTTTAGGCTGTATAGTCCATTATCATTAAAATTCTAATAGCCGTTTAGTCACTTTAGGACAGTGAGAGAATACATAGACTGTGCACGAGAAGAGTGCTGGTCTAGCAGCACGAAGGGCTCACTTGAGATCCAGTTCGTGTATTTAACATGAAACCAGCTAGTGTGGTCGCTAAATACAATGCAGAGGATCAGGTACAACCTAGTTAAAAATTCACATAATCCTTTACCATTTTCTGAAGACAGGAAAGTCTACAACATCCTCTAGTACCAGATTAAATTGAAGGAGCGACGACGTGAGTGCCACCTCGGAAGATCGCATAAGGGCCAAATTAATCAAAGTGTTGTAGAGTTACAGAAATGGCCATTAAGAAGGCTGCCTAACCTGAGTAAAGGTTGTGAGGCTTGTTCCTCTATCTGCTTAGGAAATCACCCTAGGAATTTGTCTTTATCTGAGCATTTATCATAGCATTGGCTGAGCTTATTTCTCCACAGCTGTGACCAATTTTCCACTTTTAAAAACATGTATTGTTAGCTCTCTTCAGTAATAAGCTTTTCCTATTCCCTCCAGATTGAGTCTTTGTACTTTTAGTTCTCTCTTAAAGGTCTGAAGAGTGTTGTGCTTCAGCTAAAAGTTCTGTAAAATGTGTATTTGGCACCCTCTGCAAACAAATCTCAAAACATCTCAAATCTGGCAGCCAGCCACCCAGGTGTGAAAGCTGCTAATGGTGCCCCAGGAGCCATCCCCAGAGTATCATTTATTCCTGATTTTATCCCAAAGATTTGCTGCCAACATTTCCTATAATTAACAGGATTCTTCCACTTTATTGTGCCTATGAACGTAAATGTGGTTCAAATCCGTTTTCATGGGACGGATTGTTAACGTCACTTTCTTACAGAGTTTCATTTTCTGCACAGAGCATGTTACAATCCTAGGACCCCAGGGCTGGCTCACTTTGCCTCTGCTCTTTGGATGACCATGTCCAGTCTAGAGGGCAGGACAGTTACCTAAGTTGACAGACATCTGACAAAGCAGAATTATTACATCATAGATCTAGTCCTTAAAACCTACTGGGTCTTTCCCTAAGAGGAGGACATGTTTTGATACATTTTCACATTTCTTATAGTCCACAAGGTTTTAATAATTGCAATACACTCATCTTTTAGCTTGGTTCTGCCTGTTTTATAGAGGCAGCATGCACAACTTTCAGGGGATTTAAGAGTTGTAGCTATCTCAAGTGGATATTTAAATTTGGGTTTTGACTATTTGTTACACAGAAGAGAAAGCATTAAGATGGAAATTCTCTTGTGACAAAACTCTCATTTTACAATAAGCAAAAATGAGCTGATGTTGATTTTTGCTGACATAGAAATCATATTATTTGTACTTGAAAATACATTTACCACTTCTGATGGCCTTCCTTCCTTTCACTGGATCCAAACTTCCATTTGGTATTATGTGTCTCTCACTGATGAGTTTCCTTAAGCTTCGTTATTGTGAAGTCTAGTGTTGAGGAAATCCTTGAGTTTGTATATCTGAAAGTCTTTACTTCATCTTAGTTTTTGAAAGATGTTTTTGATGCATTGAATTCTAGATGGGAAATCTTTGAGTACTTTAAAGATGTTGCTCCAGTGTACTATGGTTTACATTGTTTCTGGTGAGAATTTTTATCATTATTTCTCTGTACATAAAGTGTCTTTTCTCATTGGCTGCTTTTAAAGTTTTCTCTTTATCACTGCTTTTGACCAATTTATTATGATGCAGTTTTAGTGTATTTTTCTTCCCTGATTTTTTGTGCTGTGGTTTGTTGGATTATTGGATCCATGGGTTTATAGTTTTCATTAAATTTGGAAAAAATTTTTCCATTAGTTTTGTAAATATTTTTTCCTGTGTTTTCTGTTAATCGATTCTTTGAGGATTCCAGTTACTCATGTTAGGCTATCTAAAGTTTTTCCATAGCCCACTGGTAGTCTTTGTATTTGTTTTTCAGTCCCCTTGTTCTTTGTTTCCCATTTTAGATAGTTTCTATTGCTGTTTCTTAGAGTTACTAACCTTTTCTGCTGCAGTGTCCAATCTTCTGCAGTGTCCAATTTTCTATTAATCTGCCATAACTGAAACCTTTTGCATTTCAGTTATTGTATTTTCATCACTAGAATTTCAACTGAATCTTATTTGTATGTCCCATGTCTCTACTTACCAATCTTGTCTCCACTTTCTTGAAAATACTTAATATAATTATAGCAATTGTTTTCATATACCAACTTACTAATTTTATAGTCACTGTAATTTTTTGGTTTGTTTACATTGGTTATTTTTCTCCCATATGGTAAATTAGTTATCCCTTTATCTTTGCATACTTGTTAATTTCTTTTTATTAAGATTATGATAGTTAACAACCTTGTGAAATTACAGTTGTACATTATTGTTAGTTATGTTGTAGGTACACCACTTCACCCTTTGTGCCCTACCCCCAACCCCCCTTTCCCCTGGTAACCACCAATCAGTTCTCTTTGTCTATATGTTAACTTCCACCTATGAGTGGAGTCATACAGGGGTTGTCTTTCTCTATCTGGTTTATTTCACTCAACATAATACCCTCAAGGTCCATCCATGTTGTTGTGAATGGGACAATTTTGTCCTTTTTATGCCTAAGTAGTATTCCATTTATATATATATACCATGTCTTCTTTATCTAATCATCAGTTACTGGGCACTTAGGTTGGTTACATGTCTTGGCTATTGTGAATAATGCTGCAATGAACATAGGGGTGCATGGGACTTTTGGAATTGCTGATTTCAGCTTCTTAGGATACCCAGTAGTGGGATGACTGGGTCACAAGGTATTTCTATTTTTAACTTTTTGAGAAATCTCCATACTGTTTTCCAGAGTGGCTGCACCAGTTTGCCTTCCCACCAACAGTGTATGAGGGTTCCTCTTTCTCCACAGCCTGTCCAACATTTGTCACTCTTGGTGTTGGATAGTTTTGCCATTCTAACAGGTGTAAGGTGATATCTTAGTGTAGTTTTGATTTGCATTTCACTGGTGATTAGTGATGATGAGCAACTTTTCATGTGTCTATTGGCCATCCCTATTTCTTCTTTGGAGAAATGTCTGTTCATGTCTCTTGCCCATTTTTAGATCGGGTTTTTTTATTTTTTTGTTGTTGAGCTGTGTGAGTTCTTTATGTGTTATGGAGATTAACCCTTTGTTAGATAAATAACCTGTAAATATTTTTTCCCAATTAGTGGGCTGTTTTTTTGTTTCAATCTTGTTTTCCCTGCCTTGAAGAAGCTCTTTAGTCTGATGAAGTCCAATGTGTTTTTTCTTTCTATTGTTTCCCTTGTCTGAGGGGTTATGGTGTCCAAAAAGATTCTTTTGAAACTGATGTCAAAGAGTGTACTGCCTATATTCTCTCCTAGAAGACTTATTGTTTCAGGCCTAATCTTTAGGTCTTTGATCCATTTTGAGTTTATTTTGGTGAATGGTGAAAAAGAATGGTCAATTTTCATTCTTTCACATGTGGCTGTCCTGTTTTACCAGCAGCATTTGTTAAGGAGACTTTCTTTTCTCCATTGTATGCCCTAAGCTCTTTTGTCAAAGATTAGCTGTCCATAGATGTGTGGTTGTATTTCTGGGCTTTCAATTCTTTTCCATTGATGTGTGCATCTGTTTTTGTACCAGTACCATGCTGTTTTGATTACTGTAGCTTTGTAGTATGTTTTGAAGTCAGGGATTGTGATGCCCCCGGCTTTGCTCTTCTTTCTCAGGATTGCTTTAGCAATTCGTGGTCTTTTGTTGTCCCATATGAATTTTAGGATTCTTTGTTCAATTTCTGTAAAGAATGTCATTGGGATTCTGATTTGGATTGCGGTGAATCTGTAGATTGCTTTAGGTAGTATGGACAATTTAACTATGTTTATTCTTCCAGTCCGTGTGCATGGAATGTCTTTCCATCTCTTTATGTCATCATCGATTTCTTTTAAGAAAGTCTTGTTGTTTTCATTGTATAGATCTTTCACTTCCTTGGTTAAATTTATTCCAAAGAATTTTATTCTTCTTGTTGCAATTGTGAATGGGATTGCATTCTTGAGTTTTTTTTTCTGTTACTTCATTGCTAGCATATAGAAATGCTACTGATTTATGAAGTTTGATTTTATACCCTGCAACTTTTCTGTAGCTGTAGATTGTTTCTAACAGTTTTCCTATGGATTCTTTGGTGTTTTCCATATATAAAATCATGTCTTATGCAAAGAACGAGAATTTTAATTCTTCCTTGCCTATTTGGATTCCTTCCATTCCTTTTTACTGCCTAATTGCTCTGGCCAACACCTCCAGTACTATGTTGAATACAAGTGGTGAAAGTGGGCAGCCTTGTCTTGTTCCTGTTCTCAGAGGGATGTGTTTCAGTTTTTTTCTGTTGGGTATGATATTGGCTGTGGGTTTGTCATATATGGCCTTTATTATGTTGAGGTACTTTCCTTCTATACCTATTTTATTGAGGGTTATTATCATAAATGCATGTTGGATCTTGTTGAATGCTTTCTCTGCATCTATTGAGATGATCATATGGTTGTTGTTTCTCATTTTGTTAATGTAGTGAATGATGTTGAGTGACTTGCGGATGTTGAACCATCCCTGTGTCTCTGGTATAAATCCCACTTGATCATGGTGTATAATCTTTTCGATGTATTGCTGTATTCGGTTTGCCAAAATTTTGTTGAGGATTTTTGCATCTACGTTCATCAGTGATATTGGCCTATAGTTTTCCTTCTTTGTGTTGTCCATGTCAGGTTTGAGGATCAGGGTGATATTGGCTTCATCGAATGTCTTAGGGAGTGCTCCATCTTCCTCTATTTTCTGGAAAAGTTTGAGAAGTGTAGGTATTAAATCTTCTTTGAATATTTGGTAGAATTCTCCAGAGAAGCTGTCTGGTCCTGGACTCTTACGTTTGGGGAGGTTTTTTATTACTTTTTCTATTTCTTCACTTGTGATTGGTCTATTCAGATACTCTATTCCTTCCTGATTAAGTTTGGGTAGGTTTTAAGAGCCTGGGAATTTATCCATTTCTTCTAGGTTGTCCAATTTGTTGGCATATACTTTTTCATAGTATTTTCTTATGATTCTTTGTATTTCTTTGGTATCTGTTGTGATTTCTACTCTCTCATTTCTAATTTTGTTTATTTGAGATTTCTGTCTTTTTTTCTTAATGAGTCTGGCTAAGGGTTTATTGATTTCATTAATTTTTTATAAAAACAAACTTTGTTTCATTGATCATTTCTACTGTCTTTTTGGTTTCAATATTGTTTATTTCTGCTCTAATATTTATTATTTCCCTCTTTCTACTGACTTTGGGCTTTGTTTGTTCTTCTTTTTCTAATTCCGTTCGTTATCATTGAGGTTATTTATGTAAGATTTTTCTTGCTTATTGAGGTGAGCCTGTATTGCAATGAATTTCCCTCTTAGGACTGCTTTTGCTGCATCCCAAACAAGTTGGTATGGCGTGTGTTCATTTTCATTTGTCTCCAGATAATATTTGATTTCTTCTTTACTTTCTTCAATAACCCATTGTTTGTTCAGCAGCATGTTGTTTTGTCTCCACAATTTTGCCCCTTTCCCAGTTTTCTTCTTGTAGTTGATTTCTAGTTTCATAGCATTATGATCCAAAAAGATGCTCAATATTATTTCAACCCTCTTGAATTTACTGATGCTTGCTTTGTTTCCAAAGATATAGTCTATCCTTGAGAATGTTCCATGTGCACTTGAGAAGAATGTGTAACCTGCTGTTTTTGGATGAAGTGTTCTATATATATCTATTAAGTCCATCTGGTCTAATTTTAAATTTAATTCTACAATTTCCTTGTTGATTTTCTGTCTGGACGATCTATCCATTGGTGTTAATGGGGTGTTGAGGTCCCCTACTATTATTGTATTGTTTTTGTTGTGTCCTTTTAGTTTTGTTAATAGTTGCTTTTCATATTTTGGTGCTCCTGTGTTGGGTGCGTATATATTTATGTGTTATGTCATCTTGGTGGAGTGTCCCTTTTATCATTATATGCTGCCCCTCTTTGTCTTTCTTTATATGTTTTGCTTAGAAGTCTACTTTGTCTGATATAAAAATGGCAACACCTGCTTTTTTTGTTCATTATTATCTTAGAGTATTGTCTTCCATCCCTTCACTCTGAGTCTGTGTTTGTGTTTGCGGCTGAGGTGTGTTTCCTGGAGTCAGCATATTGTTGGATCTCATTCTTTGATCCATCCTCCCACTCTGTGTCTTTTGCTTGGAGAGTTCAATACATTTATGTTTAGAGTGATTATTGAAACGTGGGGGCCTACCGCTGCCAATTTATCTCTTGTGTTCCGGTTCTTTTGCATTTCTTTTGTTTCTCGTCACATGATTTTTGGATATCTAATTCAGGTAGGTAAATTTCTGTATTGGCTTTCTTCTTATTTGTAATTTGTGTCTTTATTCTTGTTATTTGTTTAGGGGTTACCAGGTGGTTTATATAACACGTCTCATAGAGGAGATAGTCCTTTTTCTGATAGTCTCTTATTTCCTTAAATTAAAACATTTCATCCCTTCTCTCTTCCCCTTCTAAGCTTTTATTGTCAGATTTTTTTTCCTCTTCCTTCTTGTGTTGTGAGTTTGTGGTTAAAATGACAAGGTTATATTTTTTCTTTGTGTTTCCCTTCCTTTTATCTTTAATGTTTTATTTAACTTTTGCTAACCTGTTCTGATGGAGAGCTGCCACTTTCTGTTATTGTCCTTCTACTTATCTCCTTTGTTCTGGATTTTGTAACCCCTTTCCTTTTTTTGATTTTTCAGGTATGAGGTTCTTCCTGAGCTTTTCTTGAAGAGGTGGTTTTGTGGCATTGAACTCCCTTAACTTTTGTTTATCTGGGAAAGTTTTTATTTCTCCATTGTATTTGAAGGATATTTTCACTGGGTAGAGTATTCTTGGCTGCAGTTTTTGTCCTTCAGAGTTTGGAATATTTCACTCCATTCTCTTCTAGCCTGTAAGATATCTCCTGAGAAATCTACTGATGGCCTTATGGGTGTTCCTTTCTAGGTGATTTTCTTCTGCCTGGCTGCCCTTAGTATTTTCTCTTTGTTGTTTACTTTTGCTAGCTTGACTACTATATGCCTTGAGGTTGGTCTTCTTACATCAATAAATTTTGGAGGTCTATTGGCTTCTGTCACATGAAGTTCCATATCTCTCCCCAAGTTTGGAAAGTTCTCAGCCATTATTCATTTTATCAAGCCTTCTGCCCCCTTCTCCTTCTCTTCTCCCTCTGGTAACCTATAATCCTTATGTTGCATCTCCTAATTTAGTCGGATAATTCTCAGAGAGTTTCTTCATTTCTTTTTAGTCTTAGTTCTCTCTCCTCCTTTGAATGCAGCGTTTCTATATTCTTATCCTCCAAATTGCTAATTCTGTCCTATATATTATCGACCCTACTATTCAGAGAGTCCAGATTTTTCTTAATCTCCTCCATTGTGTTCTTCATCTCCAGTATTTCTAATAGCTTCTTCTTTATAGTATCAAGCTCTTTTGTGACACAGCTCCTAAACTCATTGAGTTCTCTATCTGAATTCTCTTTTAACTCATTGAGTTTTTAAATAATGACTGTTTTGAATTCATCATCATTTAGGTTATAGATTTCATTGTCTTTGGGATTGTTTTCTGGGTACTTGTCATTTTCCTTATGTTCAGGAGATTTAATACATTTTTCATACTGCTTGATGTTGTGGATTTGTGCCTCCGCATAGGGATAGAGTTTAGTTACTCTTTCCACTTGTTTCAACTGGTGTGGGTGGGGAGCATCTGTTTAGACTGCACCAACCAGGAACCTTGTCAGCTGTTACTGACTGGACCTGGGCCCCTCCTCGTAGTCACAGTGGTCCTGTGGGGTCCCTCCTCATTTGTGGGGGAAATCACAAGGGGGCCTCATGCTGCTGGTGCCTGCTGTTGCAGACCACCTAGACACACTCCCTCCTTTGGGTCTGCAGCAGTGTTAAGGCTTTCCCAGTGTCTGTGAGCAAGGTCACCTATAATTGCAGCTCTGTCACTGTCAGAGCCTACAAGATCTCACCTGTCCACTATATGTCCCAGCAGAGCTATAGGTATCTTCTGCAGTCTGTGGTTAGCTCACCTAGCAGTGCTACTTTTGCCCCAGGGCCTTGCAGCCTTGTGATTGCCAGTCAGGGCCTCTCCACTAGTGCTGTGCAGAGGCTTTTGCTGAGGCTGCTGTGGGAAACTACACTTCCCCGCTGGGCCACTGAGCTGGGCCACTGGAGCTCCACCTAGCACCAGACCACTCCCATGGAATCTCTGGGTGCCCCTTGCCCCATCTGGGACACAGACAGAGTCCATGTGTCTGGTGGTGGCTGGCAGGCTGCTGCCCTGCCCGGGATCCTGCTCTTTGGGAGCCTCCCATGGCTCTGATGATGGATGCTGCCAGTGCAGGACCCTGGATTTTCCCCCTGGAATGTAGAGCTGGGTCGTTGGAGCTCCACCCAGCTGCTGACCATGCCCATGATATCTCTGGGTGCCTCTTGCACCATCTGAGGCACAGCCAGAGTCCTGAGTCTAGTGGCGACTGGTGGGCTGCTGCCTTGCTGTGAATTCTGCTCTTTGTGAGCTTCCTGGCATTCTGAATGCTGGGCGCAGCCTCTCTGCTAATGGCGAGCAGAGGCTTTCCCTGCTGGCAGTGTGGGACCCTGGAGTTTACCCTGGGCCACAGAACCAGGCCCTGGAGCTCCACCCAGACCCCAAGCACAGCCACAGGATCTCTGGATGCCTCTTGCACTGTCTGGGGCACAGCTGGAGTCTGTGGGCCTGGCGGTGGCTGGTGGGCTGCTGCCTTGTCAGGAATTCTGCTCTTTGGGAGCTTCCCAGTGTTCTGAATTCTGGGTGGGGCCTCTCTGCTAATGGCAAGCAAATGCTTTCCCTGTTGGTGGTGCAGGACCCCGGAGTTTCCCCCTTGCCTTAGGTGTAATTGCAGGGGGCTTAGGTACGTCTGTAGTCACTTTTTTCCACCATAGCTCCACCGGTGCATGCATATGCCCACCCTTGGTGTGTGATGATGCTATGGGGGAGTCCACTGGAAGAGAGCCTCTTGCAGGTACTAGGCTATCTGTGGGTTTGGGGGTCAGAGAGTGTTCACCTATCTCCACCTCCTCCCAGGGGGAAGTCTGTCCACTTTCCAATGTATAGCAGCAAGGGTCTCTCAGGCATCTTGAGATGCTATTTGGATATCCTTTGTTAACTGATTAATGTCCAATTAGTTGTAGATTTGAAGGGGGAGAGGCAAATAAGATTACTCACTTTGCCATCTTGGTCCTGCTCTCCATATTTGGTAATTTTTGATTGAATAATAAACATTATGAATTTTACCTTTGTTCCTGGATATTTTGCATTCATATAATTATACTTGAACTTTGTTAAGTGAGACTAGAGCAATATTTAGCTTATGGTAAGTTCATGGTTAACTTTCCTTCACTACTGAGGTAATGCATTTCTGAATAATCTAGTTGGTGTCCTGTGAATTATGAGATTTTTTATTCCAATGAGTGAGAGACCCAAACTATTCCAGGTCCTATGTGAGTCACAGCCTTGCTTCCTCTAATATCACTAATCCTACTTGATATATTAAAGATACTCAACATTTTAAAAATTTCAACTTCTCCACAAGTTGAGTTATACATTAAGGAATTTCCAAGTAAAATTACTAATAATACACTTTTTAATTAGAAAAGTTTGTTCACATTGAAAAATAAATATACAAAACATGGGAAGGTAAATTTTTACCAAAATAAGGGGGAAAAGTGTTCCCAGATATTAAAATATAACACTCAGCTACAATAATTACAAAATTGTGGTATTAGCCATAGAATAGATGTATCAGTGAAACTGAACACAAACCTCGAAGTAGAACATAATGTGTATGACATTTTGGAATAAAGTTAAGGTGGTGTCTCAAGTTACTGGAAAAAATAAATCATTCAAAAACTTGGTGTGGAACTGTACAGCTATCTGGAAAAAATATTCATTATATTATGGTAAATATATATAGACAAAAATTGAAATCGAAAATATCTGTCAATGTAATTCAGGAAGCTATGGAAAAATTGTTTCACAACTTTGTCTTTTCTACTAATGATGTAAGCACAGTTTGAATTGAGAGAGGGTTTTATAACAAAATTCAGCAGATGGAAAAATTAAGGACTGAGGATAAATGAGAGGGAAAAAAAGAAAGTAAAAGTGGTGATTTTCTTGAAATTATAGCAAGGAGGAGGACCTGTGCTTTATAATTTGGGACTCTCTTCTGGTCATATGAGTATTCGAGGAAAGACATGAATGATTGAGAAAGTCCAGCATCATGTTCTCAGAAGATCTCTGATTCCTGTGATCCAGTATGTTTATGTTTGAAAATTTAACTGTTCACTGATTCCTTTTATGTCCAAGGGTTATCAAAACCCTAGGACATTTGCCCCATCTAGGATGGTGCAGTGTTGTGATTGGGGAAGCAGGCCTGTGTGGCAGCTGCTGCTCTGGGATGGGGCTCCAATAAATTTATTGGGTTCAGGAGGCAGAGAAAGATTTCAGTTGGGAAGTTCTGAGAATCTGAGCCTCTATGTATGTTTTACATGTTGACATTCTATAATCAAGTAGAGGTATATATATTTATTTTTGCAAGAGTACAATGCTCCAATATTAACAATGGTCATAACAGCTGTAGTATTAAATAGCTCAAAGACAATTAGGAGATTTCAAATAATTAAATAGGAAAATAGATTGACAGTTAATGAAATATTAAGAGAATATGTTGGCTACATACAAGTTTGGGAAGAATGCTATAGCCTGTTCTAGCTAAGAAATATTTCAAAATATTTTTTAAAAAATTAAATCAAGGAGATTAATAATAGCTAGAATATGTCAAAATTCTAATCTTCATATAAAAGGTCGAATTTTAGCATTTATAACACTAGCAAAAATTACTTTTAAGGACTTTATTTTATTCTAAAGTATTTAATTTATTTAGGTCAGGGATCTTTCAAAAAAAGCACTCTGGAAATTCTTCACACTAGATAATGATAAATTTAAAAAAAAAGAAATAGAGTGTCCACTGTGCCATCTCAAAATGTCAGCAAGAGGAAAATTCCCAAAATGTACAACAACATATTTACAACAACAACAAAAAAATCAGACATAATAAATAATACAAAGAGTAAAAATAAAAAGATGTTAGAAAAAATCTTAGCTCAGGTCATTTGCCAAGCTTACACCCAGGCAGCTGGTTCATTTTGACAACTTGGATGGGAGCAGAAATGGCCATTCGAGGTTTGAGTGTAATTTTTTTTTTCCATTCCAAGAACCTATGTGCCCTGAGGTTAGAATTTGTTAACACCAATACCAAAGATGACCAAAAGCAAACAAATGATGACTATAAATTCCACCAAAGTGCACTCCAATCTGAGAGCACATTTCATTATGGATTCTTAGGACCTAATGTGGGGAGTTCTGATGCCATGTTCTCACCGGCTTAGGTCCCCACACTATGTGCCCCACAGAGATGATACCAGATATCACCATGATGAGTTAATTTTACTAAAGACCACTGATATCACAGAGACCTCCCTACATACTCAGGTGTGCTAGCATCCTTCTATGATGCCACACAGCAAGGAGAGAAATCTTGGCAATTGATAGTTCTCAGTCTTATTCCAGTAGCTTAGAGCCATAGGTTAGTTTCTGTTGTAGTATGCCCTTCTGAGGTGCATACTCAAGAGATCATTTTGGAAATCTTTGTGAGTACCATAAGTGGTACCTACAGCATGCACCATGCCCATGGAGTTTCAAGAAGAGTTTATTTTCCTTCCCTCCAAAGACTGTGCATTTTTAACTTGACTAAGTGTCCTGTTTGTTAACTTTTATTTCTCCTCTTCCTCTTTTTTCTGCCCTATCCTGGAAAATTTCTTCAACATCTCAATGTAGGAATTTCCAAGACCCTTTCCAATAGTCATCATTCTCTACAAATGTCTAAACCAAATAAAAAGTAAAAATATTTTCAAAAGATAAATTTCATATTTTAATCAATTTAAATACTACAGAATTAAATATCACAATTTAAATATTTCAGAACTGTTCGAGCCTTATCAGATAATTTTATTAATTTGAAGCAAGAAGAAAAAAATAGGATTCCATTCTTTATCAGTGAGCTGTTAGATTAAGAAAAATAAAGGAAGAAAAAATTTGTGCAATTTTATTTTTCTTTGTGATCCTATTTCCTTGTTGCTGAAGTGATTTACCGTTTGTTGCAGTTATGGTTGTCATGTCTATGTTCACATTTTGGAAAAGTGTATATTATAATTATTAATATTATAAGAATGTCACTCTGCTTAATGTTTCATATCCAAAAGAAAATGAAAATGAAAAATAAAACAAATAAGGAGATATTGTCTCCAAGACATATATAGAATGTTCACCAATATTTGAGAGTAAATATTCACATATTGAAAATGAATCTGCATATCATGACTAGTTTGTAATAGTACCATCCTGCAGGTTGGACATGGTGGTAACCCATCAGTCGTATCTCTAAAGGGCAGAGATGTCAGCAATGACACTGATGTAGGCAGTTAGCTGTTCAGTGTTTCAAATTCTCAAGGCTGAAGCTGAACTTCAGAGCATCCTTATTTACAAGTATTCTGCAAGATACGCAAATTTGAGAAACGATCTACACAGTAAAAAAGGTACACTTAGGCACCATGTATGTAAACAATGGAAATTTAGTTCTAAGAGACACACAAGTCTTGAATGTGAAAGTGCTGCTGTGCCCATGTTCTGAATGATGAGAAGACAGAGAAGAATGATCTCAGGAAGAGATTCTGTGTAAAGACAGAGAGTTGTCATGAACTTGTGGATTGGAGATAAAGGAAAGAGGCCTGTCACAATTCTTGACTGTGCAGGGCACTGGAGACAGAGACACCTTTCAAGGTGGCTGTTGTAATATCTTCAGAGGATCTTTTATTATGTTGTGGACATTGGGACCTGCTAGTAAGAGCCATTTTCAGTAGCTCAGTAGTAGGATTCAGCTCTGAAGCCTCTTGAGAAGAAACTGTTGCTAAAAGAAGTTATCATTGGGGAGTTGATAAATGACAGTGCCTATTAGTGTGGAAGTGATTTTGGCACCAAGCACTCTGAGTAATTAAAGCATTGCATCAGCCCTGGAGACCAAGAGTCCACGGTGGCAGGAGATATTGACCACAATTGGCATGTACCTCAAGGAATGCACGTTGTCTTTCCCTCCTTCATGAGAGAAAGGCAAGTACTGTGATTCCAAGGAATCTCCATAAATAAGGCTTATCTGAAGACTGCTTCCTTGTCATTGCCTCAATATAGCTTATGACCTCCAAAAATTACACTTTGGAGAAAACTTGGCCTATGTCTATAAAAGTCTATACACTAGCTAATAAATCATATTGGATTTTTTTATTAATCACTTTTTATTTTTCGGAGCAGTTTTCAGTTCGCAGCAAAACTGAGAGGAAGATACAGAGATTTCCCATATACCCCCTGCCCTAACACTTGCATAACCTCCCCTATTATCAACATCCCTGACCAGTGTGATACATTTGTTACAACTGATGAACTTACATTGACACACCATAAGCACCCAAACTCCCTAGTTTACTTTAGGGTTCTCTCTTGGTCTACGTTCTATGTGTTTGGACAAATGTATAATGCCAGGCATCCATCCTTATAGTATCATGCAGAGTTTCACTGCCCTAAAAATCTTCTGTGCCTCATGTATTCATCTTCCCCCCACCTCTTCATATTGGGCTTTTAAATTATGAAATAAGATGAAGATAAATCTATCTTTAATTAGGCCATCTTCTTACATTCTTTGCTTTTAAGAGATTTCTTATGGGCTAAATTATCTGCAGACAGAGTCTGCCATTAGAAGGAACTGGGTCCACTTGGGACACAAGGTTCTGAAAGTTCATCTATTTTTGGAGCTCTTTAACAAATCAATAAGAGAACAAACATGACACATGTCATTATCATTTTTCAAACAGAAGATCTTATTCTACTTGGCTAGATTTTTGAGCCCAGGCTATATTCTAGGGAACAAAGAATTTTATAATGTCACGCAATACTCTTAACTCCTTCAGTGCCATGCCAGTCTTGACCTCTGCAAGTTATCTTCAATTAATGTAGGTATGTAGGAGTAGATGGAAATTTTTTTATAAATATGTGTCTCATTAATATAAGCATAATCATAAACCTCATGTCTAACTTTCTAGATCACACATGTCAATGATAATTGATAAATAAAGGGACATCTTCCTGCCTCAAAGAAACTCTCTTCCTTTCACAGGACGTGAGTCTATTTTAGCGTACAAAATTTTTATTCCTAGTGTGACACAGGTAAAGTGGCTGAGAATTGACATCTTTAATTTTTGTTAAAAAAATATAAACCCAGGTTGTTTTGTGTATTATGAATTTATTCATGTTCTTAATTAAAACAGTAACAACAGTACAGAACATTCATCTACTTAATCCTTCACTCATCATGTATAGTTTTTTGATCTGTTTGTAAATATTCCAGTCCTCTCCTTTTTTGGTTTAGACTGCAATTCCTGGACTCCTTGTGGAAATATATTACATTATCTTGTAAAGTTGAATATTGCCACATCCTGCAACATATTAATTACATTTCTAGAGGACATGTTTAAAAATGTTCGTAGTTACTATTCATAGTAATGAAATACTAATTGAGAGGATAATGGATGAAAAATTTTTGAAATTATCACGCAATAGAGTATGTATAGAAGCGAAAATGAATCTACAACTATATTCAACAACTGATATAAAAGTTAGTAGCCTTAATGTGGATGAAAAAATAAAACAACTCTTAGAAGTCTGCAGATAGTATGCTAAGTTCAGAACCAGGAAAAAACTAAAAAACTACTTATGTGATAAAGATATTCTGCTTTTAGGAGGCAAGATAATTGTACAATTAAAAAATCAGGATATTGGCTATCTTTAGGGTGGGGCAGGGGGCAGGATATGGAAAAGGTTAAAAATTGATTTAATTATTGGTAATGGTAGGTAGATACCGTCTCGGGATAGTAGTAAGCTTACAGATATTCATTATATTATTTAAATAAATGTAAAAGGCAGTAATATAAAATGAATCAAATAAAAGACAGTAAAAAAGTTTGGAAATGGGTGAATTCTACAGCTGGAATTCCATTATAAGAATCGCTTTCTTCTGCTTGTATGTTGCCTCTGCTTCATTTTGTGTTGGTTCCATTTTCAATCAGGCTTTCTCCACTCATGGTAAGATTATGAGGAGTTCCACATCTGTACTCTTAGAAACTCTATTAGGGAAAAAAAAGACTTTTCTCAATAGTTCAAGAAAAGTACTGAGATTGCATCTTATTTGCTAATAGATGCATGACCCAATCATTACAACCTGGGGAAATGCTTTCTGATTGACCACACAGGAATGATACCCATCTTTGGGAGATAGCACTGCTCATACCTTATGTAATGAAAAGGCAGAAATTGTGGTTTCTCAGAAGAAAATCAAGTTTCAATTACTCCAAGAAGGAAAATGGACTTGTGTCCAGCAAAAACAATCAATTCAGGGCCTGTAAGATAGTTTTTTATAACTCATCTTTAGCATCCTTATGATGAAGGCAGGATAAATCTACAGAAGTACTTAGACATTTTTATAGCAAAACAAATATACACCAAAGGTTGAATACATCATTCTTTGGGGGCTATATTCCACACAACAGCATGAGAAATATCATACTCTATTATAAGAACAACCTGACATTTTCAGTGTCCCAGCTGATGTCTCCCAGGGCTGTTGATTCTAAATGCTGTTGAGGCACATAAATGAAAGCGATTCCTAAAGGAGTATTTGTTGTATCCCAAGACCTGACCTCACATCTACCTCTGTCCTAAATTAGCGGTTTTAGTGTAGTTCAGAGAGAATCTTAACCTATTTTTTTAACCATTACACAGGTGATTTTTCAGAAAAGGTAATTAAAAAATGTTACTCAAATTATTTTCAATTAGGCTTGAATTGTTTTAATCATTCATTCACCTAGTAAACAATTGATAATTTGAAGCACAATGTGAACTGTTGTTTATAAATATTTACTATTGTAGATATGCTGTAGAACAAGATAGTCATGAACCCTACCCTCGATGACTATCTACAATTTCCAGAACTCAATAAGAGTTTGAAGAATAAAATAGGATTTTTTCCTGGTTTCTGGTCTTTATGCAACATTTTCCTATTTTTAATTTCTCAATGATTGATCATTTCAATCAGGACGTTCATGTATCTGAGTTTTACACACTAGTACTCATGTGGCCTTCTTATGCAGAAAATTCGCTCACTTCTTCCTGAGAGACTACTCCTTTGGATTTCAAATCACTGTGCTTTCATGATTTTACTCATGATCCTTTAAGCATGCTTCTTAACAGTCTTCAAAAATTCTTTTAAATGTTCGTGAAACTCTACATTTTGTCGTTTGCTCATTTCTCCAAACTACCCGTTTACTTTGGGTGACCTCACCCAATCTCATGATTTAAGCTATCATTTACCAGTAAAGATTTCCCAATCTAGTTCTACAGCCCTAACTTGAGATTCACAATTTTAAAAAAAGCCAACTGTCTACTGAACATGTTCCCTTGTATATCCTATTTTGACCTGACCCTGTCATCATTGCCCTATTATTCTAAACTCCCCAACCTGAGATACCACTGCTAGCCATTAGAAATTTTTTTCATCATCACTGTCTAGTACTACCTGGTTTTCAATTTGGGCTAGTGTCACGAAAATGTGTGGAAAGAAGACAAACCATGGAAAAAGAGAGTGATTAGATCTCCCCATTGAACTTATTAAATATGCAATTGGGCAAGCTGCTTAATTTCTGTGAGTTTTATTTTTTTATATGAAATGTCATTGTTAACACCTACCTCATTGAATAGTTATGTAAATGAAATGATATAACTTATGTAGGGTGATAAATAGAGTCTAATATACAAAATGTATTCAATAAATATTTGGTGAAGTAACATTGTATCAATAAAATGTATTCCAAAATAAGTGTCTGTTTACTAACATTAATTAGCAAAATAAATAGAAATGAATTCAAAATAATATGAGATATCTATTCAATGCTCAGTATGCATGTTAATTCTCAGTATAAATTTGTGGTTCCTTCATGAAGAATGGCTATAGCACACAGAATAGAACTTCTCATTGCGGGACACCATACTGCCTTCCCTGGATTGTACTTGTAAATAAATTATGAGAGCTAGGAAAGTGTCTCTCCTAATGCACAGAGGGGTAATTTAGGGAACTAGGTGGGAGCAGAGTAGTTTCTTGCTGATCTACTTCCTCTTTCACCACAGACTCTGTTTTTTCTTCTTCCTCTTCTCTATCACCCTCTCTGCCATCCATTTATGTTTTGCTCTTCTTCCCCTGATATCTTTGGTCAGCCTAACACACATAATACCTCTAAACCCTTGTTTGTATTTGGATACCGAGTGTGAGGAGGGTTCACTTTCTCTTTTGTGGGCTACATAGACAAATTAAAAGTTAAATTTATTACAGCATGTGGGATGCTTCTGATTAGCAAAGAAAAGGAAACTTTAGCACATACTACTCTCTGGGATGCTTATATTTTACATCATTATGTCAAAACATTCCCTCAGGAATTAAGACGGGGAATTTTTCTCCCAGTATTCCGTGGGATGGCTGCCTTCAAAAAGGGAAGGAAAGACTTGACACTATATAGTGTTCTAACAGGTAAGTGACAGGTTATTTACATCTTTGTACCCAGAAAGGCATCATTACAGAATAATGCAAATTCGTTTTTAAATATATTTTATGTGTGTCTATATTGCTGCTACTTCCTCTGATAAAGGAACAGATAAAAGAATAATGGTTTTAAAAAGTTTACTCTTAATATAGTAAATAAACAGAATCAAATATAAGCTTTAGAATAAAAAGGTCTTTTGAACTCAACAAATATGTTATGAGCACAAAGTATGTGAAAAGCCACCATTGTTGTGTGTGGATACAAAGAGGAATTCCATGCCCTAAGGTTTACTACAGATTCTTGAGATGGCAGGGTAAAAAAGTTCACAAATGCTTTTCATGTAAGGTAGCTGAGCAAGATAAGCCCTCACTATGGGCATTAAAAGTTAGAAAAGATTACGCCTGATTAGAGTTTAGAGAAAAGGTTAATAGAGGTAGTGACCTTCACATAGCTTCTTCAGAATGTCATCTCCAAGTGACAGCTTTAAATATAATGTTGTTTGTTACAGTATAGAATTACTAATCTCTGCATGTTTCTAAAATGATATCATAAGAATAGAATTTGCAGTTTACATGCATCTCAGATTTAGTTTGAAAAACTGAATAACCACTACTCATGGAAAATTCAGAAATGACAATGTGCAGGCTAAAAACTATGTAAAGAAGAAGAAAGGTAATGTCCCATATGTGGGGGAGGGGAGCTTTTTCTCATTCTTTAATTTGGGCTTTTGAGGGATAAAGAATCTTGGGTCAACCTGTTAACCTTCCCACAGAAAATGGTAAATTTTGTGTATACATAAAATGAGATTCTCCCAAAGATAGAATTCTAGTGTAGCCAGATCAGGGAGGGGTGAGTAATTTAAGAGACAGTTGTTAAGGAGAGTAAAGATTCTTACTGTGGCCTCTGCAATAAAACAGATAGGATAGGTTAGAAAGATCCACCTAACACTCTATTCCACTCTCATCTATTTTCCACCTCTCTGCTTTTCTTTCAGCTCTTTTCTGTTACCTCCCCATCCAACACATCGTTTGTTTATTATTGTTTTGACAAATTTAGCCATGCTAAGTTTGGCTAAACTTGTTTCAGGTAAGTACAATAGTTATTAAGTTGTGCTATTTTATTAGTGTTGTCTTCAGATCATTGTTACCCATTTTTTGTGTCAGATTCCTTTGAGAACCTGATGAAAGGTGTTAACACACCTCTGGAAAAAATCTACATATGAACATCCACAAAGACATGAACAAAAACATAACCAATATCAGGAGGATATGAAAAATGTCAAGGCTCTCATATTCTTTAAGGGCCAAGGATTCATGATAAAAAATAGTTAAATGCTAAGATGATCATTTTTACGGGTGTCAGGGTCTCAAATCTTGCATGGCCATGTGGTGCTGTTCAGACTACACCATCTTCCACTCCAGATTGTGGAGATGATTTACTAAGTTATTTAAAATTCATCTCAGTATTTTTTTCTGAATTTATAAATTGGGAGTATGTTTGTCTGCCTACCATGCATAATAGAAGGCCACAGAAGATTAATGATGTGAATGCATTTTGTAATCAGAATAGCACTAAACCAATCAGATAAATATATTAAGAAGTAATTGAGAAGGTTCAATTTAAAAACATTTACTCAGCACCTACATTGTACAAGACATTGAGTTTTGAACTGTGGAGAATAAAATCTGAGAATACATAATTTTCAAAGATTTTTATTCCAAAAAGGAAGCTAAAGAGAGAGCACATACAAGTGAATTTAACTAATATTATGTAATATTATAAGAAAAGCTATCAGAGAAGCCCTTAGGGAACAGGAGAGAGAATTTCTTTTATCATAAAGCAGTCACTGAAGGCCACCAGATGTTTCTTAGCAGTTGGGTCCTGGAGTTTTGGGACAGTTGAAGTAGTTAGAAATGAAGTGGCATTCTAAGAAGGAAGGAGACTATTGATTGAACTGCTGACTAAATATTTATGAGAACTCATAATTATTAATAAGTTAATGAAAATATATGTATTTATAATTCTTAAGTTATCTTAAACAATATATGTCCAGATGTATAAATAAACTTGTTCCTATGGCCAGCCCCATGACCAAGTGGTTAAAGTTCCACGTACTCCACTTCAGTGGCCCAGGTTTGTGGGTTTGGATCCTGGATGTGGACCTATTCTACTCATAAGCCATGCTGTGGAAGCACTGCATATACAAAAATAGAGGAACACTGGCAGACATGTTAGCTCAATGTCAATTTTCCTCAAACAAAAAAAGATACCTGTAACATTGGCAACAGATGTTAGCTCAGGGCAAATATTACTTAGCAAAACAATAAAATAAAATAAACTTGTTCTAGAAATGAACATTCTAATTGGGTTGATAGCACAAATCAAAAGTCATACACTCAAAGGAGTGGCCACAATTAT
This sequence comes from Equus asinus, assembly GCF_041296235.1. NCBI lineage: Eukaryota > Metazoa > Chordata > Mammalia > Perissodactyla > Equidae > Equus > Equus asinus. Next base: position 11,066,025 of record NC_091809.1, read on the forward strand.
GGGACTTAATTCCAAGTACAAATATTTCATGATGGATCACTCTTTCAAATTAAGAAGGAAAGAATGAGTTTATGGTTTCGATTAAGATACTAAGGATCAGTTTCCTCATAGTTGAAGATCTTTGTCAAAAGTTTCATTGTGCAAAGAGAGTTTTTTAAAAATCTTTGTATCCTAATATAAATTACTTCATCAGACACTTTCCTGAGAGTAGTTTTTGATTTGGAGGAACATAAGGTATATTTCAAGTGGGCTCAGGAGAAGAAAGCTTACCAAGCGAGAGGAAAAGGTGTATAAGGGAAATTTGCATCTGTTTACTCTATAATAGTCTGTGCTTTGGCCACTTACAACTTTCAAGACAGTGTATTGAAGGATTGAAGAACACAATGAGATACGTAAACCTTCCAAACTTTTTACTTGCATATAGTCCCTTTCAAAATTATCTTGAAAAGAATGATGTAGATAAAAAGTTTTCTTCTTAGAAGTGAAGGCAGTGATAGTATTCCTTTCTAAGTTTGAAAAAAGAGAAATATTCATTGAAATAAATTAAATTTCAAAGTTAAATCATCAGTGACTTAGCCAGGACAGAAACAAATTGAATGAAGTGTTACTGACTGTCCACTACTCTTGTTGTCTAAAATTATATCTCCTTCCCTCCTCTGAATCTCTAGTTTGTTACAAGAACAAAGGAGTTTTCAGGTGCTTGGATAATACAAACTCTACTGGAGATTACAACCACCATCTGATCCTACATGAACTGCGTGGTGTCCTCCCAAAATCACTTCAGATGTAAAATGTTTAAGTTAAACACTTGAATTATGAAAACAAGAACTGTTGAGTTATAACACCCCTCTTTCATTTTTATGCAACCTTAGGGACTTTGGGTCCTCTAAGGGATGTCTTTCAGAAATGGGAAAAAGGAAAAAATAGAAATAAGGATATTTGAGATATTGCCAACTATTAAAGAATATTCACTTCTCTACATTAGTATATATCAAATACTAAATATCATAAGAGCACCACAAGGTAACATCATATTATTTAGAGGATATAAGTACTTCCTGTTTCTCTTTTCAAGCTCTAATATCTGGAAATTAGCATCCAGTGAAGGGATGCATAATATATATTAAAAAATAGACATTTCTAGAATTATGTGTAACAAATATGCAATGATAAATATATGTATAAAGAAGATATTCTTCATGGGTTGGGGCTGGGGTATAATTTTCCATTTGTATTATGAGCTTCCAAAAGTAGTCAGATATATCCAAAATCCCAAGAGATACACCATCCAAACATGGATGTCAATTTATTAAATATGGAAAAATAATTAATTTAATAATAAAATGGAGCCACATTACAAACTGTGGAACAAAGTGTTGAGGTAAGTTACTAAGAAGCAACAGCTAAAATGCCCATGATAAGGAACATTTATTTTTCTTCAAATATTCCATAACATCATATATCACACTATATGTTACACATACAACCCTGAATTAATTCCCTTATATTTTGCAGATGAACCATTTCACACTCCTTCTTCTCATTCAAGAAATCATGCAGCTGAATAATAATGCGACTGAGTTCATTCTGCTTGGGTTAACCCAGGAACCTGTTAGGAAGAAAATAGTGTTTGTCACTTTCTTACTTATCTATTTGGGGACTTCGCTGGGTAACTTTCTGATTATTGCTACCATCAAGACCAGCCGGGTACTTGGAAGTCCAATGTACTTCTTCCTTTTCCACTTATCTTTATCTGATACCTTCCTCTCTACATCCATAGGACCTAGAATGGTTGTGATGCCCTTTTGAAGAAGACCACTATCTCTTTCAATGAGTGCATGATCCAAGTCTTTTCATCACATTTCTTTGGCTGCCAGGAGATCTTCATCCTAATTATCATGGCTGTTGACCACTTTGTGGCCATCTGTAAGCCCCTACATCACATGATCATCATGAGCCATCAAGTCTGTGGTGCATTGGTGACTGTAGCCTGGGTGGGGTCCTGTGTACATTCTTCAGCTCATTTTTTCTGGCCTTGAGTTTACCCTTCTGTGGTCCCAATGTGATGGATCACTATTTCTGTGACTTGCAGCCTTTGTTGAAACTTGCCTGTACAGACACCTACGTGGTCAATCAACTCTTGGTGTCCAACAGTGGGGCCATTTGTACAGTGAGTTTTGTCATGGTGATGTTCTCCTGTGTTATCATCTTGCATTCTCTGAGAAACCACAGTGCTGAAGGGAGGAAAAAAGCCCTCTCAACCTGCATTTCTCACATTATCATGGTCATCTTGTTCTTCGGTCCTTGCATATTTATATACACACGGCCTGCAACCACCTTCTCCATGGACAAGATGATAGCTGTGTTTTATACAATTGGAACACCTTTGTTCAATCCTCTGATTTATACACTGAGAAATGTAGAAGTGAAAAATGCCTTGAGGAAAATATGGAACACGAAGTTGATCTCAGGTAACAAATGATGAATAGAAGTTTCAAATTTTCTTTATCATTAGGATTGATCAAAAAAGTCCATAGAGAATATTGTCCTCTTATTGCAGAGTTAACATTATCCCAACGTGGGGCATAAGAATTAGTTTCTTCAAGAAGATAGGCAATATGAACACATATACTGATTAGCATTGAGTCAATTTTATATAGAAATAGAAACAGCCCCAGCTAGAAACAGTCATGTAAGACATATGCTTTACTCTGCCTCTCTTGCCTGCCTAATAGCACTGTGTTGTGATCTAGTATTATCTCTCCCTTTCCTCATATTGATTCTTTGTGTTCTCTATTTATTCTTACACTTCTATATGCTTATATCAACAGCCTGGCAAGGTTTCCTCCAAACTGTTCATTTATTAAATACTGTGGGATCATAATGTCTGACCATGAACCTTCAACTTGGTTGTTCTTCCTGACTCAAAGAAAGCACCAGATTCAAATAATTATAGAAACTTCATGTTGTAAAGGACAAGACACGTAATGCAGATAATCTCTCTTCTATGTCCTGTGGTTATACTTTGAATTGTTACCATATGTTTATTAAGATCCTTCTAGAAGAGTGACAGAACACTGTGAGAACAGTCACCCTTCTGAAGGAGTCTTTTTTATCTTAGGAAGGTTCTGATTATTTAGGTTATACTCAATATTATTCTGTTTGTAAAAATTACTTTTTGCTTCTAAAATGATCCATTCTAATTTTGGGGAAGTTTTAAGTTTTCTCTTGAGTCATCCCAATTATAATAATTTGTTCATAAGATCAGGTTCTTATGATTATGGCATAGATGGCCCAAATTAATATGGATATATTTATATGGCCTAGAAGAGTATATGCAGTTGATAGTAGGGAACTTGAAAATAAGAATTGATTAAAGAAATAATATTGTAACCAGAGGAGGATTTTTAGGCTTTGGAGCAGAAGAGTTACATCACTGATATGAATTATTTTAGTTAGATTTAATATAATCCAGAAAAGAGAGTAATTTGAATGAGACTGAGATATTTGAATGAAAACTATGTTTATGCAATGGAGATGGATATCACCATTTGTCACCATCCATCAGCACCACAGACTAATTGTATGAACAGTAAGAATCTTCTGATTTCAATTTCTATTCTTGTTTTTATTTTTATCCATAGAGAAAATTCAAGGAGTATTTTTGTTTATTTGGAACTTCTATCTCTATTTATAAATTACTTAATTATATTAAGATTACTAGTTTTATATTAATTTTATTGTACCAGGAACTTTAGAATTTCTTTAGCTTGAGAAAATGAGCATCTATTTCTCCATGTGGGAATGTAAAACTCTGAATTCCACAATAAACTCTAGTGACATATATACATCACTTTTTTCAGATTCTATGAATTTCAAGGCTACTTCATCTCAAGCATTTATTATTGGTCACAGCTGCTGGAGTTTGATTCTGCTCTTGTAAGCTTTGCAAAATAGTCATTTCCAGTTGGCATAGTTTTAGTTGATGTCTTCTATTTCAAGACAAAGTAATTATGAAAAGGGGTGTATATTGGATCCAACTTAGGTGCCTCCTGAGATACACTCTATCTAATATGTCTTGTGGACATACTTTTAACACAGAGCTTCCATGCCCACTGTTGCCACGTCTCCTGCCCACAGAAATTCTGGTCTAATTTTTGTCCAGGATTTTATAATAAAGATGACAGAACTGTAAAGATGACTGAATATGCAACCTAACTAGGAATTTTTTGTTGAAGTCAGTATTCTGATAAGAAAAGAGTAGGGCTCTGAGATCTAGACAGACATAATTGTGCAGGGCAGGGTGAAAACCATGAAATCACAAATTATCTTGCATCCTCTTTATTATCATAAGTAGCTTCCTCTCCCTTGAAAGAGAGGAAAGAACAGTCTTCCTTAGCCTAGACACCATGCCATTACCTTATTTGAAGAAATTGTCATGCAATGGAATTTGCTTTCCTCGTGGGCTTCCTCCTACACCCCTTATTGCTTCCAACCAGCTAACCAGGGGAAAGCTGCAAGAAAGTTTATCAAGAATGTACATTCTTGCTCTAGGATAAAATGAAATGCATGAGAAATTGCAGGACTTTGCTGCTAAGTACAAGTGTGAACCATGGGAGCACTTCATTATGGGAAATGTTAACACAGAATGGCAAAATATAAATCTTGAATTGAGGTCTATCCAATGGGGCTTTTTCTGTAGACTCACACTATTGGAAATGGCTTGTCAAGTAACTATGTGGTTTGCTTTACTCACAGAACTATTTGTTAGATCTGTGGGAAAGAACTACAATACAGAGTTCCTAAAAGTATAAAAGACCCAAGAGTTGACTTTTTTAATTTTAGGTATTGACAGTATCGTAAATATCTGTACTATTTTTTGGTGTGGAAGCTTAGGAGTGAATATGATTTGAACTTAATTCATATTTAGAAGACCCTAAAGTAAATTTCTTGAAGAAATTAATTCCCAAAGTTTCTAGGTGAGACATTTTTGAAGTGTGTCATCAGTATATCCATATTCAAGTGGAGATAAAATAAACTCAACTAAAAAATTGTGGGCTGACTAACATGACAACTGTGGATTAAACATGGGTTATATTTATTTGTTTATTTATTTTTATCTTTTTATCATTCTTAGAAATGTTTATTACAAGTATTCTTAAAGAGTTCTCTACATTCATTACAGAATGGTAAAACTTCCATTCACTGATATAACAGTGTTCTCACTGCATTTTTTAAATTCTTCCTTTTCTAAGGGAATCATACTATAATATGTACCAACTTAACATATGCACCTTAAATTTGCACAACGTTATATATCAGATATACTTCATCTAAAAAAAAGAAAGCATAGGGTCGTTGTAAAAGGGCTGTTGCGTAGATGAATCTTGACTCAAATTTTGGTGGAACTAAAGTAAGCTTGATGGGCAGTGGAAGGAATTATATGTAAAATTCCCTAAATAAAAATTTATTGACTTTAATCAGCCATAAGAAATGATGAAATTCGGCCAATTGTGACAACGTGGATGGACCTTGAGGGTATTATGCTGAGTGAAATATCTCAGAGGGAGAAAGTCAAATTCCACATGATCCTCTCCAACCAGCCTGGGAGGTCCAGTACGTCAAACACCCTGTCAGTCTTACTCACCAAGTGTCCAGACCACTGAACACGCGCCGACCAGAGGAAAGGAAGGACTTGTCCCAAAGTCAACTCTCCAGACTTTCTGTGGCAGGAGGGAACGAACGCAGCACCCTCGAGCCTCACGCTTTCTTTGCCAGACTTTCAAGTGTGGGACACACAACGCTCCCCGGACAGCCCCCACTGCACCCCTAACAGGTAGACTTCCACACAGTCAAGGGCTTTGGAAAGCACTGGCTCTGCACACAAATATTATGCGGCCCTCGACAGGCCACTTCCCCTGAACCGGCCCGAGCTTCAGGTGCACAACAGGCTTCATGAAAACCCCAACGGAACGTATCCTCTAAAAGAGGGAGACCTGCACTCCTCAGAACGCCTGGAGACCAGTGTCGTTATCGACTTCGCGTCTGTCCTTCCAAGAAGCCAAGACCACGGGTGCCACTTCAGCGCCCAACTCCCGGGCACCGCACCCCCAGGCTGGCCCCGTGCCCGGCACACACCTCCCGTTCCACGAACGCCTGAAGCGCAGGAAGAGACCCCCTCGCTCCCCGCGCCGCACAGCTGTCCCGCCACCTGACGGGCACCTCTCGGGGCACAAGCCTATTCCTCAGGTACACGCTCGCCTCCCACCAGCCCCCAGGCCCACGACCCCAGGTACCTCTCCCAGATGGAATCATCTTCGCGGGCGCCCTGGTCGTCAGTGTCCGGCGAGCAGGAAGAGCGGGAGCTGAAGGAGGGCCTCCTCAGGCTAGCGGTCATGGCTGTGGAGGGCCCGGGCTGCTGTGCCCACCGGGGACACGGAGCGGCGTCCACGGACGCCGGGGGAACGGACGAGCCCGGCCCGGGAGAGAGCAGCAGAGCGCGGCCGGACTCCGCCGGGCTCGGCTCTGGGCAGGCAGGCGCGGCTCGCTAACGCCTCCCACGCCTCCCAGGACGGCGGCCCAGCAGCCACGCGCTCCTCTCCTCGCGCGCGCGCGCGCGCCCGCCGCCCAGACGCTCCCCGGCCGCTGCCCCGACCCCCTTCCGGCGGTGGACTGCGGACAGGGACAGGGACACCCTCCTGGGAGAACTCCTGGGGCCCCGCCCACACGCTGCTTTGGACCTTCGCGGAGCGGGAAGGTGCGCTGACGGGGACTCAGGGTCCCCGCTAAGCTCGCTCTCGGGGAACTGCAGCCTCCTCCCTCGGCTTTTACTTGAACGTCACACCGAAACCATGCAATGTCTACAAGAAAACATAGGCAGTATGCTCTTTGACATCACTCTTAGCAGCCTATTTTCAAGTACCGCGTGTGACTGGGCAATGGAAACAAAATACAAAATGAACAAATGGGGCTACATCAAAGTCAAAAAAATCTTCTGCACGGCAAAGGAAACCCTCCACAAGACCACAACACAACCTAACAACCGGGAGAAGATACTTGCAAACCATATATCGGATAAGGGGTTAATATCCAAAATACAGAAAGAACTCATGCATCTCAACAACAACATAAAATCGACAACCCAATTAAAAAGACGGGCCAAAAGATCTGAGCAGTGATTTCTCCACAGAAGAGATAGGGATGGCCAACAGGCCTATGGAAAGGGGCTCAACATCATTAGCCATCAGAGAAATGCAAGTCAAAACTACAAGGAGAGGTCACCTTCCTCTGGTCAGAATGGCTCTAATTAACAAGGCAAGAGACAAGTGTTGGAGAGGATGTGGAGAGAAGGGAACTCTCCTACACTGCTGGTGGGAGGGCAGACTGGTGCAGCCACTATGGAAAGCAGTATGGAGTATCCTCAGAAAACTAAGAATACATCTACCATATGTATGATCCAGCCAGCCCACTGCTGGCTATTCATCCAAAGAACTTGAAAACACCAATGCAGAAAGACACATGCACCCCTAGGTTCACTGCAGCATTGTTCACAACAGCCAACAATTGGAAGCTACCTAGGTGCCCAACAAGGGAAGAATGGATAAAGAAGATGTGGTATGTATACACAATGGAATACTACTCAGCCCTAAGAAATGATGAGATCCGGCCATTTGTGACAACGTGGATGGACCTTGAGGGTATTATGTGAAGTGAAATAAATCAGAGGGAGAAAGTCAAACACCGTGTGATCTCACTCATAAGTAGAAGTTAAAAACAATGACAAACACACACAGAGCAACGGAGATTGGATTGGTGGTTACCCGAGGGGAAGGGGGGAGGGCAGAGAGCAAAAGGGGCGAGGAGGCTCACATGTGAGGTGACGGAGTATAATTAGTTCTCGGGTGGTGAACACGATGTAGTCTACACAGAATTCGAAAGATATTACAACGGACATCTGAAAGCTATATGATGTTAGAATCCACTGTTACTGCAATAAAATAAGGTAAAATAAAATAAAATAAAATAAAATAAAATAAAGAAGTGTAGGAGCCTCAAGAGTCTAACAGGCTTTTGAAAAGTTATTCTAGGGACTTTTATGGCTTAGCTCAGGGCGGCAGACACCAGCCTGAGACACAGCTGTGACACAGCCACTAACTTCAACTAAACTATATTCCGACTGGAAGGAAATCAAAACTACTGTCATCATAATTTATTGAAGGCTTCACTTCGTGCCAGATCCTGTGCTAACCACGTTGCACCAACTGTCTCATTTAATCCTCACATCCGAAAGGTAGGTTACCGTTATTCTCCCCATCTTAAAGGTGAGCAGGCGGAAGCAGAAAGATGGCAATCTGCCTGGAATTCACAGAAGGATTCTCGATGTAATGACATGACTTTTGGACGAGATTTAAAGGTTTAACACATTACAGTGAAGATGCAGATCACACTATCACAGAACGTGAAAAACACTGAGTCCTGCCAAATGGATTAAAACACTAATTATGGATCCTCACAATCTCTTGGCCTGTTTTTTCAGATGAGGGAAAACCCAGTGTGAAAAACCCTTGAGGAGACGTCTGCAGAGGAGGACTATGTCTGGTCTTTAAAGCCGGGAACTATCCCAGTAGATTCTGAGTCAGTGGGTCCAGAGTAGGCCTTGAGCGTCTCTGTTCTTTTCAAAAGCCCCACAGGCTACGCTTCCGTGCCCTTGGAGTCGGGAAGTACCGTCATGCCCTACATCAGGACGTTTCAGTCAACAACGGGGGTCCCATCAGATTAGTCCCATATGGCCTAGGTGTGTAGGAGGCTCTGCCATCTAGGTTTAGGAACTCCGTGGTGTTTGCACAGTCTCGAGATTGCCTGACCATGACACACTGCTCAGAACTTATCCCCACTGTGAAGCAAAGCATGACTGTACTGCCTTAGATCCTCCACGGTTCCAGACCCTGCACTGTTTACGTGACTGCACACGCAGAGGGCACGGTGTCTGAGGCAGAGAGCACCTGGAATCACACAAGCTCTCGACAGAAAGTCAAGGAAAGGCATGCTCTGCTTACACAACTCTCTACTTTTCTCTGTGTCTGAACCGTTCCATAGCTAATCTGCTTTTTTTAACCGAGCAGCTTTGCAAAAAAAAAAAAAAAAAAAAAAAAGTTTACCAACAAATACTAAACAAACCAATGTAAACGATACATATGAAATAAGCCTAACCCTACTCTCCTACTGAAAAGCCTTTTATTTCCCTGGGATAATTTTGACAGCCTTAGATTCTTTTCCCAAGAGCAGCCAAGTTGAGGGAGATTTTTTCTAATTACACAGTGCTACAGATGCGGTCAGTAGCAATTGTAATCTGGAAAGGAAACAAAGTTGGCTGTAATCCATTCCAGTTCACACGTTTCACCAGGGACAGCCTCCAAGCCTTTACTACTTATGTATGCGTTTATCCATTTCTTTAATCAACCACTACTAACGCCTACTAAAGACCAGACACAGCTCTAAGTACTTTACGGATATGAAATATCCTTTAACCTATTTTCAGATTTTAACAAGACTTCCCTCTGATTTCTTTAGATTCCTTGCTTTGTGTGCAGCAATAGCTGTGGCCTTGCATCCATGCAAGCTCCCCCACAAGGAAACCATGGAGACCTAGTAGGGAGTCAGAACTTCTACACCAACCTGAAGAGATGAGGAGATCTTCCCTCATCATGTGCCATCAGAGGCTGAGTAGAAAAATTTGATTTCTACCTCCCTTGCCATAACAAGACAGTGTCCCCCACTCTTTCTCAGCCAGAACTGAGACAGACAAAGCTAGATAAAACAGAAGGTTTAAATAAAATCCAGAACCTCAAAAACCAAAAAAATCCAGGGCCTCATATCACTATACACAACTTGCTCCAGTTTCCATCAAAAATCACTCGTCATAGCAAGAAACAGTAAGATCTCAGACTGAATGAAAAAAGAAAACCAACAGAAGGTAACATGAGGATCACAGAGATATCAGAATTATCTAATAACTATTTTAGAGTAACTATGATAAAAAATGCTCCAATGAGCAATTTTGAAGACACTTGAGACGAATGAAAAAATAGAAAGCCTCGGCGAAGAAATGGAAGATTTCAGCAATGAACATCAGTGTCAGTATCCTGGTGGTGACATTGTACTAGAGTTCTGTGCCATGTTACCATTGGAGGAAACTGGGTAAAGGGTACACAGGATATCCCTGTATTATTTCTAACTGCATGCAAATCTGCAATTACCTTAAAATAAAAAGTTTGTTAAAAATTACGTAGCTCACATTTAGGAAAACAGACTGAAACACAGCATTTTAATGTCAATTAACACCCAGAAATTTAGGCTTGTTGAAGATCAAGGTGTGGTTATTCTGTCCCATCTCATTGTTGATAATCAGTCAATTAGTTATTCAATAGGTAACTGTATTTGTATTCACCAATATGTATATTCAACAAAAACATATTGAGTGCCTATTGGGTGCAATACACCATGTTAGGAGGAAGTAATAGCAGCTACAAATACCAGTTACTGAGAGACTACAATACAGGAATATACGTATGTACTCATTTTTTTTCCATAAAAATACTTATGGGTGTAGACGTTATCATCATGACCTTTTTTTTCTGGGAGTTGAGTTTACTGTGACTATAAATATTTAAAAGTTAAGCCCATGACCCTCAAAAATACAAAATAAACTTCTATCAAATATTTTATTCAACTAAGTAATGTGGAAATCAATGAGATGATCAAAGTGGTTCCAAGAATCACAAACCCTTTTTGGGAAACAGGGGTTTATATAGTTTATCAGTAAAAGCACATTTGACAACACAACATCAACCAAAGAATGTTAGATCAAGGTTGTTAGGTTATACAGAAAATGGTTAAGATCCTAAAGGTCAATAAAACTGTAATCTCTGCTTTATCTTTCTCCTGGACAGAAATCTACAGATTAACATATAACTGCACAATGTTTGGGTTCTAATCAAATAGTAAATCATAAAGTCAAACAGATACATTGTTCTAGATAAATGAATAAGCCTTAGGTTGGCTGGTTAGACGATGCTATGGTATGCCAATGAAAGGACATTCAGTCATCTTCTTACATTATTTCCAAGTTTTTAATAATTTTTATGAATGAAATTGATTAATGTTAGACCCCCTAATAAGTGGAAGAGCCCAAATTTCAATACTATTCTAACTCCAAATCTTATTCTCTTTCAAATAAACCACGTTTCTGTCGAACATCTCCAGCCTAATGATATAAAGCAGGAAAGTAAAGAAAAATTCCAATAAAGTATAAAAAGTGATTATAGAAATATAAGTAGGATGTACTGGGGACATAAGGAGTCAATAAGCCTTACAAAGACAAGGACTGCTACTCAGGTGAGATGATTCAAGCTCAGTCTAGAGACAGGTGTTGATAGTCAGATGTAGAAGGAAAGAATGATGCCCCAGGAAGAAGAGAAAGCATGTGTTACATGCACTTGTACGAGGATAATGGAGCATTTTGAGAATTGAAGATAGATTTCTTTTAAGGTTTTAATAGTGTTTAAAGATTTCAAAGGGCTACCCACCCAAAAAGGCTCTACGTCCAGATAGGTTCACATGGGAATTTCATCAAATCTTCAGGAAACAGATAATTTTCACGCAATTTGAACTAAACCACAAAATTAAAAAGAAGGAAAGCTTCAGGAATTTTGTTGTTTGTTTTTATTGATTATAATTCAATATAAAATTTATACCAATATTTGGACTGTCTTGAACTCATTTCTGCCTCACTATAAGCTGAATGTTCTTTGAAGTTTTTCCATTTGAAACACTTAAAAAGCCCTAATTGAGTGTAGTGTGCCATTTCTTTAATGTGCTTGATTATATTTTCTAATATTTTATTTAAGGATTTAGGCTTTCATTAATGAGATTGGTTTATAATTCTTTTTAGTGATGAATTAAATTTATGAAATTAAATCTTCAGAAATTCCTCTTGAGAAAAAATATCAAAATACAGAAATATCTATAAATCCTATAATTCTAAGAGTATGACAACTTTTTAAGAGGAAAGATTGTGATGAACATTAAAGTCAGCAAAAGGTATGTAATGGAAAGAGCACTGGCTTTGGAGTCAGACAGTACTGAGTAAGGCCAGGACGAGGGAAAGGTAGGTGAGGTGCCTGGGGTACAAAATTTATGGAGCACTCACTCTCAGGGTCATTCAAGGGCAGGGTTGGCACATGAAAGTGAGTGCTTCCTTAAATTTTGCACCTCTGGTTTTTCATTCCCCTCACCCTAGTCTGGCCCCATGCTCTTAAGTCTGGATCCTAGCCCAGCCCTCACTACCTTCAAGATCCCAGGTGAGTTATTCAAGCTCTTTAAGCCTCAATTATTTTCTTCTGCTAAATGTGTTGATACTGTCCACCTACCTCAAACGATTCTGTAAGAATTAAAGAAAGATATATTATGTGACATATCAAGCAAATTGCCTACAATACCACAGATCCACAATAAAATGTGTACTTTTATCCTCACTACACAACTCCTCTCAAAAAAGGTGCTACAGGAAAAGTAGTTAGAAGCAAGATAATCATGCACGTTTTCTATGTTGCTAGGAGTTTGGATTCCATCGAGAATGATGGTTCTCAAAGTGTAGTACCTATACCAACAGCATCAGCCTATCATGAGAACTTATTAAAATTGTAAATTCTGAGTTTCTGAATCAGGAACCCTGATAGCAGGGTGAAGCAACCTGTTTTAACAAGCCATCCAGGTGATTCTAACATGCACCAATGTTTGAGAATCAGTGGTCTAGAAGAAGATGAGTATAACTGTGATATTTTAAGCAAGGAAATTATGTGGATGGATTTAATAATAGAAATATGAATGGGTGTGATTGAATGGGTGAGAGGTGAGAGGGATTCAAGACAGAAGACAGGAAGACTTGTTAGGGAGTTATTTTGTTAAAATAGATGTTATTCAAATCTGAACAAAAATAATAGAAGTGGGAACGAATAGGAGATAGGTGTGCAATAAATTGGATGGCAGCAATGTAATTTTGAAGCTTCAGTGACAGGTTATATCTTGGTCATCTCTATATCTGCAAACCTCTGGAAATTAGGTCACTGAAAGTTATCAACAAGTGCCTGCTTTTGAGGGAGCGAATCGAGGATATGTCCTACCCTACCCATATTTAAGTGATATAAAAGGTGTAATTTTTGTTTCTAAGAAAAAACTAATTCCCTTGCATACAGAAGATGAACAAAAGAGGTGAGGCTAGAGCTCCTTGACCTTTGTTATACCGAGAATGCAATAGACACCATTATCTTGGAATTTCTCTCCCTATAGCATTCCTTTATTTGTCTAATCACATCGATTTGGCCAAATGTGAATATTTTGAGGACTCTTAAGAATCATTGAACCCAAGTTAGTGTCACCATGCTTTTCTTGCCAGATATGAAGCAATGTATGGAGTGTCCAGACAATCAATACCCAAATAGTGATCGAGATCATTGCCTCTCAAAAGTTGTGATCTTCTTGGCCTATGGAGATCCTATGGGGATGGTACTTGCCTGTGAAGCTCTTTGCCTGTCTGTCCTCACAGCTGTGGTTCTTGGCATTTTTGTGAAGTATAGCGACACACCCATAGCCCAAGGTATTAACTGGGCTCTCAGCTACTCCTGCTCACCTCCCTCATCCTCTGCTTCCTCTGACCTTACTCTTCATTGGACATTCCAACCCTCCACCTGGATCCTCCAACAAATGTTGTCTGGAATCATGTTTATTGTGGTGGTTCCCACCATTTTGGCTAAAACCATCACTGTAGTTCTGGCTTTCAAGTTCACAACCCCAGGGATAAAGATGAGGCAGTGGTTGCTGTCAGGGGCACCTAATTCCATCATCCCCATCTGCTCATTGATTCAGTTGACTTTCTCTACTGTCTGGTTGGGAAACTCTCCCCCTTTTGTTGATGTACATGCACATTCTGAGCCTACCTTCCCCATAATTCTGTGCGATGAGGGCTCTGTCGTTTTGTTCTACCTTTCCTTAGGATACTTGGACTCCTTGGCCTTCATGAGCTTCACCTTGGCTTTCCTGGCCAGGAGCCTGCCTGGCAATTTCAGGGAAGCCAAGTGCCTCACATCCAGCATGCTGGTGTTCTGTAGGGTCTGGATCACCTTCCTCCCTGTGCATAACAGCACCAAGGGGGAGGTCATGGTGGCTGTGGAGATCTTTTCCATCTTGGCTTCTAGTGCTGGGCTACTAGGATATGTCTTTGCCCCAAGAGCTATAAGGTTCCGCTAAAGCCAGATAGGAGTATCCTGCCAGGATTAAGGGGTAAAACAACTCTCATGGAAAATGAATATTCTATGGAATTACTGGATTATACAGTAATCTCATTTTCTAATTTTTGAGGAAACGTGAAACTGTTTTCTATAATGGTTGTGCCATTTTACATTCCCACCAACAGTGCTCAAGGGTTCCACGTTTTTCACCACCTCACCAACACTTGCATTCTGTTTCTTTAATGATAGCCATCCTAATGGACATGAAATGGTGTCTCACTGTAGTGTTTGTTTGTTTGTTTTTATTAAAGGGTGAGATTTATTGTTTCCTGTTTTATTAGATATAGTTGACATATAATATTATATTAACCCAAGGTGTCCAACACAATAATTTATGTATCTATCGTGAAATGATGACCACAGTAAGTTTAGTTAACATCCATCACCTCACAACATTATACATTTTTTCTCATCGGAAGAACTTTTATGATCTATTCTCTTAGCAACTTTCAAATATACAATACTGTTTTGTGAACTATAGTCACCATGCTGTAAACTATATCCATAGAACTTATCCATCTTATAGCCCTTACTGTCCTTGAATAAGTATCCATAATGTTGGCTTCAATTGTTTTGTTCCCAAATAATCTTATAGGATTCCTGACAAGGGCATTGTTGTGTGTGTAGAGAGGGAGAGGCAGCAGAAGAATAACCCCTTGTCTCTAACTGGGATTGTGAGCTAGCTGTTTATGAATCACCCTTGGGACTTCAGAAACAACCCAGGTATAGTTTGTGTAAAAATTAATTCTACTTGTCATTGGAGTATTACAAAGTAAATCCAACCTCAGGGCTAGGTGGGTAAGGTGACACCCAGCTCATGAGGGGTGGCTCACTCGATTACAGATGGCTAAAAAGCTGTTTCTCAGGGGAAAATACTTAGTTGTCGAAGACAGTATAAATTTCCTCTCAAACCTTAAGAGTTATTATTCTGAAGATGGTCCCAGGGATTCATGACATTTTTAACTAGTAGGGAAAGCAGGATATAAAAATTTGTCCCTCACTCTGGCATCCCTCAGACCATTAGACCCCAGGAAAGTTCACTGGGATTCCAGGCCTCTGCATATACACACGATTAATATCTGGCTGAGACAAATGATTCTTACCAAGCTATCCACTGTAGTATTCTTTTTATAATATCTTCAGCTCTTTGAATTAATTACCTTGAATGTCATGTGGGACAGTAAAATAATCCAGGTCCTTTTCATTTATTAACCCATGCAACAAATAGTTATTGAGCAGTTAGTTCATGTCAGGCTCTTTTCTTGACTCTGGTGAAACAATAGTACACAAAGTAAAGTCCTTGCCCTCAGGGAGATTGCATACTTGTAAAATAGACAATAAGTATAATGTAAAGTAATTTTGTGTAGCATCTTGTAAAGTAGTGCTACAAAGTGAAAGAAGGGCACACAGAATGGAGAGTGCTGCTTTGGATAGGGTAGTCAGGAACATGCTTAGAAATGCTTACATCTAAAAAGAGATAAAAAGGAAATGAGAGAGTGTCAAGCACTTTCAAGGCTTGATATTGGACTTCTCAGTTGGCAGAACTGAGAGAAAAAAATGTTTGTTGTTTAAGCCACCCTGTGTGTGGTATTTTTGGAATAGCAACCCAAATGGAGTAAGATAGTACTCTATGGTGCTTTGATGCCTGCGACCAAGTTAGAATACTGGAATTGTGTGCTGACCACTTCGTTTATGTAGTAGTCATCGGGAACCTGAACCCTTGAAAACTGTTAAAGGTTTACTCAGATCACTTTAAGGAGATTATCCCATTCTATTGCCATACTCAGGGCAACTCCAATTGCTGTCTTTGAGTGATAACATCTCTCCCCACCACTCTCCTCAGAGCCTTAGCTACATCCTTATTCCGGAGAGTATAAATCAAAGGATTCATTGTGGGAGTAATGATGCTGTAGAAAACAGAACCAACTTTATCTTGCAATGGAGTGCACTGGGACCTGGGCCTCATATATGAGAACATGCAGGCACCAAACCAGAGGGAAACCACAGTGAGGTGAGAGCTACAAGTGGCAAAGGTATTTCTCTTACACCCAGCTGCAAGCATCTGAATGATGCTGTGGAGGATGAAGGCATAGGATGTAGAAACCAGCAAGATGGGGGGGAGGAGAAGTAGGATGCTGCTGATGAACACTGTGGTCTCAAAAACAGCAACGTCTCCACATACCAGCTTCACAACAGCTGGAAATTCACAGTAGAAGTGGTGGATTTTTCAAGGCCCACAGAAAGGCAATTGCATCAACATCACCGTATAAATTAGGGAATTTATGGATGCCCCCAACCATGACATGACAGCCATCATGAGTCTCACCTTTCTCTTCATGAGAGCAGAGTAATGCAGTGGATGACAGATGGCAACGTAGCGGTCATAGGACATGAGAGCTAGGATAAGACATTCAGCACCACCCACAGACAAATAGAGGAAGTGCTGGGTGGCACAGCCCACAAAGGAGATGGACTTCTTGCCAGATAGGTAGTTGGTAGCCATCTTGGGGATGGTTGTGGAGACAAGCATCAGATCCACGAGGGAGGGATGGCTGAGCAGGAAGTACATGGGTGTATGAAGCCGGGGATCGGCACAGATGAGGAGAATGGTGAGGGCGTTGCCACTCACTGCAATAAGGAAGAGCACCATGGTCAAGGAGAAAAGAGAAAGATGGGTGAGGGAGTCATCAAAGAGCCCTTCAAAGATGAAGTCTCCCAGAGAGGTCTGATTCCTCTGCCACATCTCCCCTTTCTCAGTCCCTGGAGAAACAGGAAGTGGAGATGAAGTGTGGTATCAAAAATACTGTGGTTCAGCATACCTGACGATAAGACATTTCATCCATGAAATAATTTTTGGAGAAATTTTTTTCTATTTTCAATTATTCATCAGCTCAAATTATTGAAGTACCCTTTTAAAAAAAGAATTTCATGGGGCTGCTCCGTGGCCGAGTGGTTAAGTTCGCGCGCTCCACTGCGGCGGCCCAGTGTTCGGATCCTGGGCGCGGACATGGCACCACTCATCAGGCCACGTTGAGGGGGCATCCCACATCCCACAACTAGAAGGACATGCAACTAAGATATACAAGCATGTACCGGGGGTGTGGGGGGGTTGGGAAATAAAGCAGAAAAAAAAAAAAGAAAAGATTGGCAACAGTTGTTAGCCCAGGTGCCAATCTTAGAAAAAAAAGAATTTCAAATCTCTTTTCCCAAATATGATCACTCTGAAATTCCAGAATATCTGGGATCTATTAAGTGCCAAATTTCAAAACAAGAGTATCTCCTCATTAAGCAGGAAATACATATGCACACATGTATATACTTTTATAAATATACACACACACATATACATACTTTTATATAAATACACTAAATTTTATTTATATTAAATGAACATGTTAAAAGTATACATATATGCTTTTTTGGCTTATTCTATCAGTCAGGGTTTAACCAGAGAAGCTGAACCACTAAGATATTTACCATACATAGAAACATACATTTAATATTGTACAGAAACTTGGCCTTATGCAGTTGTGAAAGCTGGTGAAGCAGTCTGTGTAAGGCTGTCACCTTTGTGTCTGATGCTGGTACTTGAAGTCCATGAGACAAGCAGTCAGCAAGGCAAGTTGCGTATAAAGTGTAGATCAAGAGCAAGCTGGAATGTACGAGGTTGAGCTGTAATTCCACAAGGTAGACTGAAACCCATGTCAGATCTTGTGGCCTTTGGAATTGGTGGTATTGCGGAAGCTGGGGCCCTTCTTAATGAGGCTGAACACACACACGTAACCCAGAAGTCACAGAAGCTAAAGGAGGATCCAGGGAAAAGTAGAGCAATCACAGTCCCGGCTGCTGCTTCAAAACAGGAGGCAAGTCAGCTGTTCAGGAACAACATCTGTAAAGCAGAAAACAGCTGCTTCCCATCTGCCTCTAAATCTCCCTGAGAATCTTTCCTGTGGCCCACCATAACCAGAAACACACAGAAATGGGAAATCAGGGAAATGTACTTCATCCTAGCCTCACCCACCCATTAAATACCAACAGGGTCCATCCCCTGTCAATTTGGTACACGGGCACATCTCCTTAAGCCACACTTCATCCCAAAATAAACACAACAAAGTCATCTTTCCACCTAACATGATATAGCTAGCCTGCACATAACCAAAAGCATGCCAAATACTCGTCTAAAAACAAGGAAGAAATACCCATTACTATTGTCCACAGAATGAGTCCTCCTATCCAAGTGCTGACCCATTCTGTGGAAGTCAGTTAACAGTCTTCCTCAGGCACTCCTGTTCCTGCCAATGGACTCACAAACAAAGTGGCCATGGAAGCCAGGATGGAGGCTATATACGGGCTCAGCAACATGGATTTCCACTCACCAAGTCCAATCTAGTTACAGACACTGCTGTGTCCCAATCTGCCAACAGCTGGTGCCAACACTGAGTTTTTGATATGCCATCATTGCCCAGGGGAACAGCCAGCCACTTGGTGGTAGACTGATTACATTGCATAGCTTCCATCATGGAAGGGAGTGTGCGTTGTTCTTACTGGAATAGACACTTACTCTGGATATGGATTTGCCTTCTTTGCCTACAGTGCTGATGCCCAAACTACTACTGCTGGACTTACAGACTGCTTTCCTCACCATAGTTGTATTCCATGAAGCTTTGCTCCTAACTAAGGAATTCATTTCAAAGCAAATAACGTATGGAAATGGGCCCATGCTCATGGAATCCACTGGTCTTTCTGTATTCTCAATCATCCTGAAACTACTGGTTTGATATAACAGTGGAAAGGGTTTTTGATGACTCAGTTACAGCAAAGCTAGTTGGCAACTCCTCACATTGCTGGGGCAGTGTCCTCCAGGATGTGGTAAATACTCTAAATCCTCATCTAATTTATGGTGCTGTTTCTTCCGTCATAAGTCTTCATGGGACCAGGAATCAAGAGGTGGAATTGACAATGATATCTCTCACTATGACATTTATACCTATGACCCACTAAGAAAATTTTTGCTTCCTATGTCTGCACTTTTAGGTTCTGGTAGTTTAGACATTTTAGGTCCAAAAGGAGAAATTATGCCACCAGGTGAGAAAAAAATTATTTCATTTGCTTAGAGTCGTGACTGCCACTTTGGCTCTTCATATCACTGAATCAACAAGTGAAGGAAGTTCTATATACTGGCTGGTGTGACTGATCCTGACTAACAAGGAAAAACTGAGTTGCTACTAGACCGTGGGGGTAAGAGGAGCATGTCTGCAATGCAGGAGACTTTCTAGGGGGCCTGTCTACACAAATGTCTGTGAGAAAACTACAAGAACCCATTTCAGACAGGACTTCTAATGGCCCAGATCTTTCAAGAGTGAAGGTTTGTGTCATCACACCAGACAAGGACCATGACCAACTGCTGACAAACGGAATGCAGAATGGATAGTGAAAGAAGACAGTTATAAACACCAGCCACGACCATGTGAGCAGCTGCAGAAATAAAAACTAATAGTAAGAGGCATTTCTTCCTTACTCGGATAAGAATGTTTTGTACATATATATTAACTCAATATTTTTGTCTTCTTCTCCTCCATCATCCCCTTTTCTAACATAAGCTATATTCATACAGTTAGCTACATATCTCAGTATTTAAGTTACAGGACAGAAAATGTAGAGTATGAATCAGGAGTAGGAGTAGAATGAATTTCACCCAAAGACACAAAAGGGCTCTTGTTCGTGTGGGGAACAGCTTGGTGTGTTTTATATCCTCTTCTTTGTAAAAGGTTAACATGTTTTTGAGTGTACATTGATAATTGGATCATGTTAGGTATAAGAATAACTCAGCATTGTCATCATTTGAAGATTAAGTATAGTTTACAGAAATGTCTATGAGTGCCAAGTTGACACATAACAAATATCCCATATTTATGTACCTAAAAGTAAATAAGAAATATGTCCTGGTAGACATGAGAGCCTTAAAATTATTGATAAGGCTGATAAAAGTAGGATTATAACTTTTAACCAGCTAAATTTCCCATCACTCCTTTATCTAATTCTTCTATGAATACTAATAAGAATGAGAGTTTGACCTCCCTGGTAAAGCCCAACTCAAAAATCTAATCTAAACAGATCCTCAAAATATCCCTCTTTGTGTTTTTCTTCCTAAACATATCTCTAGAGCTTCATGCATTAGACGCTATCTACCTACCATTTAAAGTGAAGAATGCATAACTGAATATATTCTTCAAAGTATAATTTGACCAGTAAGAAAGAAGTCATGCCTACCATCTCTTGCCATATTCATGCAGCCTAGGATCATCATTTTCGCTGTCACCTCACACTCTTATTTCAAATCCAGCTTCTTCTGCAGTAACAGCCCAACTTTCCCATCTTCCCCCTTATGATTCCAACCCCAACAAGACCGCCACACATTTCCCTTTTACTAAAGAATTCATATATTCCCCTATCTCTTTCCTCATTTGTTTACAGCTTACTTTCTAAATCTCTGTAGCATAAGTTTCTCCACTATCTGATTCATGTGTCTCTCTATTCCTTCCCCACTTAACTTTCCTAATAATTTCCCATTCTGATTTGCAGCCCTCAACTGACTGTTTTCTTCTGCCTCATCAGGCAGCTTTCCTCATGGACTGACCAGTACCATCCTCTGACTTAAGTAATTGGGAAATAATCTGACAATGCAAGAGGATGCCGTAGTTTCCATTAAACGTTTCCTGGATACCTCAAGCCCCAACATTACCTTACCTGGGTTTCCTCTGCAGAAATGTGGGCAGAACAATAGTATAGCAGTGAAACGGAGAGGGCAGGATGGGTCCACATTCACTCACACATTGGCTACTGATCATCCAAACAAGTCTTTCCTGGGATGCTCATCAGACTTCCTTCTCTAACCCTGGAAATCTCCATTTACTGTTGGGATGGCATAGGTGATATTGTCCCACACAGTCATCACTGTTTACACTAGTTACTCTAGGGACAGAGCATCATCAGGAGCAACTGTATGTGTAATTCTGTAATGCTCTGGCAATCTGGGCTCAGATTTTGCACTCCAACAGCATACATCAGGACAGGTTAAGTAAGTGAATTTATTTAACCTCTACTAGTTGGGCCTTGAATCATGATATGCTTCCTCTGCCTTGAAACATATATTTCAGGTGCCTCTCTACACCAAAATGACAATTTGAACTTGGGCAATAAGATTCTCCATTAATGATACCTGATCAAGAAGCTACATTTAATATCAGCTTAATCGTCTATGAGTCAAGAGTCAAAAGAAAACCTGTTTTCTATTTTCTGCTATTTGGGATCACTCAAGGCACTCTCTTCTTAGCTTCACACCTCCTTTCCTACTGAATCAAATCAGACTTTGCATCTAGCACTGTTTTGTTTTAGAATAAGCCCCTTCATGGCTGCATGAATGTTTCCTCAGGAATGAGACTTGACCTGAAACAAGCCAAACATGAAGGAAGAGGAGCACCGTCTGTTGAGAAATGAAATAGCCCCTAACCCAGAGGACCTATGATGTCCACTGAGGAAAACTGGAGACACTACATATGTGGCATCAGAGATTCCAACCCAGAGGACACATCCTGAGTCTCTGCTGGAAACCTTTACTCAAGATGCCAATTACACTTGTTGTATGCATTGAGATAAGCATTCCCAAAGGGCTTCCTTGGAGTTAGTTTGTAGGGGTCAGAAGAAAGAGTTATTTCAATGAGCAAGTCTCTGAAGACAACATGGGAGTATCTTCTCTAATGGTCAATTAACAGTGGAGAGAAAAATTTCCTAGAGTCTCTGGCCTGTTTTTTATTGCGGAATCAAGTTCTCTCTAGCCCCTTTCCATCCAACCCTTTTGAGAGGTCAGTCTGAGAAATATCTAGTCTCTATTACCCACAGGATCCTTCTGAGGGTTTCCTCATTTACCATATCACAGAAGAGAAGTCAAATAATGGAGATAGGAAATTACCACTAGCATTTCTCAACCTAGCTGTTAATCATACTCCAATTTTATAGACTGCATTTATATAACATGTGAAAAGATTTCAGGTATAGCAGTAAAAGAAGAAAACGGCATATCCATACATCTCCTTCTTATTTACTCTCATCTCATTCTCATACCCTGCTCTTTCTCTCCATTATAAGGATGCATTGAACTATCCTTTGTTACTCTATCTCACTCGAGATGCTAAAATATCTTACTTCACTCAGCTTATCTTGTTTATTCTCAGTGAAAAACCAATACAGCCTCAATAAAATAATTTAATAATAAAAAATGTGGTTTATAGACACACACACAGTGGGATATTACTCAGGCATTAAAAAAGACAAAATCATGCCATTTGCGACAACTTGGATGGGCTTTGAAGGCATCATGCGAAGGGAAGTAAGGCAGACAGAGAGGGACAAATACTGTATGATTTCACTCATATGTAGAAGATAAACAAACAAACAAGCACATGGATAAGGACAACAGATTGGTGGTTACCAGAGGGGAAGGGCATGGAGGGAGAGCAGAAGGGGTAAACGGACATATATGTATGGTGACAGATAAAAACTAGACTATTGGTGGTAAACACAATGTAGTCTATACAGAAGCTGAAATAGAATAATATACACCTGAAATTTACACAATGTTTTAAAGCAATATAACCTCAATAAAATAATTTAGAAAAATGGTTGATAGGTCAGTTGACTAGGCAGAAAGGCTAAAAGCATTTGTCAGTTTCTGCTGGTATCAGAAGTTGCCCTCGTTCTTCCTTTTCTTTTTCTGCCTCTTCCTTCCCCTTCTCTCTCCTCCTCTTCCCATGCCTGCTTTTCCCTTCCTAGATAATTCAGTCCTAAAGCCAGTATGTGGGGCACAATCAGGTGGCAGCCACATATTGGGTTGCAAGGTCAGAGAAGGGAGTCACAGTTGCTACAAATCAGAGACAAGGTATGATGCATAGGATCTGCACCTGGAGGAGCATCCTGGCGTGGGCATGGGAGAGCAATCAAGGTAAGAAGGGGATCCATACAGAGGGGTTGCCTGGCAAGAGCAGCCAGAGCCTAAATACGGTGTGGAGAGCCCACATAGGATGAGCAGGGCATCCCTGAGAGGAAAGGGATGGAGTGAGGATTGGCCACATAAAAGGGGATTGATCAAATAAGTAAATATATTGAGGATGACAGAAGCCACCTTTCTCACTGTTTGAGAAAGGAGTCACTGATTCTGAAAGGGAGAAGTCCAATGAACCCTGTGGAGTCAGATTGGAATTAAATGTATTGGTGTAAATTCCTACTTTTCTATATTGATAGATTAGATAGATACAGAGAGAGAGAGAGAGATAGGTTAGACAGATTGATAGATAGACAGATAATGTATGTGTGTATGTGTGTGTGTGTGTGTGTGTAGTTATAAAAACACATTTCTTACTTCTGTCTGCCAATGGGGCTTAGAAACAGTGAGACCCTAATAGCAATAAGCACACCTCCTGCCAGGATCTTGACTTATATATGTCATTTTCCGCTAAAAGGAACCAGGACTCCTTGGAGAAATGGCTGATTCTAAGGCTAGGACTGGGAAAGTACAAGACAAGCCCGGAAGATCTTGTGCTAGAAAGCAGGAGAATGCTAAACAGAGATGGAGACATGTCAACAGGTTGCAGAAACCAGCCTGACGAGATTTGACTGACCAAGCATGAACAATTTTATCATAATAAAGAATGATGGTAAGAGGTTATGACACATTGCGTTAACTAGGAAACATGAGTACATACAGATAGATATAAAAATGGATAAATTGCAATTTGATGATATTTTCACAGTTTCAAAGTGCTACTGCTTAAAATTCCCATTAGCTACATAAGAGAAATGGTAGTCTCGCAGTGGAGAGACCTGGCAGACAGCCCCTTAGTCAAGTGATCAGAGAGAGCATCACCAAGAATGGGGTGAATTGACTGAGCATCGCCTGATGGGATGCAGTGAGAAGAACTCAGCGTCACCTCTGTGACAGTCCTGCCAAGAAGGCAAACCTGAAAGAAATCCTGAAATGGTCAGACGAAAACAAACTGAGGAATATTCCACTCCTCCTGTCTGATTGTGTGTAATCTTCAAAAGAGCCGAGGTCATGAAATCCAAAGACTGAGCAAGTGTTCCAGACTGAAGGAATCTCAAGAGAGGTAACACTTAAACACAACACGTGGGCTTGGTTCTCCTGCTATAAAGGACATTATTGGGACTAGTGGGAGGATTCAATGGGGTCTGAGGATTAGATGGCAATAATGTGGCAGCATTAACTTTCTGACTTTGAATGTCAGTTTTGAGGCAATGTAGGAGAATATCCTTGTTTGTAGGAAATACAGGGCGCTATGAAGTGTCAGGTGAGCAACTTACTCTGCGATGGTTCAGGAAAATAGTTCTTTGAACTGACTGTTCTGTAAGACGCG
Source organism: Equus asinus (assembly GCF_041296235.1). NCBI lineage: Eukaryota > Metazoa > Chordata > Mammalia > Perissodactyla > Equidae > Equus > Equus asinus. The sequence continues at coordinate 11,090,797 of NC_091809.1, forward strand.
ACCATTTAGGGGGTGGGGGATTCAGAAAGACACCTTTTCACTTATACAGCTCTCCTCTTCTCTCACCTTAGTCTTACTTGTGTTATTTTAATAGGAGGAGGCAGCACCACACAGTGATTGAGAGATGGGGGCTCTGAAGCTGGACTTCCTGGGTTTTGAATCCTAGTTCAATCCAGAACTGAGTCTAGACCAATCAGTGGCTTTGGGACAATGAGGACAAGTCGCCCTCATTGCATAGCTTGCCCAACAGGGTTTGCACTGAATTTCAGCCCCTGAATACCCCTCAGATTAGTGTGATTGTGCACAAATTACCTCGGATTTAGCCACTGTCTCAGTTCAGGTTTTCTAAATGCAGAGCCTAAGATGAGGATTATGGTGCAAATGGTTTACAGAGAGAGTGTTTTCAGAAGGGAGTGAAGGGAGCTGAGCAGGGCAGGAGGAAAGGCTGAGTGAAGGTGTGGTCTCAGTGGAACCTGATCCCATGGGGAGCTCTGGAGCCAGAATTGCATTACAGAGCAGATCTCACTTTTTGGCAGGGGCCATCATTTTTACCCCATCAGTCAGTCATAGACTGGTCTCCCACCCTCCAGGAGGCACAACTGCCAGGTGAAAGGGCTTTAGTTTGGTCATGGATGGTTCTCCTGAGAAAGGGGCAACTGTGAGCTAGTAATAGCCAAAACTCCCAGCAACTAGACAATGGATGCACAGCCCAGTGAAAGGGATCTGGTACCTTTCCTATCAGTGCAACCATAAACAAGTTCCCTAATACCTTAGCACCTTTGTACTTAGAGCCTCAGAGTCCCCATCTGCAAAATAGGGGGATAACATAGCACCTGTCTCAAGTGATGAGGAAATCAGATGTTGTGTGCAACATGTTTAGGGCACAGACCACGAAGCATGCAGTGACAGCTTAATAAATGTCAGCTGTTATTTTCAAAGACATATTATCCTCAGTCCTCAGGAGCCAATATTGGTTTTGAAGTTTGGCCTACAGCATGACCAACTCCAGCTTCATCTTCCATTTTAGGAAATAAAATTGTATACATCCTTCACAGAGTTCTACGTATGAAATCATTGGTGTCACAGCTGATGCCATTGAATAATTTCCCTAAGAACAATATAAACATCCCCATTCTAGCAGTGACTTTGTCATCACAACTAAGCCTGACCAAACTTGGGGGCATGCACTGCAGTGACTCTAGAGAAATGCTCCCACTGTCTTCATGTGGGCCCTCACCTGCCCTCCCATAGCATTGCTTTTCTGGTCCCAGAATTCTGACAAGTCCCTCTGGTGATATTCAGGCTGTGCCGTCTCCAAAATAGATAACAAGCCAGAATGAGACAGGCTTATCCCTACAACACTCAAAGATACACAGGCTGGACAAGGGAAATATCAAATCAACTTTGGTCAATTCAGAGATTCTCTTCTCCTGTGACACACTGGCTGAGACCTTCTGCAGAGTAGGTAATTATCCATGGGGTGGAAGACCCTCAGTTCGGTGTCCAAACTTCCATATTCACTTCTTTTGGCCAGGAATTGTTCTCTCCATGGAATCCTGTTGGAAGATGCAATAACTCCTGGAAAGTTTAACAGTGTAAGTAAGTCTGCAGGTATGTATCGGTCATTCTATCGATCATCTATCTATATATCTGTCTATATCTCTCAATAAGCTGTCTACCTCTACCTATTTATCTATCACCTATCTACATCTATCATCTCTCTCTCTCTTCATCTATGTATCTATATAAAAAGATAAGAAATATCTGAGGAGAGGCAGGCATTCCAGCCCCCAGTTGCTTGACTCTTTCCAACCCAGACATATGGAGAGAAATTTTGCGATGACCTCTGGCCCAGCCTGTCTGCAACCACATGACAGACTTCAAGAAACAGCTGCCCATGAGGGTATTATGCTTAGTGAAATAGGTTAGAGGGAGAAAGTCAAATACCATATGATCTCATTCATAAGTAGAAGATAAAAATGACAAACACATAGCAACAGAGATTGGGTTGGTGGTTACCAAAGGGAAAGGGGGAGGGGGGAGGGCAAAAGGGGTGATTAGGCTCACACATGAGGTGATGGACTATAATTAGTTTTTGGGTGGTGAACATGATGTAATCTACACAGAATTCAAAATATATTATGACGTACATCTGAAAGTTATGTAATATTATAATCCAATTTTACTGCAGTAAAATAAATTAAAAAACAGAGAGCTGCCCAGCTGAGCCTAGTCAACCCCAGATCCATGAACAGCATAAAGGATCAATATTATTCACTGTTTTGGAGTGGTCTATTATGCCACAATAGATAATTGAAACATCTCTCACTCACTTCACGTAGAGTAATATGTATAGGATGCAGAAGATAATTAGAACTGTGACAAATAGGAGGAAGCAGAAATCACACACCATCATGCCCACAACATCCTAGTGGCTTCACAGGTCAACTTGACTTATTTGGGAGGAGACTACAAAGTAGTGTGAATGCCAGGAGCAGAGAATCATTGGGGGTGTTTTTGAAAGCTGTCTACCACAGACTGCAGCCAAAATGTGCCCTACTGAAAGGCATATGATGGGAACACAAAGGCTTGGCATCAAGCTGACCCAACACATAATAGTGCTCAATAATGTCAGTATGCTGTCATTCCCTTTTGCCCTGAACCATGTGACTCCAAAGGACACTCCTGCTTAGACCTCGACACTCCTTCCTCCGAGCTGACCCACAACCCCACTGCTGCTTCCAGTGATTCACTGTAACTTAAAGGTTTTTTGCTTCCTCCAATATCACATGTGGTTCCCTGTAAGTTCCCTTGGCCCTAGCAAATGCACATCTGTTTTGAGTGGTTGTTCCTGTTATCTTTTGCTACCTGACAAATTAACTCAAAACTTGGCAACTTACAACAACCATTTTATTTGGGTAATTGTTTTGTGGGTCAGGAGCTTAGGAAGGGTTTGGTTGGGCAGGTCTTGCTAGGAGCCTTTCACAGAGTTGCCATCAGATGGCGTGCAGGATGTGCCACCACAAGTCTCGACTGGACTGAACATCCAAGATGGTACATTCACCTGGCTGGAGCTCAGTTGGGGCTATGGACCACAGTGCTCCCAGGTGGCTCCTCCAGGTGGTTGGGGTCAGCCTGCAACATGGCTGGGCTCCAAGGGGGGATTCCAAGAAAGCAGCACTCAAGTCTAGAGATCCAGATGGCCTTGTTCTTCAGATTCTCCAGGCATATAAAACAACAAGCTAGGGAGTTAGGCCACACCGTGTGTCATGAGAATTGCTGGAACTCATTCCTCTGGGGGATTTCACCTTGCTTTTCCACAATTTCTTATTCCCCAGATACACATTGTGATTTTTAAGAAATGAAGAGAGAATTCACTTCCCTTTAATTTCATCTTGGAAAGAGATTCTCTGTAAGAGAATCCTAACAAGGAATGTGCCCATATGAGATGAATTAGTCAGCTCAGGATGCTGTAACAAAATATGAAACACTAGGCGGTCTAACAAACACAAGTTTATTTTCTCAGAGTTATATACGCTAAAAACCCCAGATCCAGGCTCCAGGTGGATTGGTTTCATTTTGAGCCCTCTTCTTTTGGCTTGTGGACGGCCACCTTCCCTCTGTGTGATCATATGGCCTTTCCTCTGTGCACCTGCAGGGAGAGAGAGAGCTCTGGTGTCTCTTCCTCTTCTTATAAGGACACCAATCCTATGAGATTATGACCCTACGTTATGACCTCATTTAACCTTAATGACTGCCTTAAAGGCCTATCTCCAAATACGGTCACGTTGGGAGTTAGGACTTAAACACAGAATTTGAGGTGGACACAGTTCACTCCATAACGTGAGATAGGAAAGTGGCTCTCCAGTTCAGTCCAGTGTTCAAACATAAGCTCTTTCTTAAATTAATTATTTTTAAATTGTGATAAAATCATAACATAAATTTTACTATCTTAACCATTTTTAAGTGTGCAGTTCTGAGGGACTAACTATATTCCCATCGTCGTGAGACCATCACAACCGTCCACCTTCGGAACTTCAGAATCACCCAACTGAAACTCTGGACCCATTAAACACTAACTCGCACCCACCCTCCCTCACTCGATCCTCTGGCCACCACCCTGCTACTTTCTGTCTCTATGAATTTGACTATAATAGGTACCTCATATAAGTGGGGTCCTACAGCATTTATCCTTTTGTCACTGGCCCATTTCTCTTAGGATAATGTCCTCAAGGTTTATCCATGTTGTAGTATGTGTCATAATTTGCTTCCTCTGTAAGGCTGAGTAACATTCAGCTGACTGCCATTTCCTCAGGAAGGATTCCTTGGACCTGCCCATGAATCTAAAGCACAGGGAAGTTTAGAGGCCCTTGGGAGGCCTTATAGGGCACAATCATGACTGCTGTGGACCTTGGATATGTGAAGGAGGCACAGACCCAGAAGGATCCTTCTACCTTGGCTTTCGAGGAGCATGATGTTGGAACTATCTTACATGATGCCCAACACTGAAATGAGGGGTCTATTGATGACGGTGTCAATTTGGCATACTGACACAGTTGAAATTATCCTTTGCTTCAGAAGAGGAAGGTCTTTGGGGGTGCTCTCCAGGGGCTCTGATGAAATCGTGTGGCCTTGGGCTACAGTGGGTGACATACAAACTTTTTTTCTGTTTTTTTTCACCTGAGCACAGAGCCCCACATGTACAGCCTCAGGTTAAAGATGGTCCCCAAGTCCTAACTGGCTGACGGGAGGGATGACGCCTCCCTAATTTACAATAAGGACACTGAAGGTGTCCCCTAAGACCTGGAAATGTCCATATTTACTTTGTGCACTTGTGTTTGACCTGGCCTTTGATATTGGCCCAAACACCCATTCCATGATGCTTCCTCAGAGGAGGGGAAGTGAGGCATTGACTTTTATCTCTTGGCAGAGGCCCAGCTGCTAACTTCCTCCCAGATCTGCCTGTTCCCTCACCACAGAATTAGGGTTTGGGCTGTAATTTGTGGAGATGTTTCTGTGATGATCTGTCTGATTTTTCTCTCTGTTCATCCACTTTCCACTCTCAGGGTGCAGTTTAGATAACCCCAGCTGCTTTTCAAAAGTAAAGCCTAGTCTACACTGGGATTGGGATATGATTATTGGTGGCTTTCTCTCACTTTATTCATTTCAACTAGATCCAGAATTTTTACGGAAAGTGTTTCAATACCATCCTACCTAAGATATGCAATTTTTGTAGTAAGTACCTTTTCTTTTCTTCTTTTTCCTCTTAAGCCTGTTTATTTTTACCTTCAGAGCTTATGGTGGAAGATATCTATTTAAGCCTCAGGTGGTTCAGCCAATGCACTCTGAATTAATTCTCTCTTATTCTGTCTGTGTCCACCATTCCCTCATCCCCTCTAACTTACTCTTTCTCTTTCCATTGGCCTATTCCCCTTTAAAGTTGGAGAGAGAAATCAAGTTTTCTTCACTCATTCCTACTTCCACTCTCCTTTCACACACACCTCCCATCAGGACCTCACATTAGGACTCTCCCCACCTCTTATCTTCCTGCATTACTAGGGCATAAGTAAGACAGAGGGATCTCAATCAATGTCTGATCTCCTGGATCCACCCTTTCCTGCCTTGGCTATTACTAGTGTTGTAAGAAAAGTGGTGTTCCTCAGAGATGCAGTCCTTTGTCAGGAGGGCAGATCTAAGAGACTATGCAAATTTTTTTCCTACAAAGTCATACATCTGCTAGTGTGTCCAAGCTTAGGATGATCATTGATAATATCACTATAGAGAAGCTCTAAATTTCTGTGTCCTTCTATGATAAACAGGAGACAATGAAGAAAACCAACATAGAAAACAAACTACCTAATCCAATCAGTAGCCTGATATACATGGGACAATAAATAAAGGATATGCAGAAAAACAGGAAAACCTGCAATAAGATGGCAGTATTAAGCACTCATATATCAATAATCACTCTAAATGTAAGTTAAATGGACTGAATTCTCCAATCAAAAGACACAGAGTGGCAGGATGGATTAAAGAACAAGACCCAACAATATACTGCCTCCAGGAAACACATCTCATCTCTAAACAAAAACATAGGCTCAGAGTGAAAGGATGGAAGATGATACTCCAAGCTAATGGCAAACAAAAGAAAGCAGGTGTTGCCATACTTATATCAGACAAAGTATACTTCAAGATAAAACAGGTAAAGAGAGACATAGAGGGGCAATATTTAATGATAAAAGGGACTCTCCAGCAAGAGGACATAACACTTATAAACATATATGCACCCAACACAGGAGCACCAAAGTACTTCAGGCAACTATTAGCAAACCTAAAAGGAGATATTACCAACAACACAATAAGAGTAGGGGACCTCAGCACCCCACTTATATCAATGTAGATCATCCAGACAAAAAGTCAACAAGGAGATAGTGGAATTAAACAAAAGACTATACCAGAGGAAATTAATAGATATGTATTGAGAGTACTCCATCCAAAAACAGCAGAGTATAATTTCTTCAAGTGCACATGGAACATTCTCAAGGATAGACCAAATATTGGGAAACAAGGCAAACCTCAATAAATTTAAGAAGATTGAAACCATGTATACTATCTTCTCCAACCATAATGCTATGAAACTAGAAATCAACCACAAGAAAAAAGCAGAAAAAGGGACAAAAATGTGGAGACTAAACAACATGTTACAGAACAAGAAATGGGTTATGAAAGAAATGAAAGGAGAAATCAAAAAACGTTTGGAGACAAATGAGAATGAAAATACACCATACCAACTCATAGGGAACGCAGCAAAACTAGTCCTAAGAGGGAAATTTTTACCAATACAGGCCCATGTTAACAAATAATAAAAACCTCAACTAAACAATCTTAAACTGCACCTAACAGAATTAGAAAAAGAACAAACAAAGGGCAAAGTCAGCATAAGGATGGAAATAATAAAAATTAGAGCAGAAATAAATGAAATTGAAACAAAAACTGACTGTACAAAGGATCAATGAAACAAGGAACTGGTTCTTTGAGAAGATAAAAAAAAAAACTGACAAACCCTTAGCCAGACTCACTAAGAAAAAGAACGAGAAGGCTCAAATAAATAAAAGTAGAAATGAAAGGGCAGAAATTACAATGGGTATCAATGAAATAGAAAAGATTATAAGAGAATGTTATGAAAAACTATATGCCAACAAACTGGACAATCTAGGAGAAATGGATAAATTCTTGGAATCTTACAACCTCCCCAGACTGAATCAAGAAGGAATAGAAAATCTGAATAGACCAATCACAAGTAAAGAGATTAAAACAGTTATCAAAATCCTCCCCCCAAATAAAAGTCCAGGACCAGACAGCATCTCAGCAGAATTCTACCAAATATTCAAAGAAGATATATTACCCATTCTTCCCAAACTATTTGAAAAAATTGAGCAATACGGAAATATTGCTAACACAATCTATGAGGCCAACATCACCATGATAACAAAGCCAGATTAGGACAACACAAAGAAGGAAAATTACAGGCCAATATAGCTGATGAACATAAATGCAAAAATCTTGAACAAAATATTGGCAGAACTGAATACAGCAATACATTAAAAAGATCATGCACCATGATCAAGCGGGATTCATAGCAGGGGCACAAGGATGGTTCAACATCTAGAAAGCAATCAACGTGATACACCACATTAACAAAATGAGAAACAAGAAATACATGATAATTTCAATAGATTCAGAGAAAGCATTTGACAAGATCCAACATCCATTTATGATAAAAGCTCTCAATAAAATGGGTATAGAAAGAAAGTACCTCAACATGATAAAGGCCAGATATGGCAAACTCACAGCCAAAATCATACTCAATGGGGACAAAATGAAAGCCATCCCTCTGAGAACAGGAACAAGACAAGGGTGCCCACTCTCAGCTCTCTTGTTCAACATTGTACTAGAGGTTTTGGCCAGAGCAGTTAGGCAAGCAAAAGAAATAAAAAGAATCCAAATAGACGATGAATAAGTGAAACTCTCACTGTTTGCAGATGACATGGTTTTATATAGAGAAAACCCTGGAGAATCCATCAGAAAACTTTTAGAAATAATCAAGAACTACAGCAAAGTTGCAGAGTACAAAGTCAACTTACAGAAATCAGTAGCATTTCTATACTCAAATAACGAACTAACAGAACAAGAACTCAAGAATACAATTCCACTTACAATCGCACTGATAAGAATAAAATATCAAGGAATAAATTTAAGCAATGAAGTGAAAGACCTATACAAAAATCTATACATTACTGAAAGAAATTGATAATGACATAAAGAAATAGAAAGATATTCCATGCACATGGATTGGAAGAATAAACATAGTTAAATTGTCCATACTACATAAAGCAATCTACATATTCAGTGCAATCCCAATCAGAATCCCAATGACATTCTTCACAGAAATAGAACAAAGAATCTTAAAATTCACATGGGCAAGAAAAGACCCCGAATAGCCAAAGCGATACTGAAAAAGAAGAACAAAGCTGTTGGCATGGCAATTCCTGACTTCAAAATACATTACAAAGAGTAGTATAAAAACTGCATGATACTGGTACAAGAATAGACACATAGATCAATGGAACAGAATTGAAAGCCCAGAAATAAAACCACACTTCTATGGACAGCTAATCTTCAACAAAGGAGCCAAGAACATACACCTGAGAAAGGAAAGTCTCCTCAATAAGTGATGCTGAGAAAACTGGACAGCTACATGCAAAAGAATGAAAGTAGACCATTATCTTTCCCCATGCACAAAAATAGACTCAAAATGGACCAAAGACGTGAAGGTAAGACCTGAAACCATAAAACCTCTGGGAGAGAATATAGGCAGCATACTTTTTGACATTAGACTTAAAAGGATCTTTTCAAATACAATGTATACTCAGACAAGGGAAACACAAGAAAAAATGAACAAGTGGGACTTCATCAGACTAAGGTGCTTCTGGTATGCAAAGGAAACCAAGATCAAAATGAAAAAAACAACCCACCAAGTGGGAGAAAATATTTGCAAATCTTATGTCTGATAAGGGGTTAATCTCCATAATATATAAAGAGCTCACACAAATGAACTACAAAAAAACAAACAACTCAATTAAAAAGTGGGCAGAAGATACGAACAGACATTTTTCCAAAGAAGATATACAGATGGCCAATGGGCACATGAAAAAATGCTCAACATCACTAATCATCAGGAAATGCAAATCAAAACTACGCTTAAGTACCATCTTACACACGTTAGAATGGCTATAACCACCAAGACGAAAAACAACAAATGTTGGAGAGCTTGTGGAGAAAAGAAAACTGTCATCCACTGCTGGTGGGAATGCAAACTAGTGCAGCCACTGTGGAAAACAGTGTGGAGATTTCCCAAAAAAGTAAAAACAGAAATACCACATGGCCCAGCTATCTCACTACTGGGTATTTACCAAAATAATTTGAAATCAACAATTCAGAGACTTGTGCACCCCTATGTTCATTGCAGCATTATTCACAATAGCCAAGGGATAGAAGCAATCCAAGTGCCCATCAGCAGATGATTGGATAAAGAAGATGTGGTATATATATGCAACGGAATGCTACTCAGCCATAAAAAAGATGAAATCGTCCCATTCACAACCACATGGTTGAACCTTGAGGGCATCATGTTAAACAAAATAAGCCAGACAGAGAAAGACAAACACCATATGATTTCACTCAATGTGGAATATAAACAAACTTATGGACAAAGAGAATAAATTAGTGGTTACTGGGGGAAGGGGGTGGAGGGTGGGCACAAGGGGTAAAGGTACATACTTCTACGGTGTATGACAAACAATGATGTACAACTGAAATCTCGCTGTTATAAGGTATTATGACCAAAATAAATAAATAAATAAAATTTTTGTGTCCTACCTGCAGAAACAGAATTTTATGTAAATATCATTTTGATTTGTGAAATACCTAGACTTTCTCTGTATTTTACGAGGAATGGCCCAAGCTTCCTATGTCTACATGCCAGGAAAGGAGAAGGGAATGAATAGCCTATGAGGTCTTTTCTCTCCATTGCATTCTGTTTTACTAGTGGTTTCAGGATAATAAAGACAAGCTTTCATTTTTTTTTCCTATATTTAATCAAATTGCACCAGTCCTATGTCTGATGGACTGTTAATATGATGGTGCAACATTTTGTTTTCCCCATGAGAAAGATGGGAATACATTTCAGAATGACACGACCTCTTCACATTAACACCTGTATCAGTTGCCATATGAGTTAAAGTCACAAATTTCACAGGAAGCATTGCATCTGGGGAGGGATGATGCAGATAAGGTCCTTTTACGTAGGAAGTTTGACCCCCTTCTTTTTTTTTTTAAAGATTGGCAGCTGAGCTAACATCTGTTTCCAATCTTTTTTTCCTTCTTCTTCTTCTCCCCAAAGCCCCCCACTACATAGCTGTATATTCAATTGTGAGTGCCTCTGGTTGTGCTATGCAGGATGCTTCCTCAGCATGGCCTGATGAGCAGTGCCATGTTCACACCCAGGATTCAAACTGCTGAAATCCTAGGCCGCCGAAGCGGAGCGCATGAACGTAACCACTCAGCCAAAGGGGCCAGCCACTCTTTTTTCTTTTAGATATCTTCTGCACCTGCCTTGTATTCTTTTCTAGGTATTTGTCTAAAATCTCTCTCATTCTTTGACCCTCTCTTGGGCTTCCTGTTTTTCTCTCCAGAAAAAAAAATTTTGAAAATGTGGTTCAGAAACATTTTTATCATTTTATTTCATTTACATATATTCCATTTCCTAGGTGGGGCTGGAGCTGCTGACTGCTGAAATTCTTTCAGGGTGAGTGAAGGGTAGGGAAATTTCAGCCTCGCTCCATCACCTCACTTACCAACCTATCCTCTCCCTCTCTCTCTCCACACTTCTCACTTCTTTCCTACTATTTTCTGATTCCTACTTTTGTTTCCTCCCTGACTGAAGATTTCTTTGTGAAACTGATCATTACATTACACTGATTTAATTTGTTCCCTACATTGTGGTATTAAATGAAACGTTCTTTGTGGCCTCACCAATTAGATCCCAAATCATACTGATTCCTTGGTGAGCTGCTGAATGAGGTTCTCAAGGTTAGAAAGTGTGATCTATTTGACCATTAATTTTGTCAAAGACAGAGGAACTGTTATATTTTTAATCATTTCTTCTGAACCCCCTGCTCAATTCTAATAATTGTAGAAACAATATGTGTTTTAAAAACCTTCTATTAAGCATAACATACCTTAGGAGAAGTGAACAAATCATAAGAGCACAGCATGATGAATTTTCACAAAGTAAACCCATCAGGTAACCAGGACACAGATCAAGAAACAGAATGTCTACTGAACAACAACTGGGTCAATGAAGAAATAAAAGGAGAAATCAAAAAATACCTGAAGACTAATGAAAATGAAAATATGGCATTCCAAAATCTATGAGATACAGCAAAAGTGGTTCTAAGAGGAAAGTTCATAGCAATTCTGGATTGCGGTACCTCAACAAGCAAGAAAAATTCCAAATAAACAATCCAGCAGTACACCTAAAGGAATTGGAAAAAGAGAAATAAACAAAGGCCCAAATCAGCAGAAGGAAGGAAATAATAAAAATCAGGGCAGAAATAAATAAAATAGACTAAAACTAATGGAAAAAATTAACAAAACCAAGAGCTGCTTCTTTGAAAAGATAAACAAAATTGACAAACCTTTAGGTAGACTCACCAAGTAAAAAAGAGAGAAGGCTCAAATAAGAAAATCAGAAATGAAAGAGAAGAAATTACAACAGACACCTCAGAAACACGAAAGATTATAAAAGAATACTATGAAAATCTATTCACCAACAAATTGGATAATCCAGAAGAAACGGATAAATTCCTAGAATCATACAACCTTCCCAAACTGAATCAAGAAGAAGTAGAGAATTTGAATAGACCAATCACAAGTAAGGAGATTGAAACAGTAATCAAAAACCTCCCCAAAAATAAAAGTTGAGGAGCAGACGGCTTCCCTAGTGAACTCTACCAGATGTTCAAAGAAGACTTAATACCTATCCTTCTCAAACTGTTCCCAAAACATGGAAGAGAAGGGGAGGCTTCCTAAGTCATTCTCCAAAGCCAACATTATCTTGATGCCAAACTCAGATAAGGACAACCCAAAAAGAGAAAATCACAGGCTAATACCACTGATGAACATCGATGCAAAAATCCTCAACAAAATACTAGCAAATCAAATACATCAATACATTAAAAAGATCATACATCATGATCAAGTTGGTTTCATTCCAGGATTGCAGGGATGGTTCAACATCCTCAAATCAATCAACGTGATACACTGCATTAACAAAATGAAGAATAAAATTCAAATTATCGTCTCAATAGATGATGAGAAAGCATTTGACAAGATCCAACATCCTCTTATGATAAAAAGTCTAAATAAGTTAAATGGGTATAGGAAGAAAATACCTCAACATAATAAATGCCATATATGACAAACCCACAGCTAATATCATTCTCAATGGAGAAAAACTGAAACCTATCCCTCTAAGAACATGAACCAGACAAGGATGCCCACTATCACTACTCTTATTTAACATAGTATTGGAGGTCCTAGCCAGAGCAATCAGGCAAGGAAAAGAAATAAAAGGGATTCAAAGTGGAAAAGAAGAATCAAAACTGCCACTATTTGTAGATAACATATTTTTATATATAGGAAACTCTAAAGAATCCACTAAAAAACTTCTGGAAATAGTAAATGAATGCAGTCAACTTGCAGGATACAAAACCAACACGCAAAAATCTGTTGCATTTCTATACCCTGACAACGAAGTAGCAGAAAGACAAATTAAGAATACAATCCCATTTACAATTTCAACATAAAGAAGAAAATACCTAGGAATAAACGTAACGAATGAGGTGAAAGATCGGTACACTGAAAACTATAAAACATTGTTAAAAGAAATTAAAGACACAAAGAAATGGAAAGATATTCTGTGCTCTTGGATTGGAAGAATTAACATCGTTAAAATGTCCATACTTCCTACAGCAATCTACAGATTCAATGTCATCTCTATCAAAGTTCCAACAACATTTTTCACAGAAATAGAACAGAGAATCCTAAAATTTATAGGGAACAACAAAAGACCGCGAATAGCCAAAGGATTCTTGAGAAAAAAAGAACAAAGCTGGAGATATCACATTCCCTGATTTCAAAATACACTACAAAGCCATAGTAACCAAAACAGCATGGTACTGGCAAAAAACAGACACACAGATCAATGGAACAGAATCGAGAGCCCAGAAATAAACCCATACATTTATGGACAGCTAATATTCGACAAGGGAGCCAAGAGCATACGATGGAGAAAGGAGAGTCTCTTCAATAAACGGCGTTGGGAAAACTGGACAGCCACATGCAAAAGAATGAAAGCAGACCATTCCCTTACACCATGCACAAAAATCAACTCGAAATGGATTAAAGACTTGGATGTAAGACCCAAAACCATGAAACTTTTAGAAGGAAACATAGGCAGTACGCTCTTTGACATTGGTCTTAGCAGCATATTTTCAGGTACCGTGTCTGACTGGGCAAGGGAAACAAAAGAAACAATGAACAAATGGGACTACATCAAACTAAAAAGCTTCTGCACAGCAAAGGAAACCATCAACAAGATAAAAAGACAACCTAACAATTTGGAGAAGATATTTGCAAACCCTATATCAGAAAAGGGGTTATATCCAAAATATACAAAGAACTCATACAGCTCAACAACAAAAAAAAACTAACAACCCAATTAAAAAATGAGCAAAAGATCTGAACAGCGATTTCTCCAAAGATATACGGATTGCCAACAGGCACATGAAAAGATGCTCAACATCATTAGCATTAGGGAAATGCAAATCAAAACTACAATGAGGCATCGCCTCACTCTGGTCAGAATGGCTGTAATTAACAAGACAAGAAACAACAAATGTTGGAGAGGATGTGGAAGGATGGGAACTCTTGTACACTGCTGGTGGGAGTGCAAACTGGTGCAGCCACTATGGAAAGCAGTATGGAGTTTCCTCAGAAAATTAAGAATAGATCTACCATATGACCCAGCTATTCCACTGCTGGGTATTTATCCAAGGAACTTGAAAACACAAAGGCATAAAGATACCTGCACCTCCATGTTCACTGCAGCATAATACACAATAGCCAAGACTTGGAAGCAACCTATGTGCCCATCAAGGGATGAATGGATAAAGAAGATGTGGTATTTATACACGATAGAATACTACTCAGGCATAATAAATGATGAAATCCGGCGATTTATGACAACATGATGGACCTTGAGGGTATTATGCTGAGTGAAATAAGTCAGAGGGAGAAAGTCAAATACCATATGATCTCACTCATAAGTAGAAGATAAAAACAACGACAATCAAACACATAGCAACCGAGAATGGATTGGTGGTTACCATGGGTGGTGGGAGGGCAAAACGGTTGATTAGGCTCACATGTGAGGGGATGGACTGTAATTAGTATTTGAGTGGTGAACATGATGTAATCGACACAGAATTTGAAATACATTACAACGTACATCCGAAAGCTATATAACGTTATAATCCAATGTCACTGCAATTAATTAATTAATAACAGAATACCCTTCAGGTCATATCAAGTTAGGCCAAAGTGTCTAGACCTTTGTATTCCTTCATCAATCAGTCATTGCTTTGGGCTACCCTGGGAAAGGGTGTGATATTCAGCATGGTGGCTACAGACCAACTTCCTACTCTGGGCCTCCCTCAAAACTAGCAGGCATTCGTGTCACCTGGTATATATGGGTTGAAGCAGAATCTCAGGTGTGGAATATGCTGCTGATAATTGAAAAGCCTTACCTGGCATATACTTTCTTATTTATTATGGGAGATATAAGATGCAATAATTTGTCTTTTATTTTGTGTGTGATGTGCCAACATGCTCCTAATCAGTGGACACAAAAAACTTTTCTGAAAATCAGGCAGGCCCCTGAAATTTAGAAGGGTTTATCTACCATCCTCTGGGGTGCGTATGTTTTACCAAGCCTAATTGTGCTATTTATTTTGTGTTCTTGTATGTTATAGTCAGTCAGATGCAGCCACAGGTGGAGACACAGGAGATCCTTGGGAAATCAAAGTTTATTATACTCACAGTTCGTAGAAAGAGGTTGGACAGCATGCCATGCAGAGCCACATGGAAAAGCACCAGTGATGGTCAGGAGGCAAAAGGGTCAAGACCAAGGTGAGAGATTAGGCCATAGCCATTACTGGAGTTTCCAAAGGAAGATCAAAGTAAACACTTTAGGATTGGCTAGTTTGAACAATTTTAGTGCGCTCTCAGCTATAGGGATGGTCCCTAGCTTTCTGGACCTGGCCATGGGATGATTAAAGCAGAGGAATTTTGCCTTCTGGTGTTTATGGACCAAAGAGAAGAATGAATCTGGATTGATTAGTTTGCATATCAAAAGCATGCTCCTGGCTAAGCTCTTGCAATCTTCTGGTTGTCTGCTTTCTCTGCCTTTCCACTGAAGGAAATTAGAGTATCATTGCATGCTATCTAGTAAGCTTTTTGACTTTGACACTTAGCTTACAATTGGCAATTAATTGCTCTCACCTTTTCATTATCTTTTTCCATATTATCCATCTAGTCTATCAATAGTCACTCAATTCCATTGCCACTATAGTTAGTATTTCCCATATTTTTCTCAAATGCCTAGTATATCACACAAGCAAATACATCACGTTTCATTATTTCATCATCCACAATTCATCGTCATAATTCATCCAATTAATAATTGGATCTTCATCTTCCCCAGAGATTATCTTTGCTTCCTACACCAGTAATGGTGGGGCCTTCTTTGCCACCTGACCAGAGAGGAGAGAATGATCAGGTGCCAAAACCCAATTTTAATGGTTGTTTTTGTTGTCATTGTTCTTCATCTCCTATACCAACCATTACACATTGGGTTTCATGGGAAGCAAATGCAAAGACAGTGTTTATTATGCAGGATATTTATTAAGGAGTACCCTTGCGATCAGCGCATGTGGAAGGATTGAAGAAAAAGCAAGAGTGCACAGAGGAATAGGTTGAGCTGTGATGCAGGACTAAGGACAATTTAGACCAACACCACAGGGGGTTCTGGAGCTAGAATGGCCCTTAAGAGTTGTTCCGAGTTTTCCCAATATGGTCAGGCCTTTGTAGTCTTACTTCAATCTCTCATTGGATGTGGGTCACCCCAGGAAGGGGCAAAACCTTGGATAAGGAGGCTTTCTGCAGCTGAGCAATCCCTAAAGGGACTGACAGCACCCCTAGCAGCTGGGACAAAAAATCCTTCACTGAAGGGGGACCTGGGCAGCACATGCAGTATCCACCACTCGCTGTACTGTCTTACCTAATACTATGTTAGCCAAGTTATGTCTAATCTCAGATGATCTAGGATTTTCCTTATCAAGGAATGTTACTGAACTGGCAGGTACATATTCTTAGAATTCTAATTTGCTTCCAATTAGGCACTTCATTTTTCTACAACACTTGAGATAATTTATGATTTTTCTCCTTTATTTTATCACATGAATTACACTGACTAATTTTCTAATATTGAACCAACCTTGCTGGATGCAATTTGCTCGTATTTTGTCAATGCTTTGTGCATCCATGTTCAGGAAGAACCTTAGTCTGTGGTTTTCTTTTCTTGTATGCCTTTCTTGATTTTAGGATTAGACATGATGGCCTCACAAAAGGAGTTGGGAAGCTGTTCTTGATTTTCTGGAAAAGTTTGAGCAAATTAACAATATTTATTCCATAAATGTTTAGTTGAATTGACCAAGAAAACCATCTGAGCCTGGGTCTTGATTTGTAGGAATGTTTTTAACTATGAATTCAAATTCCTTAATAGATATAGGGCTACTCACGTTGCTAATTTCTTCTTGAGTGAATTTGGTAGACTGGATCTTCAAGGAATTTGTCTATTCTATCTATGTTATCAATACATTGCCAAAAAGTATCCATAATATTCTCTTATCATCATTTTAATGACTGTAGGATCTTTAGTGATGTTCCCTCTTTCATTCTTGTTATTGGAAATTTTGGTTTAATTTATTTTCTCAATCAGGCTAAATAAAAGTTTGAGAATTTATTAACTTTTGCACAAAACCACTTCCTTTCTTTTCTTTTTTCCTACTGTTTTTCTGTTTTCTATTTAATCAATTTCTGCTTTTTCTTACTTACTTTCTTCTTGTTTCTTGCTTTAGGTTGAAACTGCTCTTTCTTTTCTAGTTTTTGAGGGTAGAAACATAAATCATTGATCAGAGACTGTGTTAGATTTCTATTACTGCCCTGACAAATTACCACAAATTTAGCAGCTAAAACAGCACAAATATATTATCTTATAGTTCTGTAGATGAAAGTTCCAACTCAGGTATCACTGGATTAACATCAGCATCTCAGCAGGACTGTGCTCCTTTCTGATGGCCTAGGAAATGATCCATTTCCTTGCTCATTTGGATTCATGTTGGAATTCACTTTTATGTAGCTATTCAACTGAGGTCTCAGTTTCCTTGCTTGCTGTCAGCTAAGGGCCATGCCCAGCTTCCAGAGGCCACTGCATTCCTTGGCCCATGGTGGCTTTTCTCTATCTTGCCCATAATGAAAGTTCAAGTCCCTCTCACACTTTGGATCTCACCCTTGCCTCCCCCTTCTCTTCCTTCTCCAACTCGTCTCCTATTCCACCTTCTGTCCATTTGTCTCTCTCTAATCCATTCTTCTGCTTTTCTCTACATTTTTTATAAGAACTTGTATCATTAGATTGGGTTCACCTGGTTAGTCCAATATAATTTTCCCATTATAAAGTCAGCTGATCAGCAACCTTAATTCCATCTGCCATGTAAGGTAACATATTTGCAGGTTTGGGGATTAGGCTGTAGACATCCTTAGGGACAGTTATTTTGCCCACTACAAAAACCTTTCTTCCTTATAAATATAAGCACTTAACGCTGAAAATTGCACTCAGTTTGAATTGTCTATGTTTTTGTGTGTTGTATGTTCACTTATTCAAACCAAAATATTTTCTAATTTTTCTTGTGATCTCTTCTGTGACCTGTGCGTTATTTAGAAGAGTGTTGTTTCTTTTCCAAATATTTGGGGATTTTCCAGTATCTTTGTGGTTTCTAGTTTAATTCCATTTTGATCATGGAATATATATAGTCTTTAAAATTCAAACATATATATATTTAATATTTGACTATATATTCTTTCAAATTTAAATATTTATATATGCTTTTTAATTTCTTGAGGTCTATTTTAAGGCAAAGAATGTGAGCAATCTTGGGGACTGTTCTGTAACAAATTCTAAGGGTAAAGAAAAAATATCACATAGTGTTTACAAGATACACATGTAAAACATAAATATGCAGAAAACTTGAAAGTAAAGTGATGGAATGAGATATACTAGGCAAATCCCACTCAGCAGAAAGCTAAATTAGTTATGTTAACATCAGACAAAAAAGACTTTGACAGAAAGCATTCATTGAGGTTGAAAGGGTCACTACATAATGATAAAAGGTCAAATTTGCCAGGAATATATAACAATTCTAATGTTGTGTGACAACAATATAACCCCAAAACACAGAAAGTAAAAATTGATGAATATGGAAAAATAGAAAAGAAATTCTATCATCACAGTAGGAGATTTCAACTTACTTCTCTCAATTGTCAGTAGATAAAACCAACAAATATAGTAAAAATATAGAATATTTGAAGAATAAAATGTTTTCTTTACTGCACATATGTAGACACCTTGCTGTCAATGAGAAAAAATACATTGTTTTTAAAAACATACTGAACACAGTCATGAAAATTTAACATGTATTCTACAACAAAGAACCTTCAACTGATTGCAAACTATTGGTGTGATAAAGACCAGTGCAGATGGGAGAATTTAAAGTAACCCAAAGAAGCCCTTCTGTTGAACAACTGTTCTAATTGCCTGTACCAGGTAAGAGGAAAGCAGGGAATTTTCTGTAACCAGCATGATTCTTTCGGAGAAACTATTAGATTGCCCTCAAGTCTGCTGGAAGGAGAAATAAGAAAATGGCTATAACTTGTAGGAAACAGACAAAAAGAAGGTACTGCAGATGATACAGTTCTAATTATAATCTTATATAAAAATTTAATGTATTAAAATTATTATGTATGCAATTCATAAATGGACACCAAAAGATTGCAATGTGTTGCCTCTTAAACACCTAAATGTTCCTAGTTCTTTTAGATTTGGCAAAAGTCATAATCTGTCAGTGCAGCTTTATGCTTCCTCCAAAGTCAGTGCCTCTCCTGACTCCTTTCCTGAGGACTCTGAAATGCTGCCCTTCGTTTCCTCACTTTTGGACATGGCAGATCTATGTGTCTCTGAGTGAGGCACCAACTTAGGCAGCACGATTATTCTGCTGAGCCCTCTTTCTCGATCTGCCTATTTCATTAACTTTCTATGTCTACCTGGGTTATTGGCACTGAATTGATGGCTCTCCACATGCAGCAGCTTGAAAAATACTCTCCTTCCCATGTCCACCTCCAAATTCATGTTAATGCATCACCAAAGTGCAGTATTTAATTATCATTAATTAGAACGTCATACACTTAGAGTCCAACATTAAGAAAACCTATTAGTCCACCCTGAACATGATCTGAATCTTCCTTACTCCCTTTGTTCTTTTCATATGGACATCCCCTCTCAGAAAACTTGGCATTAAGTGACAGTCTTCAAGGCCTCCAGTTAAATAAGTGATTAAGTCCAAATTCTAATGTCTAAGTAAAGACAGCTATTTCTTCTCATTGAATGAGTTTACTGGGCTTTTTCTTTCAATATTGTGTCCTTTCTCTTCAATTATGAAATAATCCTAAATCACATGGTTTGAGCCTTTCCTAAGGATCTTTATGCCCTCCATACAGGGCTTTTTCATCACACTACCAGTATGTTCTTGCCTTTGATTTTGCCACTGAGACAATAAAGAGAACCCCTATCTTTACCCAATGTATCCCTAGGATGGGATCTCTACAATGCATTGCACAGTGAGCAAAGGACTTTGGAGAGTTCCCTCATGTGGTTGCCTGGACTAGGCAATGTGATACCTAACTACACCTGTGTGAGAGAGAGCAGGTCTGTAGCAGTTATTGCAGGAACCACATGGGCCATTTCAGCTCAGATGGGGACACTGCTGGAATGCTACAATTACCCACAGGTAAGGTGTGATGGGGTGGTGAGGAATGGAATCTTTCCTCCTTGGGTGCTGCTCCTAGGTGCCTAAGAAAAGTAAGAAGAAACAAGAGAGTTCATTTCACAGAGACACAAATATAACACAGAGTTTGTGTGAGAGGGAGTGTGTGTGTGTGTGTGTCCGTCCTTTATTTGAGTAGGGGTGGGTGTCTTGGCTACCTATTGTCACAACAATATTAATGCTGTGGGACAAAACTTCCTAAAGATGAATGACTTAAAACAATTATTCGTTCTCATTCATGCACATGTGAGCCATGGGTCAGCTTGCTTGCTCTGCTTCAAGATGTGGATTTGACTGAGCTTAGCTCCATGCTATGTCTTGAGCTCAAGTTTTCTCCACCTGTGTCGATTCTGAGGCCCAGACTAGAGCAGAAGCGGCTACCCAGCAGAAACTCTTTTCATCTCAACGGTGGAAGCTTAACAGGGCAAGCACAATTGGACAAGCATGTTTCAAACCCTTGCTCACTCATTTTTACTAATATCCTATTGGCAAAAGCTGGTTATAGGACCAGACCTAAGGTCAAAGGGTAAGGCAGTACTTTCCACCTCTAATAGCAGGAGCTAAAAGTTACATGGCAAAGGGCATGTATAGAAGGAGATAATAATTGAGACTGGTAATTCAATCTACCACAGTCTGTGCTTTTGGACCACAATTCTTCATGATCCTCTACATGAAAACTATGCTTACTCCACCCCAAAGAGCCGCAGAAGTCTCATGGAATCACAGCATCAGGCTCAAAGACCAAGATCTCGGCATTCACATCAGTTCTGGATGCACTTTCTCCTGATATAAGACCTATGAATTAACAAAACAACTTAACTGCATCCCACCCAGCCAGCATACAAAGCTGGAAAAGCAACAAGATCTGCAGTAAACACTTCCATTCATAATGAGGAAGACTGGGAAGCACAGGGCAGTCCCTGATTCATGCAATTATGAAATCTGTGTCAATGTTGCCAGGCCTTAGGAATACAGAGAGCTTCTGGATTAGGCCACAGTTTAAATTCCTGGAAGTGTATCTTTATTTTGTTTTCCACTATAGCACACAATTCTTTTCCCTGCCACTTGTAAGGAGGGTGTTCCAAAGTATGCCCTCAGATTTTTCAGTTGTTTCTTGTTGGCATGGGGGAAGTTTGGCCCTGATCTAACATCTGTTGCCAATCTTCCTCTTTTATTTTTTTTTTTTTTCTTCCCAAAGCCCCAGTACAGGGTTGTATATCTTAGTCATAAGTCCTTCTAGGTCTTCTATTTGGGATGCCACCACAACACGGCTTGATGAGTGGTGTGTAGGTCCATGACCAGCATCCAAACTGGTAAACCCTGGGCCGTGGAAGTGGACGGCACTAACTTAACCACTACACCACTGGGCCAGCTCTGAGTTGCTTCTTACTTATAGAAAATTGGTGCTTTAGAGGTCATCCCAAATATTTTACATCCCAAAGAGTCTAAGTGTCTTTTATTACAGGCTGCCAGTGCTTTTGCCAATCCAAACTCTCAGAAACTGTGAGTGTTCAGTATATTTGGTTCTAGTCAACTCCATGTGTCAAAAGCCATGCTCAGAGTTCTTTATAAGACACACCACACTTTCTACACTTAATCAATGGTACTTGAGATACCCCAGATTGTTGTGGGATCATACCCTGAAACTTACTAGAATCTACTAGCCACTTTATTTCTTCAGAGGTCTTAAAGGAATGTAATATCAATAAAACCATTTGTTCTTTACTCTGAGGCTGTGTTTTACTGGCAGTGACCTGAATTTGGTCTTCTTTATGAGGCTATATAATAAAAGCTACATCTATCGATTCTATGAGAAGTGGTTTGATTTTCCAACAGTACAATTTCTAGACTCCGTTTATTCGCAGTAAATTCTACTTTTGCAAATGAGCCAGTTCTTTTCTGAGCTCATCTCTTTCTTATATGTATCTGAGCTCAAATTCTGCCTGGAAAACTATTTTGCTCAAGTCTACGAGTTTATTAGGTATATTTCCTATCTTCTTAATTATCACAGATGACAGTCTCATCACCTTTTTCTGTCTACATAACATGGGGCACCATTTTCTGTCCCCTATAATAGCTTTATGGCCATTTTCCAACCCCCTCTAACAGCTCTCTCACCACCCATAACAGTGTTCCCAAACTACTAGCATATGCTATCCTTTTGTTAAGCAGAAGCCTGCTTCTACTTACCAATTTCTATATCCATTAGTTATTAGCATCATAATACTACATCCAAAAACTTATATAGAACTCTGTAACTTACAGCAATTATTTATTCTCATGAATGTATCTCTATGTTGGTTGGCTGGTCAGCGGATCTAGGCTGGGTTCTGCTGAGTGCAGGTTTTGTTCCTTGCTGGTGGTTGCTCTCACATCTGCTGTACGTGTTCACCTTTTGAAGCCCAGGTTGAAGGGGCAGTAAAGTCCTAGGAAAAAAATTTTCTCATGATAATGGGAAAAGTGCAGAAAGTCAATCCCCATTGAGTAAGCACATTTCAAGACTTTGCTTATGTCATGTCCACTAACATACCATTGGTGTAATCAAGTCACACGCTGAGTATAAACAAGGTCAAAGGATAGGGAAGTACATTCCACGTCTAGCAAGAGTAACTGCAAAGTTATAAAACAAAGGCCAATAGTACAGTGAGGGGTGAAGGATTTGGGTCAATAATTCAATCTCTTGCAGAGAGTGAGAGAGAAGGAGAAAATGGGCACGCCATAACTGGCTAAAGTTTTGGGGATTTCTGAGCTCTGGCAATTGTTTTGCAGAGAACTTTCAGAGGGAGAGTGAGGCATAAAAGTGGAATGAGCAAAGCTTCTCTGTGATTCCTTTCAGCAGGGAACTCTTGAGCTGAACAGCAACCAGGCAGCTTGGCCTGATGCCCATTAACAGTTAATTGAAGTTAGTTGGGCTGATAATTGTGCTTCATTCCGTCCTCATGTTGCTTCCTCTGATCTCACATGGGATCATGCTTTTCTTTTCCCACTGAGCTCTCCTATGGCTTCTTTGATCCCATCCTGAGTGGCAAAGGCCAGTTTCCATCTCTCTATCAGAGGGCCCCCAGAAACACAGCACTGGCCCTTGGCACGGTCTTGTTGCTGCTGCATTTTGATTGGATCTGGGTTGTGCTGGTTGTTTCAGAAGACAAGAAGGGGGTTCACTTTCTCTGGGGCTTGAGAGGAGAGTTTGATAAGAATGGCATCTGTATGGCCTTTCTGGAAAAGTTTCCTATCGCCAAGGGCATGTATTTCTCATTGGCCTGGCCATTTCACTTCAGGGAAGAGATTCATCAGCAAACGTGTTTGGCATCTATGGTGACTCTGACATACTTCTAGGACTGAGCTTTTCAGAGTGGAAACTTTTGGTGACAGGGAATGACTGGATCACTATTTTGCAACGGGATTTTATCTTTAGTGAAAGTTATCCCCTGCTTGGCACATTCTATGGGACTCTCACCTTTTCACAACTGGATAGTGAGATCCCTGGTTTCACACAGTTTCTCTAGATAGATACCCTTCTAAGTACCCAGATGACTTGTACCTCACTAAATGATAGAACTTGTATTTCGATTGCTCAGTTTCTGAAACTGACAGTGAAAAATCGGACGACTGTTCACCTACTGACTCTTTGGAGTCTCTCCCTTTGCACAAATTTGATGTGACCATGGCTGGCAGGAGTTACTGTGTTACAATGCTGTGGGCCAAACTCTTCATATGTTTCTTCTTCAGCAGTCAAGCATGCAACCAATATGAAACAGAGAGGTGCCGGCCATTGCCTCAGTGGTTAAGTGCACACGTTCCACTTCGGTGGCCGGGGGCTTGCCAGTTCGGATTCCGGGTGCAGACATGGCACCGCTTGGCACGCCACGCTGTGGTAGACGTCCCACATATAAAGTAGAGGAAGATGGGCACGGATGTTAGCTCAGGGCCAGTCTTCCTCAAAAAAAAAAAAAAAAGATAAGGAACAGAGAGAGGCTGGTTTTTAACCCTTTGCAGGTAATGTTGCAAATCGAGCTGCTCCTCATCTGATGATCTAGAAATTTTAGATCCAGTCCAAACACATAGTTAAATGTCACTTTTTCAGAACTTCTATAGGAAATCAGCGTTTTGGATTCTTTCTTCAGAGTTACAGTAGCTTCTTTACTAGTTTCACTGCCTAAGATGGAGATCTAGTCTTATATGCTTTCAAATTCAATTTGTTCATGTAGAAAAAATCATAGAGCAATAGATGCCCACAGCAGGGATGAAATTCTGAAATTTATGGGCCAAAGGGAATTCTCTGAGTCACAAAGAGCCTCAGAGTATTGCCAATCTTGTGGGGTTTTTTGTTTTTTATCATAGGTCTGCAGTTCTTCCGTGATGGCCATAAATGTGAGTAGAAAGAACACTAGTTCTCAAAGTGCCTATGTCAGGTCTGGCACTATAGTAGCTAGCTTAAATGTTTTATCTTATGCATATTTATAGAGAGGGAGAGATGTTTGATATATGACATATATTTGTATGTGTGTATGGTTAATATTATATAATAATTTATTTAGGCAATATTTTTATCCCCAGTTAGCAGAAGAGTAAAGAGAAGTTTTGAGAGACTACTATTGACAAATGAGTGAATCTGAATTTGATTCTTTGGCGAATATTTTCTGAATTTCAAGCATAAATATTTTTTTGTTCTCATGTTCTCAAGCATCCATTCAAGTAAGTGACTGACAAGAAAGTGCCTACGTTGGGTCTGGAACCATAGTGGCTAATTTACAAAATTTACCTCATAACAATTCCGTGTGTATATATATCTGTATGTATATCACATGCGTAAATCACATAAATATTATATGATATTTAAGTATTTTACATTTAAGTTTTAGTTTATCAAGTTACATTCGTATGCATTACCTCATTCGATTCTTATAATACAAATGAGTACTTTTAAATTTAAAGTTTAAAAAAGATAAGGAACTTTTCCAAAGTCACACAGCTAACAGATCTCTCGTGTCCAAATCTAGGATTCTTTCTACAACCCAACTACAACTTTTACAGCTCCACTCCTTTCTGAAGAGGGTCGAGTTTGACAACAGTGCTGCGGACCTGGTATATTTGGATCAGCAAAGAATCTCTGTGAAAGAGTAAGATAGAACTTTTGGAACTTTCCTGGTGCGCTTGGGCTTCAGGTGAAAATAGAATAATTTGTCCCACAGGCTCCACATGGTCAAGATTTTTCATATATGAAGAATTGATAGACTGGGCCACTGGGTTTAAAGAGGCTGGTTGGACACAGTTTCACTGCTGGATATTTATGACCCATGTCTATTGAGAACAGAGCCCGGCCGTGGGGACTTTCAGGACCTCTTTCAGCTCAGGAGGAGAAGCACAGTGTCCTTCCAACTTGAGTAACTATCTAAACTTCCTTCAACTGGAGTAACTTTTCTTTCCTTAGAGTAAACACATGTGAAAATAATACATCCAATCAGGTGTATACTTCTCAAACTTGTTATAGTTAACATCATACAGCAGTTAAGAGCCACCAGCCCAGTGATCAAATGGGCTGTTTCTTTTAAATGTAGTATTATTGTGAGTTTTTACTGTCCTTGGTTTTAGTGAAAGTGTTCCTAGTGGGTTTTTTCCATTAAAACTTGTTTGTAGTAAGTTTTTCATCATGCAACTTCTATATGAATTTTGTTTATTCTTTTATTGGGGTAACAATTTGTAACATTTCATGAATTGCGGGTATACATCATTGTATTTCAACTCCTGTATAGACTCCCTCATGTTCACCACCAAAACTCTAGTTGCCATTTAATGAATATCTCATTAATGATGAGAGTGCCCTGTATTAAAACCAAGCTACGTTTTTACATAAATTTTAAAAATGTGATAAAATATGCATAACCTAAAATTGGCAATCTTAACCATTTTTAAGTGTACAGTTCAGCATTGTTAAGCACCTTCACATTGTGTGCAACCAATCTCCAGACCTCTTTTCATCTTCCCAAACTGAAGCTCCGTACCCATGAAACAACTCCACAACCCCTCCTTCCCCAGCCCCTGGCAACCACCATTCTTCTTTCTCTTTCTATGAATTTGACCACTCTAGGTATCTCACATAATTAGAATCATACAGTACATGTCGTTTCATGAGTGGCTTGTTTCATTTAGCATAGTGCCCTCAAAGTTCACTCATGTTGCAGCATGTGTCAGAATTTCCTTCCTTTTTAAGGCTGAATCATACTGCATTGTATGTATATGCCACATTTTGTTTATCCATTCATCATCAGTGGATACTTGGGTTGCTTCTACTTTTGGCTGTTGTGAATAATGCTGCTATGAACAGGAGTGTACAAAAACCCTTTGAGATCCTTCTTTGGATTCTTTTGGGTATACACCCAGAAATAGAATTGCTGGATCATATGGTAATTCTACTTTTAATTTTTCAAGGAACTGCCAAATTCTTTACTACAATGGCTGTGCCATTTTACATTCCCACCAAGAGCACATAAGAGTCCAATTTCTTAACATCCTCACCAACACTTCTATTCTGTTTGCTTAATAATAGCCACCCTAATTGGTGTGAAGTGGTGTCTCATTGTGGTGTTTGCTTATGTTTTTAGGAAAGGGTGAGATTTTTTTTTCCTGTATTATCGAAATAAAATTGCCGTATGACATTGTGTTAATTGAGGGTGTACAACAAAATGATTTGATACATGCATATCTTGTGAAAAGATTACCACAATAATTTTAGTTAACATTCATCACCTCACAAAGTTACACATTTTTTTCTTATTATAAGAACTTTCAGGATCTATTCTCTTAGCAACTTTCAAATATACAATATGGTATTTGTAACTACTGTCGCCATGCTGTACACACATCCCCAAAATTTATTCATTCTACAACTGGAAGTTTTTACCTTTTGACCACCTTCACCCAATTCCCCAACCCCAACCCCAACCTCTGGCAACCACCATTCTGTTCTCTGTATCTTTGAGTTCAGTTTCTTTAGATTCCACATATAAGTGAAATCATACAGTATTTGTCTTTCTTTCTCTTATTATTTCACTTAAAATAATGCCCTTAAGGTCCATCCATGGTGTCACAAATGTCACGATTTCTTTCCTTTTTATGGCTGGCTAATAGTCTGTTGTATATGTATACACCAAATTTTCTCTATCCATCCATTCATATATACACACTTAAGTTGTTTCCATGTCTTGGCTGTTGTGAATAATGCTACAATGAACGTGGGAGTGCAGATATCTTCTAGATAGTGATTTCACTTCTTTTGGATATATACCCAGCAGTGGAATTGCTGGATCATATGATATTTCTATTTTTAATTTTTTGAGGAATCTCCATTCTGTTTTCAATAGTGGCTGTACCAATTTACATCCCCACCAACAGTGCACAAGGGTTCCCTTTCTCCAAATCCTCTCCAAAACTTGTTATTTCTTGTCGTTATAATAACAACCATTCTTGACAGGCGTGAGGTGGTGTCTCATCGTGGTTTTGCTTTGCATTTCCCTGGTGATTACTGGTGATGAGCATCTTTTCACTTGCCTGTTGACATCTGTGTGCCTTCTTTGGAAAAATGTCTACTCAGATCCTCTGCCCATTTTTTAATCTGATAGTTTGGGGGTTTTTGCCACTGAGTTGTATGAGTTCTTTATATATCTTTGATATTAACTACTTATCAGATATATGATTTGCGAATATTTTCTCCCATTTTGTAAGTGGCCTTCTCATCTTGTGGATGGTTCTTTATGCTGTGCAGAAGCATTTTAGTTTGATGAAGTCCCACTTGTTTATTTTTGCTTTTGTTTTTGCTTGTGTGTTTGTTGTCAAATCCAAAAATTCATTGCCAAGACCAATGTCCAGGAGCTTACCCTCTATGTTTTCTTCTAAATGCTTTATGGTTTCAGATCTTACTTTCAAGTCTTTAATCCAATTTGAGTCTATTTTTCCTAACCATATCCCTAATGATTAGTGATGTTGAGCATCTTTTCATGTGATTCTTGGCCCTTTGCACACCTTGTTTGGAGAAATGTCTATTTACATTCCTTGCTCATATTTTAATGGAGTTCTTTTATTGTTGCTGTTGAGTTGTAGCCATTCTTTATGTATTCTGGGTATCAACCCTTATCAGATAGATGGTTTACAAATATTTTATCTCATTCCATACGCTGCCTTTTCACTCTGCTTATTTTACAGTGTCCTGAACAGAACTTTTAAATTTTGATGTAGTCCGATTTATCCATTTATACTTTTGTTCCCTGTGTTCTTCTATCATATCCAAGAAATCACTGGGCGAATACAATGTCCTAAACCTATTCCCATATGGTTTATACTAAGAGCTTTATACATTTAGGACTTACATTTAAGTTTTTGATACATTTTCAATTAATTTTTGTTTATGATGTAAGGTAAAGGCCTAACTTCATTCTTTTGCATATCCAGTTTTCCCAGCCCATTTATTGAAAACACTGTCATATCCCTATTGAATGATCTTGGCATCCTTGGGGAAAATGATTTGACCATACGTATGAAACTTTATTTCAGGGCTCTCTATTCAATTATAGTGGTCATATGCCTGGTTTTATAGCAGGACCACACTATTTTGATTACTGTAGCTCTATATTAAGTTTTGAAATCAGGAAGTATGAGTCCTCCAGTTTTATTTTTTTCAGGATTATTTTGGCTATTTGAGGTTTCTTGTTTCCACATGAATTTCAGGATAGGTTTTTCTATTTCTGAATAAAATGCCATTGGGATTTTGATAGACATTGCATTAAATCTGTAGGTCACTTTGGGTCATATGGACATCTTAACAATAGTAAGAATTGCAATCCGTGAACCCAGGATAACTTTTCATCTATTTATGCCTCTTTAATTTTTTGCAGCAGAGTTTTATATTTTTCAGTGTACAACTCTATCAGTCCTTGGTTAAGTTAATTCCTAAGTATTTTATTCCTTCGAATTGCTACTGTAAATGGAATGATGTTGGGCTGTTACCTTACACAATATGGATATAAAAGTTAACTGAAAATGTATCAAAATCTAATATAAGAGCTAAAACTATAAAACTCTTAGAAGAAAACGTAGAGGAGAAGCTTCATGACATTGGATTTACCAATGACTTCTTGGAAGGACACAAAATGTACAGACAACAAAACTAAAAATAGATAAATTGGATGGACTACATCAAGATTTTAAAAGCTTTGTTCCTCAAAGGACACAATCAAAGAGTGAAAAGGTAATGCATGGACTGAGATAAAGTATTTGTAAACCATCTATCTGATAAGGAGATACCATCTGGAATATATAAAGGATGGTTACAATAATACATTGTTACATCTCTTTTTCAAGGGGAGCCCATGTAACACTGTATTATTTGCATTTGACAGATGCTAGCATTACATGAATAATGATCCATAAACTTGGCTTAGATTATTTAATTCTCAGATAATCTTATAGGAGTCCTTACAAGGCCATGGTTGCACGTCTAGAGAGAGGTAGCAGAGGAACAACCACCTGTGTGTAACTTGGATTGTGAGCTGGCTGTTTATGCAACACCCTTGTGCCTTCAGAAACAGCACAGGCACAGTTTCTGTAAAACTTCATTCTATTTGATATTGGAGTGTTACAGGGTACATCCAACCTTAGGGCTAGGTGGGTAAGATGACACCCAACTCCTGATGGGCGGCTCGCCATATCTCAGAATGCCAAAAAGCTCTTTCTCAAAGGGAAAATACCTACTCATGAAAGAGAAGATAACTAATCTCGCAAACTTTAAGTGTTATTCTTCTGAGGAGGGTCCCAGGGATTCATGACATTTTTAACTAGTGAGGGAAGAAAGATATAGAATTTTGTCCCTCATTTTGGCATCCCTCAGACCACGAGG
The DNA here is from genome assembly GCF_041296235.1 of Equus asinus. Classification (NCBI taxonomy): domain Eukaryota; kingdom Metazoa; phylum Chordata; class Mammalia; order Perissodactyla; family Equidae; genus Equus; species Equus asinus. Next base: position 11,121,025 of record NC_091809.1, read on the forward strand.
CTCCAGGAAAGTTCACTTAGATATCAGCCCTCTGCACTAATGTGGAATTAATATCCAGCTATCTGAGACAAATGAGTCTTACGAAGCCATCCACTGTATTATTCACTTTCATAGTCCCCTCCCCTATCTGAATTAAATGTCATGAATGTCACGTGGGATAGTAAAATGATCTAGGTCCCTTTCATTTATTAATCCAAGCAACAAATCATTTTTGAGCATTTATTTCGTGTCAGGCCTTATCTTGGCTCTGGTGAGACAATAGTACACAAAGTAAAGTCCATCCCTTCAGGGAGCTTACATTCTAATAAAACAGACAATAAATAAAATACAACAATATTGTGGAACATCATGATAGTAGTGTAACAAAGTGGAAGCAGGGGACAGAAATTGGAGAGTGCTGCTTTGGATAGGGAATTCAGGGAAGCATGGTTTGGCAGGGTTACATATAAAGAGATCAAAAGGAAATGAAAGAGGGTGTAGCACTTTCAAAGCTTGATCACAGACTTCTCGGTCTCCAGAAATGTGAGAAATGAATGGTTGTTGTCTAAGCCAGCTACTCTGTGGTATTTTTGTTATTGTGCCCCAAATGGACTAAGATAGTACTCTAAGCTGCCTAGACGGCTGAGACCAAGTCAGAATACTGGAATTGCATGTTGACCACATCACTTTTGCAGTAGTGATCAGAGACCTGGACCCTTGAAAACTCTTAAGGGTTTACCCAATCATTTTGAGGAGCTTATGCCATTCTACTCTTATACTCAGGACAACTGTAATTGTTGTCTTTAAGTGATAACATCTCTCCCCAGCACTCTCCTCAGAGCCTTAGCTACATCCTTGTTCCAGAGAGTATAAATCAAAGGATTCAGTGTGGGAGTAATGATGCTATAGAACACAGAACCAACTTTGTCTTGCAACGGGGTACGCTGGGACCTGGGCCTCATATATGAGAACATGCAGGCACCAAACCAGAGGGAAACCACAGTGAGGTGAGAGCTACAAGTGGCAAAGGCATTTCTCTTACTCCCAGCTGAACGAATCTGAATGACACTGTGGAGGATGAAGGCATAGGATGTAGAAACCAGAAAGATGGGGAGGAGGAGAAGGTTGATGCTGCTGATGTGCACTGTGGTCTCATAGACAGTGATGTCTCCACGTACCAACTTCACAACAGCTGGAAACTCACAGTAGAAGTGGTGGGTTTTTGAGGCCCACAGAGAGGGAACTGCGTCAAGATCACCGTGTGAATTAGGGAGTTTATGGATGCTCCCAACCATGACACAAGAGCCATCATAAGTCCCACCTTTCTGTTCATGAGAACAGTGTAATGCAGTGGATGACAAATGGCAACATAGCGGTCATAGGACATCAGAGCTAGGAGAAGACACTCAGCACCACCCACAGACAAATAGAGGAAGTGCTGGGTGGCACAGCCCACAAAGGAGATGGACTTCTTGCCAGATAGGTAGTTGGTAGCCATCTTGGGGATGGTTGTGGAGACATGCGTCCGATCCATGAGGGAGAGCTGGCTGAGCAGGAAGTACATGGGTGTATGAAGCTGGGAATCTGCAAATATGAGGAGAATGGTGAGGATGTTGTCACTTGCCACAATCAGGAAGACCACCATGGTCAAGATGAAAAGAAAGAGGTGAGTGAGGGAGTCATCAAAGAGCCCTTCAAGGATGAAGTCTACTGGAGAGGTCTGATTCCTCTGCCGTATCTCCCCTTTCTCTGTCCCTGGGGAAACAGGAAGTGGAGAAGAATTTTGATATCAGAAATAGTGGAGTTCAGCACACCTTACAATAAGACCTTTTGATTTACCACACAATTTTTGAAGACTTTTTTTTCTATTTCTAGTGATTCAATAGCCCAAATTCTTGAAATAGCCCTTTAAAATGAGAATGTCAAATCTTTCTTCACAAACATGACACTTAGAAATTCCGGAATTTCTAACCTCTAAGTGCCAAAAATCAAACAAGAGCCTCTCCTCATTAAGAAAGAAATACACACACACACATATATACTTTTTATAAGTATATATATATATATATGCTTTATAGAGAGAGACTAAATGTTTACTAAATTATATTTAGTATAATATATATTATATATGTATATATATATATACAAAGTACACATATATGCTTTCTTACTTATGTCAGAGTTTATCCAGAGAAGCTGAACCACTGAGAGTTTTATACATACATATGTATATATACATATATACATATGTATGTATTTAATGGGATTGTACAGAAATTTTGCATTATGCAATAGTGAAAGCTGCTTAAGCGGTCTATATAAGGCTGTCACCCTTGTGTCTGATGCTGGAACTTCAAGTCCATGGCACAAGCAGTCAGGAAGCTATAAAGTGGATATAAAGTGTGGCAGATCAAGGGCCTGCTGGAACCCACAAGAATGAGATATAACCCCAACAGGGCAGACTGAAAGCCATGCCTGTTCTTGTTGCCACTGGAATTGGTGGTGTGATTGTCTTACAGAAGCTGAGGCCCATATTCAGGAGCCTAAACACACACACCTGGCCTGGAAGTCAGAGGCGCTAAAGGAGGATCCAGGGGAAGGCAGAACAATTGCAGGCCCACCTGCTGCTTCGCACGGAAGAGGAGAATCAGCAGATCAGATGCCATCTCTGTACACTACAAAATGGCTGCTTCTCTTCTGCCTCTAAGGCTCTGGGACAGTCTCTCCTGTGACCCACCTTAACCAGAAACACAAAAAATGGGAATTCTGGGAAATGTAGTCCATCCTAGCCAAGTTGACACATTACGAAACCACCAGAGTCCATCTCCTGTCAATCTGGCACAGATGCACATCTCCTTAAGCCACACTTCATCCCAAAATAAACACAACAGTCATCCTTTTACCTAACATGATATCACTATCCCACATAGAACCAAAAACATGTGAAATAGTCATATAAAAACAAGGAAGAAATATCCATTCCTGCTCTCCACAGAATGAGACATCCTATCCATGTGCTAACCCATTCTGTGGAAGTCAGTTACACTCTTGCTCAGTCACTCTCGTTCATGATAATGGCCTCACAAACAGAGTAGCCACAGAAACCAGGATGAAGGCTACACATGGGCTCAGCAACATGGACTCCTCCTATCACTGAATCAACAAGCAAAGGAAGTTACTATACACTGCCTTGCATGGCTGATCCTGACTAGCAAGGGGTTACTGAGTTTCTACTACACCATGGGGATGAGGAGAAGCATGTCTGGAAGGCAGGAGATTTTCTAGGGGGCACCTCTGTACTCAAATGCCCTGTGATGAAAGTCAGTGGAAAACTATGCAAACCCAATTCACACAGGACTGGTAATGACCCAGATCCTTCAGGAATGAATGTTTGGGTCATCCCACCAGAAAAGGAAACATGATGAAATGCAGACAAAGGAAATATGGAATGGTGTGAAAGAAGACTGTTATATACACCAGACATGACTATGTAAGCAGCTTCAGAAACAAAAACTGTAGTAGTAACAGGTATTTCTTCTTTCTTTTTTATGAATATTTTCTAAATATAATTAACTGAATTGTTTGAGGTTTTCCCCTCACATATCCCCTTTCTAACGTATGGTATATTAATGTAGTTAGGTTCATATCTAAGTATATCAGTCATAAGACATAAAAAGGGGAGTAGGAACCAGACAGAAGTAGAATGAATTTCAACCAAGACAAGGAAGTGATTTGGTATCTTCTTAAGTGGAAAGGGTTGGTGTGATTTATATCCTTTTCTTGGGAAAAGGTTAACAAGTTTTTGATTGTATGTGGGGTAGTCGCATTATGTTATATGGAAGGAGAACTTGGTATGCTCTTTATTTGGAGATTAAGTATGGTTTATGAGATATATACGGGTGCCATGTTGACAAATAACAAAACCACCATTGTTATATACCTGAAAACAAACAAGAGATATGTCCTCAGTAGACCTGAGTCTCTTTAAATTATGGATCAGGCTGATCAAATTAAGATTATAACATTTAATCAACCAAATTCTATAACATTTAGTCAATCACATTCCCACTTGGCCCTTTATCTCATTCTCACAGGAATGCTGATCAGAATGAGTGCTTCATCTCCATGGTGAAGCCCAACTTGAAAAATTGATAATCTAAATTAATCTCCAAAATATCGACCCAATACCTCTTTGTATTTTTTCCTAAACATCTCCTAGATCTTCTTGCTTTCCACATTATCTGCTTACCATTTAGAGCAAAGAAGTCAGAACTGAATGTTTTCTCCAAAGGATAAATTGACCAGTAAGAAAGAGGTCACATATATTATCTCTCTCCAATTAATGCAGCCTAGGGTCATCTTTTTGGCTGTCTCCTCGTACTGTTATTTCAAACTCAGCTTCTTGTGAATGAAGGGCCCAATATCCCATGTTCCCCCTGGTCACTCCAATCCTATCAAGCCATCCACATATTTCCCTTGTATTAAAGTATTCATCTACGTCTCTATCTCTTTCCTCATTAATTTCCACCTTTTAAATGTCCATAGCATTGGTTTTCTCATTATCTGAGTCCTGTCTCTCTGCCTCCCTTAGACAACTTTCCTAATAATTTCCCATTCTGATTTGTGACCCTCAGTTGACTTTTTTCTCTGCTTTCTCAGCCAGCTTTCCTCACAGACTGACCAATATCACCCTCTGACTTTAGGGATGAGGGAATAAGCTAACAATGCCAGAGGTTGCCCTAGTTTATAGTGAAGGTTTCCTGAACACCTCGAGCCCAAAAATTATCTTACCTGGAATTTCTGCTGCAGAGAATTGTGGAGAGAACAAGTATAGAAGTGAAATGGCGAGGGAAGCATAGATCCACACTAACTCAAACATTGGCTACTGATCATCCAAACAAGTCTTTTCTGAGGTGCTCATCAGAGTTTCTTCTCTAACCCTGGTCATCTGCATTTACTGGTAGAATGGCATAGAACACCATGTCCTACACAGTCATCGTTGTCTACACTAATTATCCTAGTGACAGAGCATCATCAGGAACAATAGCATCCGTAGTAATGCTCTTGCAATCTGGGCTCAGATTTTGAACTCCATCAGCACACATCAGGACAGATTAAGTAACTGAACCTATTGAACTTGTAATAGGTGGGCCTTTGAATAATGAATATCCTTCATCTGCCTCTAAATATATATTTCAGGTACCTCTCCATCCAAAAGGACAACAAGAGCTTGGGCAAAAAGAATTTCCATTAATGTTACCAGATTAAGAAGGTTCATTTAATACCAGCTTAATCATCAATAGGTCCAGAGCCAAAAGAAAATCTGTTTTGGAGTTTCTGCTATTTTGGATCACTCAAGGCACTCTCTTCTTAGCTTTACACCTCCTTTCCTACCAAATAAAACAAGAATTTGCCTCTAGCACTGGTATTTTTTAGTAGAATCCCCTTCTTGACTGCATGAATCTTTCCTCAGCAGGAATCATAGCAGTAAAAATGAGAAGAGACTTGGACCGAATGAGCTAAACATGAGGGAAAAGAAGCAAACATCTGTGAGAAATAAAACAGCCTTCTAACATAGAGACCCTATTATGTCAGCTGAGGCAAATCAAGGGCACTCAATGTATGGCATCAGGGATTCAACCCAGAGGACACATCCTGAGTCTCTTCTGGAGAGCATTACTTCAAGATGCCAATTACACTCCCTGTGTGCATTGAGATAAGCACTCCCAAAGGGCTTTCTTGGAGTTCGTTGGGAGGTGTCAGGGCATGAGATATTTCAAGGAGCATCACTCTGATGGTAACATGGGAATGACTTCTCCAAGGGCCAATTAAGCATGGAGAGAAACAATTCCTAGAGTCTCTGGCTTGTTTTTCATCTTGAAACACAGATCTTTCTAGCTCCTTTCTATCCAACCCTTTTGAGAAGACAGACTGCAAAAAATCTAGTCTCCTTTGCTCATAGGACACTTTTGGGGGTTCTGCCACATGCAATATCATAGAACAGAAGTCAAGGAATAGAGACAGGCAATTGCCAGTAGTGTTTCCCACTCTAGCTCTTGGTCATACTCCAATTTCATATTCAACATTAATATAACATGTCAAAAGACTTCAGATACAGATATCAAAGAAGAAAATAGCATGTCCCTACATCTCCTTCATATTTACTCCCATCTCGTTGTCATACACTGCTCTTTCTCTCCATTATATGTTGAGCTATTCCTTGTTTCTCTAACTCAACTCAGTTGCTAAAATGTCTTGTTTCACTGATCTTATCTTGTTTATTCTTGGTGTAGGTCAGTGTATCATCACTCTCTTCAAAACCTGCTCTCTAGTGCTTTTACCTGGTGCTCTTCTTCTCACCAGAATATAATATCTCTGTGGTTAAGACAATGGTGGCATTTATATAATTCAGTAATTTATTTGACAAATATTTGATGAGCTTCTGCTATGTCCCCACTGTCGTATTGGGTAGCATGGTATATGGTGATTAACAAGCAACCATGGTCTCTCCCCCCATGGAACTTACTGGTAAAACTAATAAATAAACATTGTATATCATATGGGGTTAAGAATTTGTAGTAATTAGAAGACATCATCATCATGGTGGTGTGAGAGGATCCTTGAGTCTCTGCTCTTCAATCTACAATGATTAAAACATTCAAAACTCAACAAAAGCTAAATTGCACCAAACACCAGGGTGATGGAAAGATCTACACATCAGTACATGCAAAGAAAGTGAATTGGAGCACATAGAAAAGCCTAAATGAGGGAGCAGTGGAGGCAGCACCCAGGATCCTGGATCCCCAGCCATGGCAGATGAGCCAGCCACCCCTGATCCCAGAGGACACAGTGGTCTTCAGCAGAGGTGTACGTGTGACTGCAGCCAGGCAGGGGCAGTGACACCTGTGGCTACAGGAAGCAGAGGAGCTACAAAGGTGGAGTCCCATGATCCCAAACCCCTGTCCTCAGCTCAGAGCCTGGTGGCACCAGGTGTGCACAGCACTCCCACTTCCCAACAGCAGTGTTTCCTGGGACCAAAGGGTAACAGGCAACAGCTGAGACAGTGCTGCTTGTACAAGTCTCCCTCACCACCTCCCCAACCCCAATCCCCACAGCTGTGGTGGAGCTTCCCACTCAGTAGATCTCAGATGTGGCTTTACATTGACCATTTCCATGTCCTGAGAGCAAAGCCAGCAACCACAGAAATGCAAGCAATAAAAAGCCATCAGTGGGCCCCAGAAGGGCAGGCAGCAACAAAGAGAGTATCCATGTGACACAAAATAGAGGAGCTGGAGGATAGAACTTGCAGATCCACAAATATAGCCAGACACAGCTCAGGTAAGAGAAATCAAAAACAATTACTATAATGACACCTACTGAAAACAAAAAAAGGCTTCTAATCTCTAAGCAATTGAAAAGTTTGAAACAAAACAAAACTGTACCTAAATAAAAAACGTATTTGCTACAGAAAACAATCCTCCAAAAACCAAACATAAAGTCATGGGAGATTCTGATCTAATGGACAAAAAATTCAAAATAGCTATCATGAAGAAACTCAGTGAACTTCAAGAAAACTCAGAAAGATGGTTTCATGACCTCAGGAATGAAATCAATGAATAGCAGGAATACTTCAATCTCCAAAAAGATCAAAACTTTCAAGAAGAACTAAGCAAAAATTCTGGAGGTGAAGAACTCGATGAATGAGATGAAGAATGCATTGGAAAACATTGCAAAAAGAGCATGTCATGTGGAAGAGAGAATTAGGAGCTTGAAGATAGCTATAAATTGGGCAGGTAGAAGAGGAGAGACAGCTAACACATTTTAAAATGTAGAAATTCTACAAGAACTATCTGACTCCTTTAGAAATGACAACATAAGGGTAATGGATATCACAGAAGGAGGAGAGAGAGAGAAGGGAGTAGAGAGCTTATTTAAAGAAATGGTAGCTGAGAACTTCCCAAACCTGGGGAAGGAACTGAATATACAAATCCATTGTGCAAGTAGAACACTCAATTATCTCAACACAAAAGGACCCTCTCCAAGACACGTGATAACAAAACAGTCAAAAATCAATGACAAGAGGATTGCTGGGAAGGTGGTAACATAGGACTCTGAACTGACCTTCTCTGATGGACACAACAAATTTACCCCTGTGGAATGATTACCTCTGAGTGAGAACTGGAGACTGTATAAAATGAACCCCGACAACAAAGAACAACACTGACTGAGTTATAAGAGGCAGAGATACGTTCCTGCTGAGGAAAGAGTCACATTCTTGCCATGGTGCTTCAAGCCAGAGACATTTTAAGGTATGAAGCTTTTCCTGGAGGAGCAGGGGATCTGAGGGGGAGAGTGATGTCATAATAAGCAACCGTCAAATTCAGCACAACCAAAGACAAGTACCTGGCTTTGCTGGTTATTAAACCCAAAGGAGAATACCCCCCAGAAAACCTATTGAAGCGAAGAGAAAGAAAAGCCTGCTTTCAAGGGACCCATGCAGAAATTCACCCATTCTAAAAACCAAACAAAATCACCAGAAAGAAAGGTGCATAGTCCTTTGATTAAAAAAAAGACTCACTGGATAAGCTCTGAGCACATCTCAGAGAGGCAGAAGGTGATTGGGATCACCACCCCAGGGAGTGAACACTGGTCGGAGCCATTATTGTGACATAATACAGGCCTCTGAGACAGACAGTGGCAGATGCAATTGTATTTCTTCCCATGGCCTGTTAGCTGAGGGGTTTAGCCTGCCCACTAGAGCAGTGATTTAATCCAGCTCATCCAGGGAAGGCGCCCTGCCCTAGGGACTCACCCCACCCACTAGCCAGCCAACAGGGAACTTGTCGGGCTGTGTAGCTGGTGTGTTCTGGACCTCTACAGCAAGATAAGCAGGTCTGCTTCAGCAGAGCAGGGCATGTACACAGGGTGGGCCTGTGTTGATGGGGTTTATGGTCCCACAGTGGGGTGGTGAGACTTCTCAAGTGCAGCAGGCTTGTGCTGTTGGCCTTCTTATACAACAAATAGGGAATCTGCCCACCTTCCAACACCTGAAATGATTGTGTGCTCCCATCCCTGAGTCTGGCGTCACAAGGTTGAGCTCCTGAGAGAGCTAACAACAGCCCCGCAGACCAAAGGCCCAAAGAAAATGCGAGGCCGTGACACTAGCAACCAGCCACACTGGGGCCTGACTGACTTTATAGCAAAACAACAGCAGGTATGTGCTATTAGACCTTTCAGCCAGCTGTGTTGGGGCTCACTTCACCCAATAAAGTGAGTAAAGTGACCGTAGCAGCAACACACAGCTGAGCCTTACAATCACCTGGTCAGGGGGTCAGCCTCACCTTCATATGCACCTTCAGCAAGACCTAACTTGCCACAGCTTCTAGTCTGTAAGCCTGGCCTGCAGACTGTGGACTCACCAGCCCACATGCTCACACAGGCCAGTATATTAAAGTCAGTCTCTCTCTCCACATACGTATACACACATCTGTGTATGTGCGTGGGTGTGTATCCTGTTGCTTGTTTTCAGGAGAAGCCTGGCAACCACATTGCTGAAGTCCCTTTGTCCTTCACTTTTCCATTTCAGAATCCATGTCATTCGAGGGCTTTAGAAACTCAGCACCATAGGAAGTTTGCAGATGAAGCGTTTGTCCAATCCAGACCTTGTACTGCATGTCGAGCGCTCCCAGCACTGCCAGGGAATTCTGGGGAAAGCCCAGATGACCCTTTCCTAGCTGAAGACACACAAAGGACCCCAAGGCCCCTTACTTGCAACAGGCCAAACTGAGGAACAGAAAGCTCACCCTCCTGAGGGCCGTTCGACAACATGGTCAGCAACCAAACTCCTGCAAGACAAAAGCAATATATGAGGCCTCAGGAAATAAACCCAAAGCAGTATTTGCAGAACGCGGACTTCCATGCCAGAAAGGGCTGTCGAGAATATGTCACATTTCCTTTAACACACTTCTTGGGGAAGTCAACATGTTATCTGTCTATTGTGACCCTTTAGCACTCGCACTTGATACATGCTCCTTCCTGCATGGTCCTCTCCTTTCGTGCTAAATGCTTCCACTCTACAGTCAGTCAAGAGAAGAAAAATGATGGTGTGTGCATGCCAGAGGGAGTCAGCACCCTCGCAAATCATCAGGAGCATGTGAATTTCTGCCATCACTTGTGTGGAGTGGGGGCCACCCCTAGCTACGCAGCAGCCAGGCAACGATAACCGGGAGCAAGAGGTCTAGATGACTCCTTCGACAACTTTTAGCAAGGATTTGCTGGGTGGATTCTGATTTGCTTCCAGAGAGGTCTGTGTGTTTGTGTGAGGGAGAGAGATGGAGGGAGAGGGAAGGGAAGATGATTTCATGGTTTGAAAGCTGCTGGGAAAGCTGATTCCCACTAAATGCAGAAAAGCCATTGGACAAAATCCAACGCCCTTTGTGATCAAAACACTCAGGACACTAGAAACACAAGGCAGCTCCCTGAGCCTTGGAAAGGGCATCTGTGAACAAGACAGAGCTCACATGCATCATACTTCACGGGAGAGACTGGAAGCCTCGTCCCTGACGTCAGGACAAGGTGAGCAAGGGCCACTCCCATCAATTCTATTTTACATTTACGGGAGGTTTTAGCCATGTCAGATAGGCAAGAAAATGAAATAAAAGGCATCCAGATTGGACGGAGTGAAGTAAAACTCTCTCTATTTGCAAATGACATGGCCATGTATATAGGAAATCAGAGAAAACACAGAAAAAGTATTGGAACGAATAAACGACTTCTGCAAGATGACAGGATACAAGATCAGTAAAAAAAAACAAAACCACCACCAATCTACGGAACTACAAGTTGGTGCAGCCACCATGGAAAACAGTATGGAAGTTCCTCCAAAGATTAAAAATAGAACCACCATATGATCCAGTAATTCCACTTCTGGGTATTTACACAATGGAAACAGAAACATTCCTGCAGACAGACATCTGCCCCCCATGTTCACTGCAGCATGATTCACAGGAGCCCAGACACAGAAGCAACCCACGTGTCTGAGCTATAGATGCAGAGAACAGGTTGTCAGCTGCCACGGGGAAGGGGTAGTGGGTGGGCAAAGGGAGCAAGGGGGTCAAAAGGTACAAATTCCCTGTTCTAAAATGAAGAAGTCCTGAGGACTTAACGTGCATCATGGTGAGTAGAGTTAGCAGTACTATATTGTCTACTGGAAAGTTGCTAAGAGAGTCAATGTTAAAAATTCTCAAGACAAGAAGAAAAATTTTGTAGCTATATGAGGTTGCAACAGCACAGAAAACACTGACCATCTTAAACTAGTTTTTCTCCATTAAAACAGGTTGTTGATTAATCAGTCCTGGTGCTCAATTGCACAGACAGCACTGTGCACATGCCAGGCAGGAACCCATGGCCCCAGGAGGTCCCCAGAGACAAGAATCCTCAGAAACACTGACACCGGAAGCAAGCAGCCCTTCAATAAGGACAATCTGGCTTCCAGCAGCCCAAGTAGCTTGATTACCAAGTCAAGGCCAGCCCGGCAGCCCACGTGGTCCCAGCAGCAGCTTGCTAGTCCACCAGTGCTGAAATGTGACCCCAAACCTGCATTGGGAAGACAGATTGGAGAGATTTGCCCCCTGTTACCTTGTGAGACGACCTTGCAATGAAGCTCTTCTTTTCTCCAAAGCCAAGGCCATAGTCCTGGCTTCTATGCGCATCAGGCAGCAAGCCCTTGCTCAGTAACAAGGCGATGGATTCAAACTTGACTCATGGCGGTAGGATTTGGGAATACGCACATATATGGAATCATTATATTTTACACCTGAAACTAATATAATATTTCAATTAAAAAGTCAATTTTATTTCTCCATGCTAGCAATGAAAAACTGACAATAAAAGTAAGAAAATAGGTTAATTTACAATAGCATCCAAACCAATAAAATCCTTAGTAATAAATCTAACTTAAGAAGTACAAGACTTGTACAACAAATGCTCCAAAACATTATTGAAAGCAATTAAAGAGGGCCAAAATACATGAAAAGACTGCCCATATTCATGGATCAGAAGACTTTATACTATGAAGATGGTGATACTGCATGGAGAGAACTGCAGAGTCAATGCAACCTCGAGCAAAATCTCAGCAGCCTCTTTTGCAGTAACTGACCAGCCAATCCCGAAATTCATAGAGAAATGCAAGGGAGCCAGAGGAGCCAAAGCAACCTCAAAGAAGAAGAACAGGATGGAGAGCTCACGCTTCCTGCTTTAAAACTCCTTGTGAAGCTGCAATAATGAAAACAGTGTGGTACCGACAGAAAAATAAACACACAGATAATGGAACAGAACTGAAAGACCAGAAATAAATGTTCATGTTTACAGTCAGTTGGATTTTGATGAGAGATGAGACAGTTCAAAGGGAAAAGAATAATTTTTCAACAAATGGTATCGAGACAACTGGATATTCACATGCACAGGAGGAAGTCAGACTCCTTCCTCACAGCACTTCCAGAAAGGACCTCACAGAGATCCAACACCACATAGGAGGCAGAACTACACAACTCCTACAGGAAAACACATGGGATCACAACTTCTGACCTGGAGTCAGGCAATCGTTATCCAGGGATGACACCGAAAGCACTAGTATAAAATAGAAAAGAAATAAATTGGACCTCAACAAAATTAAAAACACGTGTGTCTCAAACGAGAGTATCAAGAAGGTGAGAAGACAACCTGCTGAATGGGACAATACCCAAGCGAATCACAAGTATAATAAGAGACCTGCGTATAGAAAACATACTGAACACTTAAAAGTCAATAATAAAGAAACTACAGGTGTGGACTGAGCAAGACGGCGGGGTGAGCTGACCTGGGACTGTCTCCCCTCCAAACTGCAACAAAGGACTGGAAAAAAACTCAATTTCAGCAAATAAACCTAATGCCAGGGCGTTGGAGACCTACAGTATCAAAAATATGGAGGACAGAGACCCTGCTGCTGGCCTCAGAGGAGCTGGAAGGCAGTAGGAGAGAACTTCGCTCCCTCCCCTAGAGTCTGGGATTGCTGCCTCCAGTGAGGGAAGGAGCGGGGGAGGGGCTGCACAACCGGGGTATCATCCAGGACTCCCGCTGGTGGTACAGTGGAAACCTGCTGATGGGGGAAGTCTTCCGTGTGCGGGGACCCCACATACCTAGGGCCCCGGGAGACCAGAGACCAGAACTGATCTGAATCCAGATCCGCCTGAGAGAAAAACTGCCCCTCCCCCAGGCGAACTGAGCTGGGCGCCACCATCTTGCCCGAAGGCGGAGAGCTCAGAACATGCAGCTCTCGACCCCCATCTCGTGGCAACAGGCTGTAACTGCAACCGAATTCTACCACCATGGGAAAAAACTGCTCCTCTACCATCCAGCAACTTATAAAAGCTCTAGACCAGAAGGAAAACAATAAAAACACAGAATTAAGTACTGAGGACTTGGAAACAGGTAACTTAAGTGAAAATGAGTTCAGAGCAGCTATAATCAAAAAACTCAATGGGGTAGAGAGAAAGAGAAACAAGCCAACGAGTTCTGGAGTTGCTTCACAAAAGAGATTGAAATTATAAAGAAGAATCAAACAGAATTATTAGAGATGAAAAACACAATGGACCAGATAAAACGGAATACGGATTCCTGGAATGCCTGGGTAGACACCATAGAAGAGCCAATTAGCATAATCGAATAAAGACAGGCTGAATGGCTCCAGACAGAGGAAGAAAGAGAACTAAGAATTTTAAAAAATGAGGAAAATCTCCAAGAGATAGTGGATTCAATGAGGAGAAAGTATTTAAGGATCAGAGGAATTCCCGAGAACATGGAAAAGGAAAATGGAGCAGAAAGTGTGCTTAATGAAATTATAGAAGAGAACTTCACAAATGTAGGGATTGAGGGAGAAATGTGTGTAGAGGAAGCTTTCAATTCTCTTAGAATTGTCAATGTAAACAGACCTACTGCAAGGCATATAGTAGTACAAATGGCAAAAATGAAAGACAAAGAAAGAATACTCAGGGCAGCAAGACAGAAGAAAATAACCTACAAAGGAACTCCTGTCAGACTTTCAGTGGGTTTCTCTACAGAAACCTTACAGTCTAGGAGAGAATGGAGTAACATATTCAAAACTTTAAAAGATAAAAATCTTCAGCCAAGAATACTCTATCCAGCAAGAATATTCCTCAGATATGAGGAAGAAATTAAATCTTTTCCAGTCAAACAAAAGTTAAGGGAATTTGTAATCAAAAGTCCTCCACTACAAGAAATCCTCAAGAAGGCTCTCATACTTGAAAAAAGAAAAAATGGAGAAAGGGGTCACAAACCACAGAGTAGCGAGACAGATAAATAGAACGAGAATAGGATAGCAAATATTCAACTATAGCATTAGGATAAAGGTAAGGAAACTACCAAAGCAAAGAGGATCTTATCACTCTAACTACAAACTCATAACACGAGTTGGAATAAGAAACGAAGATAATAATTTAGGAGGGGAAGAGCAAAGGGACTAAATCAGTCTAGGCCAAGTAACTAAGAGACCACCAGAGAATAGACTATATTATACACGAGATTCTAAATACAAACTTCAGGGTAGACACTAAACTAAAAAACAGAACAGAGACACAAATCATAAATAAGGAAAAATCTATGAAACCCAGCTTAAGAAATTGCCATATCAAATGGGTAGGATAAAGCACACAGGAAGAGAAAAGCAGGAAAGCCAGATAATGAGCAACAGATTGACAGCTTTAAGTCCACATGCATCAATAATCACTCTCAATGTAAACGGATTGAACTCTCCAATAAAAAGACACAGAGTGGCAAAATGGATTAAAGAAAAAGATCCAATAATTTGTTGCCTCCAGGAAACACACCTCAGCCCCAAGGACAAACACGGGCTCAGAGTCAAGGGGTGGAGGATAATATTTCAAGCTACTAGCAAGCAAAAAAAAAGCAGGTGTTGCAATTATTATATCAGACAAAGTGGGTTTCAAAATAAGACAGGTAAAGAGAGACAAAGGGGGACAATATATAATGATCAAAAGGACACTTCATCAAGGAGAAATAACACTTATAAATATCTATGCACCCAATATAGGAGCACCAAGGTTCATAAAGCAACTATTAACAGACCTAAAGGAAGATGTTAAAAACAACACAATAATGGTAGGGGACCTCAACACCCCACTCACATCAATGGACAGATAATCCAGACAGAAAATCAATAAAGAAATAGTGGAGCTAAACGAAAAACTAAAACAATGGGACTTAGTAGACAGATATAGATCACTTCATCCTAAAACAGCAGAATACACATTCTTCTCAAGTGCACATGGAACATTCTCAAGGATAGACCATATGTTGGGAAACAAGGCAAGCCTCTACAAATTTAAAAAAATTGAAATAATAACAAGCATCTTCTCTGATCATAATGCTATAAGGCTAGAAATCAATTACAAGAAAAAAGTTGTGAAAGGCACAAAGATGCGGAGACTAAACAATACACTACTGAACAAGCAATGGATCATTGAAGAAATTAAAGAAGAAATCAAAAAATACCTGGAAAGAAATGAAAATGATAACATGCCATATCAGCTCATATGGGATACAGCAAAAGCTGTATTAAGAGGAAAATTCATCACAATACAGGCACATCTTAACAAACAAGAAAAATCCCAAATAAGCCATCTTAAACTACACCTAACTGAACTAGAAAAAGAAGAACAAATAAAGCCCAAAGTCAACAGAAGGAGAGAAATAATAAAAATCAGAGCAGAAATAAATACTAGTGAAACGAAAAAGGCAGTAGAAAGGATCAATGAAACAAAGAGCTGCTTCTTTGAGAAGATAAATAAAATTGACAAACCCCTAGCCAGACTTACAAAGAAAAAAAGGGAGAAAGCTCAAATAAACAAAATCAGAAATGAAAGAGGAGAAATAACAGACTCTGCAGAAGTACAATGGATTATAAGAGAATACTACGAAAAACTCTATGCTAACAGAATGGATAACCTAGAGGAAATGGATAAATTCTTGGACTCCTGCAATCTCCCAAAGCTCACTCAAGAAGAGGCAGACAGTTTCAACAGACCAATCACAAGGAAAGAGATTGAAGCAGCAATCAAAAACATCCCAAAGAATAAAACCCCAGGACCAGATGGCTTTCCTGGGGAATTCTACCACACGTTCAGTGAAGATTTAATACCTATCCTTTTCAAGCTATTCCAAAAAATTAGGGAGGATGGAACACTTCCTAACACATTCTGTGAGGCCAAAATCACGCTGATACCAAAGCCTGACAAGGACAGCACGACAAAAGAGAACTACAGGCCAATATCACTGATGAACATAGATGCAAAAATTCTAAACAAAATTTTGGCAACCAGAATTCAACAATTCATCAAAAGGATCATACATCATGATCAGGTGGGATTCATACCAGGGACACAGGGATGGTTCAACATCCACAAATCAATCAACGTGATATGCCACATCAACAAACTGAGGAATAAAAACCACATGATCATCTCAATAGATGCAGACAAAGCATTTGACAAGATCCAACAGCCATTTATGATAAAAACTCTGAACAAACTGGGCATAGAAGGGAACTACCTCAACATAATAAAGGCCATATATGACAAACCCACAGCCAACATCATACTCAATGAGCAAAAACTG
The DNA here is from genome assembly GCF_041296235.1 of Equus asinus. Lineage (NCBI taxonomy): Eukaryota > Metazoa > Chordata > Mammalia > Perissodactyla > Equidae > Equus > Equus asinus. The sequence continues at coordinate 11,137,693 of NC_091809.1, forward strand.
AACGCCATCCCCCCAAAAACAGGAACGAGACAAGGATACCCTCTTTCACCACTCTTATTTAACATAGTACTGGAGGTCCTGGCCAGAGCAATCAGGCAAGAAAAAGGAATAAAAGGAATCCAAATAGGGAAGGAAGAAGTGAAACTCTCGCTGTTTGCAGACGACATGATTTTATATATAGAAAACCCCAAAGAATCCATTGGAAAACTCTTAGAAGTAATCAACAACTACAGCAAAGTTGCAGGGTGTAAAATCAATTTGCATAAATCAGTAGCATTTCTATATTCTAATAACAAACTAACAGAAAAAGAACTCAAGAACACATCACCATTCACAATTGCAACAAAAAGAATAAAATACCTCGGGGTAAATTTAACTAAAGAAGTGAAGGACCTATATAATGAAAATTACAAGGCCTTTCTGAGAGAATTGAATGATGACGTAAGGAGATGGAACTACATTTCATGTACATGGATTGGAAGAATAAACATAGTTAAAATGTCCGTTCTATCTAAAGCAATCTACAGATTCAACACTATCCCAATCAGAATCCCAAGGACATTCTTTACAGAATTAGAACAAAGAATCCTAAAATTTATACGGGGCAAGAAAAGACCCCGAATTGCTAAAGCAATCCTGAGAAAAAAGAACAAAACGGGAGGCATCACAATCCCTGACTTCAAAACATACTACAAAGCTACAGTAATCAAAACAGCATGGTACTGGTACAAAAACAGGTGCACAGATCAATGGAACAGAATTGAATGCCCAGAAATAAAACCACACATCTATGGACACCTTATCTTTGACAAAGGAGCTGAGAGCATACAATGGAGAAAAGAACGTCTTTTCAATAAATGGCGCTGGGAAAACTGGAAAGCCATATGTAAAAGAATGAAAATTGACCATTCTTTTTCACCATTCACCAAAATAAACTCAAAATGGATCAAAGACCTAAAGGTGAGACCTGAAACCATAAGGCTTCTAGAAGAAAACGTAGGCAGTACACTCTTTCACATCAGTAGTAAAAGGATCTTTTCGGACACCATGTCTTCTCAGAGAAGGGAAACAACAGAAAAAATAAAGAAGTGGGACTTCATCAGACTAAAGAGCTTCTTCAAGGCAAATGAAAACAGGATTGAATCAGAAAAACAACCAACCAACTGGGAAAAAGTATTTGCAAGTCATATATCTGACAAAGGCTTAATATCCATAATATAAAGAACACTCACAACTCAACAACAAAAAATCAAACAACCCGATCCAAAAATGGGCTGGAGACATGAACAGACATTTCTCCAAAGAAGATATACGGATGGCCAACAGGCACATGAAAAGAGGTTCATCATCGCTGATCATCAGGGAATTACAAATCAAAACTACACTAAGATATCACCTTACACCTGTTAGAATGACAAAAATATCTAAATCTAATAGTAACAAATGTTGGAGAGGTTGTGGAGAAAAAGGAACCCTCATCCACTGCTGGTGGGAATGCAAACTGGTGCAGCCACTATGGAAAACAGTATGGAGATTCCTCAAAAAATTAAAAATAGAACTACCATACGATCCAGCCATCCCACTACTGGGTATCTATCCAAAGAGCTTGAAGTCAGCAATCCCAAAAGTCCTATGCACCCCAATGTTCACTGCAGCATTATTTACAATAGCCAAGACATGGAAGCAACCTAAGTGCCCATCAACAGATGATTGGATAAAGAAGATGTGGTATATATATACAATGGAATACTACTCAGCTGCAAAGCAGAACAAAATCATTCCATTTGCAATAACATGGATGGACCTTGAGGGAATTATGTTAAGTGAAATAAGCCAGTTAGAGGAGGATAATCTCTGTATGACTCCACTCATATGAGGAATTTAAAAAGATGGACAAAGAGAACAGATTAGTGGTTACCAGGGGAAAGGTGGGGTGGGGGGAGGGCACAAAGGGTGAAGTGGTGCACCTACAACACGACTGACAAACATTAATGTACAACTGAAATTTCACAAGATTGTAACCTATCATTAACTCAATAAATATAAATAAAAAAATAAAGAATTAAAAATAAATAAATAAATAAAAAATAATAAAGAAACTAATAACTCAACTTAAAAATGGGGAAAGGAGCTAAACAGACATTTCTCCAAAGAAGATACACAAGAGGCTGAAAAGCACAGGCAAAATGCTCAAGATCCTTATTCAGAAGGGAAAAGCAAATCAAAGCCACAATCAAGATATCACTGCCCATCCACTAGGACGGTGGTAATTTAAAAGGTAGACAGTAAGAAGTGTCGACAAGGATGGGCAGAAATTCAATCCTCATATGTTGCTGGCTTGAAATAAAACATGGTGCAGCCCTTTGGAAAACAGCCCGGCAGCTCTTCAAAATCTAGACGCAGTTTCCATACGACGCCACAATTCCACTCCCAGGTATGTACCCAAGAGAAATGGAAACATATGAAAAGTTTGAACACGAATGTTCATAGCGTCAGGATTCACAAGAGCCAAAAGTTGGAAACAACCCAAATACCCCTCCACTGGTTAGTGGATAAACAAAACATGGTATATCCAGACAACAGAATATTATTTGGCATAAGAGAGAATCAATTACTGACATGTGTTATAAATGCGGATGAACTTTGAAACATCCTACATTAAAGGAGCCATCAAAGGACCTGTATTGTATTATTCCGTGTATATGAAATGTCCAAAATAGACAGAGAGAGACAAGAGTAGTTGAGGGGTTGCCTAGGGCCCTGGGGATGGGGGAATGGAGAGTGACTGCTCAGGGGTACAGGGTCTCATTTCGAGGGGATGAACACGTTCTACTATCGTGGGGATGGTTGCACAGCTCTGTGAATATCCCACAAACCACTGAATCGTACACTGAAAATGGGTGGATTACACGGCATGGCAGTTATATGTCAACAAAGCTGTTTCAAAAAAGAAAAAGAAAAGCAATTTTCTTTTAACTTTGCGATGTGTCTTTGTCCCACGATAAGTAGCACGAGGCACTGGCTACAGCTGAGTCCCAACCAATCCAAAGGATGTGGGTCACAGCCCCACAAAGCCCACCCCCAGGGAAATGGGCAAAGACATCCTCGGAAGGAAAGGATGGGGGATGCTGGTGTCAGGAAGGGGGTGCAGACTTGCTCCAGCCAGCAGCATGGGCGGGAGCAGCCCTAACCCGACCCTTCACACTAAAGAAATGTTGCCTTGAATTTATGCCTCGATCTTCCCAAGGGAAAGCAGGTGCAGCTTATGGTGTCTCTCTAGGCAAGAGGGTAGCTGGCAGAGGACAGAGTGGAAATTTTATCTTTTGATTTTCAAAGCAGCTATTCCATGTGGGAAACACACCGAAAGGGAGAAAACGAGAGTGCATAGGCTGTAACATTCTCTCTAATTCAATCACTCCAAGACACGGAGGTTTCCTTAGAAACTTGCCCAGAACAGAGCTGGAGATGGGATTTTAAACAACAGGACTTGGAACAAGTGAACATTATTGACTCATTAGTGTGATAGTCAGGGACCCACGAGGGTGAACACAGATCCTGCTGAAAGATGAATGAAAGTGCCCAAGGGCATCGATGAACTCTGGTGAGACGGAAGGAGCAGGACCTGTGCAGTGAGCACAGAAATGGGAACTTTCCATGACACACAGGCTGTGAGCGAGTTGCACTGGAACCACTCATCTGAGAGCTCGGCCTCTCTCGTCTGTCTGTTTACCAGTTTAGACCCTCAAGGGGAGAAAACTATTTTTGTCCCCTGTTTCATGTCTTCAGGAACATTTGGTAACTTAAGGCATCAGCTGTCAGAGCTGCAGGAACTTCTGGAAACCACTTAGGCCCTCCAGCCGAGCCCGATGTTACAGATGAGGAAACTGAGACACAGGGAGGCTGGTAGTGTCTCTGACAGCTGGCCCAGGGCCTTTCAACCTGGTGAGACATGAAAATCTCTGCTCCCTGTGCCAGGAGTGGCCGGATCATTAGAACAAGACATTTTCGAAGAAAGCTGCCTGTTTACCATCAAGTGACCCCCAAACAAAACTTGAAGGATACCAGTAACTTTTCACATCATTTTAAAGAAACAAAGGTTGGTGCTTTATTTTTGCAAAGGGTAAAATATACCATCATTTTTGTTCTTTCCCCAACACAGAAAGGAAACAGTCTACTGGACAGGAGAAAACTCTAGGGCGAGTTGCCATTTTCAGTTTATCCCCACGGACATTTGAACCAAACGACTTGAGTCCTGACCCCTTCGTCCCAGTAAACGCATCAACTCATCATAAATGAGCAGAGACACATTGGTCTCCTCGCCCAGGTAGCATCCACATTTGCGACAGGTGTGCTCCTGCCACCAGGTCCCTGTCCCTCCCTCAGGGGTCCAGACAGGGCCGGACACAGGGGTGGCAGCATGGTGCCGCCTTTGGTGGTGGGCAGCAGCTCTCTCACCTGTGGGCTCACCAGGCCAGGGCCGTGTCCTTCACCGAGGTGACGGAGGTCTCCTGCTGTCCCTGCAGATGCCGACCAACAGCCCTCGGTGATAAAGGACCGGGACACGGAGCAAAGGGCACCTGTCCCCTGCGTCCGGCCCACAGGGCGAACCACAGGCGGGTCTCCGGGCTCAGAGGCCTTCTCTCCAGCCCCGGAGCCTCTTCTGCCGGCCTCCGGGCGCCGGCTGGCCCGGGACGCGGGGCCGAGGCTTCTGGGGGAACAGGCCACCTCTCTCTGCTCCCCTCGCCGCGCCCACAGCCTGGCCCCTGGGACCCAGGACCTCTCCGCACGCCCCACCCAACCTGGCCATGGAGCAGAAGGCGGGACAAGACCCTTGGGAGCGGCCCTTGGGCGCCATTGGCGGTGCACATGCGCGCGGCGGGCGGTCACGGGCACGCGCTTTCTCTGGCCGTTGTGCACAGGGCCAGGAAGCGAGCCCGGCCGCGACCTTGGGGTCCGCCCATGTCCGCCGCTGGAGGGAGGCAGTGCGGCTCCGAATGCGTCCCCGCCACAGCCCGCGGGGAGAGCCCGGCCATGGCCACGCCAAGCTGGACTGCTGCAGCCCCACCACCCGCCCCTCAGGGGACAGTGGGGAAACGGAGGCCAGGAGCGGCAGGGACTGGCTGGGCCCTTGAGCTGGGCAGAGGCCCCAGGACAAGAAATAGAGCCTCCTCCCGTTTGCATCGCGGCGTCTGTGTTTCCGTTCACTGGCTTATTCATCCACTCATTCACTCATGGCCTCACTCACTCAGTCATTCATTCATTCAGGCCTTCACTCATTCATCATCCGTTCATTCGTTCAGGTAGGAATTCATTCTTTTAATCATTCAGCCAGTAGCCTCTATTCCCTGCTTGTGTGCCCAGCACTGTAACTTCACCAGGGAGCAAAACCCAATATGTTTCCTGCCCACGTGGAGCTCAGGTCCCTTGTGTGACATGAAGAAAACTTCAGAGAAATCCCATGCTGGGCGCTGCCATCTTGGGTGACCCTTGATCCCATGTTCAGGCCCAAGAGCCCATTACCACGTTTCCTCCAGGCTGCAGGCAAAGGCGGACCCTGAGGGCAGCCGTGGCTCAGGGAGGCCTGAGGAAGATGCCCCATGGGGGCTGAGGGTCTCTGGGCTCAGGGTGGGGAGGCAGGCGGCACAGGGAGGGAAACGGGGTTCCTGGGCCAGGCTGCCGAGAGGCGGGGTGAGTGGGCGCCGGGAGCCGCCACCTGGGCTCTGAGCTTGTGTCTTTGCCTCTGTGCCTCTCCCTGGTGGGAAAAGCTCAAACCATCTACACTACCCCCACCCCTCGCCCCTCGCCCACCCCATCCCTGTACAGTCCAGAGTGGTGAGAGCCAAGGAGGGGAGAGGCAGGGACAGGGGAGCCCTGGGCACTGCTTCCCTCACTCCAATTAGAAGTGTCTGCTCTGGCTCCACCCTCGGCATGGGCTCCCCTGGTTCACTACAAACCTCCTTCTCCCTCAGCCCCAGTCCTCACCCACAGAGAGTTGGGCAGGGCTGGCTCTGCATCTCCATCCTCCACGGGGGTCTCCCAAGTCCCCCAAGAGGTGCTGCCCATGCCACTGCCCTCCGCCCAGGCACTCATCCAAGCTGGAGAGGTGTGCACACCTCAACTCTCAAGATTCAGGGGTTCCAGACCCCCCAAGCACCAGCAGGCTCCCCTCCCACCCTCTGCAGGCCACAGGCCTCTGGTGGAAGAGAGGGAGCCGGGGAACTCAGAGATGCCCACTGTGGCCTCCCCACCAGGCAGCATGGCCTCAGTGACCAGTGTGGTGTCCACAAGGAAATGCAGGGTCTGGTGGGGCTCATCCCCTGTGAGGTGACAGAGGAAGCCAGGGAGGTCAGCAGAGAAGGCTCTGGAGAGACAGGAAAGTCGTGGCCCCCACCCCAAGCTGATGGCACCAAGAGAAACTTGCCCACCTACCACAGGACCCTCCTGGCAGCATCTCCCAGGCTGACCTTTAGGACCCCATGGCCATCTTGGGCCACCTTTCTGAGCCACTGGGTCTGGATGTGGGGACATGTAGGGTCCTTCCCAGCCCCAGCTAAGAGAGGGGACCTTGGGGAGCTCACAGATGAGAGCAGAGCACGCCAGTCCTGGGACTGAGGAAGTTTTGATGCCACTCTGTGAGTGGACACTGGGCAGAGGTTGGCAGGAAACCCCCCAATATATCTGTGCCCATTGTAATCCAGGGCAGGGGGCAGCTGGGCACTGCTGTCACAGCCACAGGTTGGCTTTGTGAGCCGAGCTTGGGGGAGGGAGATGGGGTCTGCCAGCACTGGAAAGACACAGGCTTTGACTTTTCAGCTCCTGCTAGGGCTGTGGAGCCAGCTGAAGACAGGGCCCAGGAGCTGGGAGAGCCATCCCCTGCTCCGGCTCCTGCTGGGACTCTGGCCTGGCTGAAGACGCAGCCATGGAGCAGGGAGAGCCATCCCCTGCTCCAGCTCCTGCCAGGCTGTGGAGCCAGCTGAACATGTGACCCCGGAACAGGGAGAGCCATGCCCTGCCCCAGCTCCTGCCAGGGCCCAGGAGCAAGCTGAAGTCGCAGCCAGGGAAGAGGGAGAGCCATCCCCTGCTCCAGATTCTGCCTGTGCCTGGGAGACTGCTGAAGCCCCAGCCACGGTCCAGAGAGAGCCATCCACTGCTCTGCCTCCTCCTGGGGCTGGCAAGCCAGCTGAAGCCACAGCTGGAGACCACGGACAGCCATCCCCTGCTCCACATCGCCTGGAATCCTGGAGCCAGCTCAGGCCCCAGCCCTGTACTCGGGAGAGCTCACTCTCCAACGCCCATCATCCCCAGCTCCTGACCCATCCCTTCCACCTTCTTCCTCACCACAACCTCCCTTCCTCTCCCACCTTAACCTGTATGTCTGTGTGGCCGTTTATAATTTTCGTTTTCTTGTCTTGTTGTGGTGTTTGTGTCACCTTGAAATAGATTTATGGATTTATATTTTAAGACATCTGTGTTTTCTCCTTTTAAATTCTACAATTCCTGAGCATTAAGTTCCCAGCAGCTAGAGACAGCCCCCAACAGCTCACTCATCTAGCAGTTGACTAGAAGGAGCACCATGATTTCGTGCTGTCTTCCCATGTGCCAGGGCCGCAGCCTCAGCAGAGCCCGCAAGGAGCGCCCAGGATGCAGATACGGGCTCCTGTCCCGCTCGAGAGAACTCAGCACGTTTGTATGGAGGGACACAAAGGTAACACGGGGACGGCCTGGGTGGGAAATCAAGGCCAGGTCACCAATGTGGTCTCACTTGGACAGCCCTACGTCCAATCCCTGGGTGTGTGTGTGTGTGTGTGTGTGTGTTTGTTAGTGTGTGTGTGCATGTGTGTGTGTCTGTGGAAGGGTGGTTTGTGTGAGTGGACCACCGCGAGGAGGAGCAGGCTGATGAGGGGTTAGAAGCCTGGTGGGCCGGGCCCATTCCCACCCCAGCTCATGGCTGATCGGGTGGGACGTGGAGTGCCGGGCAGCACCGTCTGCCCGAGGTTTCTCCCGAGCCCCTGAGGTCTATCTGTTTCATCCCGGGGAGAATTCTGCGCAGACACAGGGTGGTGCCTGATGTGGGAGCATTAGGCGCAGAGGGCAGAAGAAAGAGCAGGGGCAGCTGAGCAGGGCTCTGATGCTTCTGGGCTGACTGTTGGTCACTGTCTTTGCAGAGGTCCACTCGGGACACGGAGTCCAGCTCCCCGAGGGAGGAGAAGCTGGGCGGGAACAGCGTAGCGGCAGGCGTGGGGAAAAGGCTGCCGTCCTCAGGGACTGTTGCACAAGGATCAGAGCCAGCACAGGCCCCAGCCCGTGTGCGGGGAGCACAATCACCTCCAGCAGCTCCTGCACAAGGGCAGGAGACAAGCGGCGCCCCAGGACAGGAGCAGGGAGAGCCAGCCCCTCCTCAGGCTCGGGCAGGAGCCATGCAGCCGGCTCTCATGGAACCAGCGGAGCAGGGAGAGCCATCCCCTGCTCCAGCTCCTGCCAGTGCCCCGGGGCAGGCTGAAGTGGTCGCCAGGGAGCAGGGAGAGCCATCCCCTGCTCTGGCTCCTGCCAGTGCCCCGGGGCAGGCTGAAGTGGTCGCCAGGGAGCAGGGAGAGCCATCCCCTGCTCCGGCTCCTGCCAGTGCCCCGGGGCAGGCTGAAGTGGTCGCCAGGGAGCAGGGAGAGCCATCCCCTGCTCCAGAGCCTCCTGGAGCCCTGGAGCCCGCTCAGGCCCCAGCATTGTCCCCGGGAGAGCTCACTCTCCAACCCCCGTCATCCCCAGCTCCTGACCCATCCCTTCCACCTGCTCCCTCACCACGACCTCCCTTCCCCTCCCTGCTTCCCCTGTATGTCTGTGTAGCCGTTTATGTTGCTCGTTTTCTTGTCTTTCTTTGGTCTTTATGTAAATTGTAAAATAAATTTCTTTATATTTTAAGAACTCTGCATTTTCTCCTTTTCAAGTGTACAATTCCCGAGCGTTAAGTACAGTCCCAATGCTCGGCCTCCATCACCACTGTCCGCTTGCTGAACATTCCCTTCACCACAAGGGAAGCCTTTTCCCAAAGCGCTCATGCCTCATTCCTCCTTGGCTCCCTGACAACGCCTATTCTGTGTTCTGGCAGGTTTTGGTCAGTCTTTTCTGGATGGCTCCTATCAGTGGAATCATGCAATATTTTCAGAAGCACTGATCGAAAGCAGCCGTGTCAGGAGCCTCTTGTGGTCCACAGGCGTGCTGGGGGCGGGGACCCCCACGTGTGCTGCCGGCAGGGCTGCTCTGTGTGCCTGGCCGGGGACAGGAGGCCCGGCTGCCCTGAGGGAGAGAGGACTGGGAGCCCCGCCACACCCAGGGGGGCAGGAGGCCAGGGCTGTGTCCATGCCGAGCAGGGCTGATGCGGTTCCTGCGCAACCCTCACGGGACAGTTGGGAAGCTGAGGCCAGGGGAAACAGGGACCGGCCCTGGGCCCACGAGGTGGGCAGAGTCCAGAGGAGAAGCGAGGCTTCCAGGCCCCTGGGCCAGCTCTAGCGTCCCAGGAGATTGGCCTTGGGAAGGAGAGCCCCTAAGATCCTGGGGGACCTCTGTCCACGCCCTCCCATTGGGGGCCCTTTCCTTTGGGCATCCGCACCTGGGCGCACACTCACTCTCACACTCACACACACTCTGCCTGCCCAGGGTGGGGGTCAGGAGGGGAGTGCACACTGGGGAGGTGACAGCTGGAAAGAAGAAAGAGGTTGGAGGTGGCTCTGCCTCGGCCCAGGGGTTTCCAGTCCCCTAGCAACATGCCCAGGTCTGCAGCATGAGGAGGAGAGATGCCTGACAAGGTCTGGGGTCCTGTGTCCACCACTCTGGGCACCTGGATGGAGGATGTCCCCGCCCCCAGTGTGGAAGGGGCTAGTGGATAGAAGGCCTGAGGTTACTCCTCCGTCAATTGAGGAGCCTAGAGGAGTGACTCCAAGGACCCCACAAGCTTGTAGAAGAGTCTATCGATCTCAGTTGTCCATCCATGACCCACCGTGCTCCGAGGCCTTGGACTGGGCCTTCTAGTCCCTCGAGGCCTTTCTGGGCAGAGGGCAGCCTGAGCTGTAGGTGGGCTGGGCACCTGGCTCCTGCAGAACGTGGCAGAGCACAGGACCCCCTCCTCTGCAGAGCAGGACCGAGGCCATCCTTGTTGGAGCCTCGGGGCCCTCATTTGGACGTGGAGTGGAGTCAGTGCCCTGGCTGCAGTGAGGAGGCCTCGTGGGGAAAGTGCACACGCCGGGGCCAGTGCAGGGAGAGAGGGAGCAAGAGAGGCTTCGCAGGTCCCTCACATCACCCCCGGAGCCTGCACGGCCTTCTCCTTTGCGCCCTGGGCCCTGCTGGAACCGCTGCCTCCAGGCCCCGAACCAAGGTGTGTCTTTCGTGGCCTGCTTTCCCGCCTGTTGCTGCAATGCTGGGCCTGACCACCAGGGGCTTGGTGGCCACTCGTGCTCGTGCTCAGAGGAGTAACTGGAAGAGGGAAGGCACACTCAGCGGTCCTTCTGGGGCTTCCCCTGGCCAAAGCAACAGGTACCTTTCATGATTGGCGCCCATGGCCACGATGGGAGGTGCTCAGAGGCGGAAGGGGGCTCTGAGGTCATCCCCTTCTTTCAGCTGCTGTGGGCCCTGCGCTCACTCTGGGAAGGCGCGGTGTGAGCCTGGGGGCGGTTCTGAAAGCCCTCACGCGGCCCGTGTCCTCCAGGACCTCACCGCCTGCAAGGGGAAGGGACCGAGTGAGGGAAGCAAACCCATGTGGAAAAGACACGCAGGTGCTAGAGGGCAAGGAAGCAGGGTGCTGGAGGGAGGGCCTGCAGCCCTGAGGTGGGTCGAAAGTCCTCTGAGCGGACATTGGTGCCACGAGCAGAAGGACACGAAGAGCCAGCCCTGCACACAGCCGGGTGCAGTGTGCCAAGGGAAGCTCCGAGGGCCAGACACTCGGAGGCGCAAGGGAATCTGGCCGAGAGGAGGTGAGAAAGGAGCTAGAGTGGCTGCAGAGAGCTGGGGAGGAGAGGAGGCTGGAGGGGAGGAGGGCAGGGCCAGACTCAGGCCTGGAAGGAGCTCCTAGCTGTCTAGGCTGGGTGTGAGCACGACCCTAACTTAGTACTCGTAAGAACAAACAGGCACCACCTCCTCGTTTCTCTCCCAGGATCCAGGCTCAGCTCTGCTAGGAACCTCTGCCTCCAGGTCTCCCGGGAGGCTGAGGCTGCAGGCTCAACGGAGGCTAGAGGGGCGGGGCCTGTCTCGGACACCACTGCCCGACTATTGGCAGGACGCCATCTGGATGGATTTGGGAGTCTTTTCCGTCTGGGAGCCGGGACCCTCTACTAGCTCTTTGCACGAGGGCCACCAAGCGCAGCTCCTAAGATCTCGTCTTGCTTCTCCTGAACAACGGATCAGAGAGACAGAGAGAAAGACGGAGAGAGACACAGACAGAAAGCCAGAGAGGAGAGACAGAGAGACAAAGAAGAAGAGACGGAAATGGAGAGAGAAAGAGACAGAGAAACAGAGACCGGGAGAGACTGAGAGAGACAGAAAATGACACAGCCCCACAGAGAGACACAGAGGCCCAGAGAGACGCAGAGAGAGACAGAGAGAGACAGAGAGAGATGGAGAGAGAGAGATGGAGAGAGAATGAACACAGGAGAGAGGGCGGCAGGCAGAAGCCACAGACATGTCCTGAACTCCGTCTTGGAAGGGACATCCCATCCCTTTGCTGTATTCTACTGGCTGGAACCCAGTTCCTTCCCCGCGAGGAGGCCGGATCACATAAGATGTGGCTAGGGGGTGGGAACACTGGGAGCCATTCTGGGGTCTCCCACGCACAGAGGCGGACAGGAGGCCGTTGGACCTGAGTCTGAACCTAACAGGAGGCCCCGGAAGGTTGTGAGCCAGAGGGAGATGATGTCTGAACAGCATTTCATGACAACGCTCCCTGGGGACACTGGGAAACAGGCAGGAGGGGCAGTGCCTTTCCCAGATGCCAGAGCAGCCCCAGGTCTGTTGGAGTTGTCTTGTCTGTCCCGCCCAGCCCTTTGGGGAACCCTTCCCGTGCTAAGTCTGGGCAGGAGCTCCACGGGGTAGCGGCCCATGGGTTGACAGGCGCTAGAGGGATTGATAGGTCTAGACACCTGAAGACACCCTTAGCAAGTAGGTACTAGAACGACCCGCGCTGCACACATGGGGGCATGGGGAGGCCCTGAGAGGCACATGGCTGTCCAGGGGGACATCACTGGCAAGAAGGAGGAGCCAGGTCTGACCAGCTGTGCGTCCCCAACGCTGGCTTCTGACTCGAGCCAGGCCTCCTCGGGGGCAGTGGGATGGGCTGTGTTGGTGCAAGTGTGGATGGCTGTGGTGTTGGGATGGAGGGTGAGCCGTCAGCGGCCCAGGGGGCCCTTAGGGAGGTCTCGTGTGAGCAGGAAGCCTAGGGAAGGGGACCCCAGGCAGTGACCTCACTGGGCCCAAGAGAACTTGGAACCCTGGTCTCTAGGCACCCAGCTCCTAGAGACAGCCCCCAACAGCTCACTCGTCTAGCACTCGTCTAGAAGGAGCAGCATGTTTCTCTGCTGTCTGCCTATCTGCCGGGGCCGCAGCCTCAGCAGAGCCCGCAAGGAGCGCCCTGGACGCAAAGGCGGGCTCCTGTCCCGCTCAAGACGTCTCTGGACGTTCGTGCGGAGGGACACAAAGGTAACACAGGGACGCCCGGGGTGGGCCAATCCAGGCCAGACCACCACTGTGGTCCCACTTGGACAGCCCTACGTCCCCTCCCTGGGGGGGGGTTGTGTGTGTGTGTTAGTGTGTGTGTGTGTGTGTGTGTGTGTGTGTGTGTGTGTTTGTTAGTGTGTGTGTGCATGTGTGTGTGTCTGTGGAAGGGTGGTTTGTGTGAGTGGACCACCGCGAGGAGGAGCAGGCTGATGAGGGGTTAGAAGCCTGGTGGGCCGGGCCCATTCCCACCCCAGCTCATGGCTGATCGGGTGGGACGTGGAGTGCCGGGCAGCACCGTCTGCCCGAGGTTTCTCCCGAGCCCCTGAGGTCTATCTGTTTCATCCCGGGGAGAATTCTGCGCAGACACAGGGTGGTGCCTGATGTGGGAGCATTAGGCGCAGAGGGCAGAAGAAAGAGCAGGGGCAGCTGAGCAGGGCTCTGATGCTTCTGGGCTGACTGTTGGTCACTGTCTTTGCAGAGGTCCACTCGGGACACGGAGTCCAGCTCCCCGAGGGAGGAGAAGCTGGGCGGGAACAGCGTAGCGGCAGGCGTGGGGAAAAGGCTGCCGTCCTCAGGGACTGTTGCACAAGGATCAGAGCCAGCACAGGCCCCAGCCCGTGTGTGGGGAGCACAATCACCTCCAGCAGCTCCTGCACAAGGGCAGGAGACAAGCGGCGCCCCAGGACAGGAGCAGGGAGAGCCAGCCCCTCCTCAGGCTCGGGCAGGAGCCATGCAGCCAGCTCTCATGGAACCAGCGGAGCAGGGAGAGCCATCCCCTGCTCCAGCTCCTGCCAGTGCCCCGGGGCAGGCTGAAGTGGTCGCCAGGGAGCAGGGAGAGCCATCCCCTGCTCTGGCTCCTGCCAGTGCCCCGGGGCAGGCTGAAGTGGTCGCCAGGGAGCAGGGAGAGCCATCCCCTGCTCCGGCTCCTGCCAGTGCCCCGGGGCAGGCTGAAGTGGTCGCCAGGGAGCAGGGAGAGCCATCCCCTGCTCCAGAGCCTCCTGGAGCCCTGGAGCCCGCTCAGGCCCCAGCATTGTCCCCGGGAGAGCTCACTCTCCAACCCCCGTCATCCCCAGCTCCTGACCCATCCCTTCCACCTGCTCCCTCACCACGACCTCCCTTCCCCTCCCTGCTTCCCCTGTATGTCTGTGTAGCCGTTTATGTTGCTCGTTTTCTTGTCTTTCTTTGGTCTTTATGTAAATTGTAAAATAAATTTCTTTATATTTTAAGAACTCTGCATTTTCTCCTTTTCAAGTGTACAATTCCCGAGCGTTAAGTACAGTCCCAATGCTCGGCCTCCATCACCACTGTCCGCTTGCTGAACATTCCCTTCACCACAGGGGAAGCCTTTTCCCAAAGCGCTCATGCCTCATTCCTCCTTGGCTCCCTGACAACGCCTATTCTGTGTTCTGGCAGGTTTTTGTCAGTCTTTTCTGGATGGCTCCTATCAGTGGAATCATGCAATATTTTCAGAAGCACTGATCGAAAGCAGCCGTGTCAGGAGCCTCTTGTGGTCCACAGGCGTGCTGGGGGCGGGGACCCCCACGTGTGCTGCCGGCAGGGCTGCTCTGTGTGCCTGGCCGGGGACAGGAGGCCCGGCTTCCCCGAGGGAGAGAGGACTGGGAGCCCCGCCACACCCAGGGGGGCAGGAGGCCAGGGCTGTGTCCATGCCGAGCAGGGCTGATGCGGTTCCTGCGCAACCCTCACGGGACAGTTGGGAAGCTGAGGCCAGGGGAAACAGGGACCGGCCCTGGGCCCACGAGGTGGGCAGAGTCCAGAGGAGAAGCGAGGCTTCCAGGCCCCTGGGCCAGCTCTAGCGTCCCAGGAGATTGGCCTTGGGAAGGAGAGCCCCTAAGATCCTGGGGGACCTCTGTCCACGCCCTCCCATTGGGGGCCCTTTCCTTTGGGCATCCGCACCTGGGCGCACACTCACTCTCACACTCACACACACTCTGCCTGCCCAGGGTGGGGGTCAGGAGGGGAGTGCACACTGGGGAGGTGACAGCTGGAAAGAAGAAAGAGGTTGGAGGTGGCTCTGCCTCGGCCCAGGGGTTTCCAGTCCCCTAGCAACATGCCCAGGTCTGCAGCATGAGGAGGAGAGATGCCTGACAAGGTCTGGGGTCCTGTGTCCACCACTCTGGGCACCTGGATGGAGGATGTCCCCGCCCCCAGTGTGGAAGGGGCTAGTGGATAGAAGGCCTGAGGTTACTCCTCCGTCAATTGAGGAGCCTAGAGGAGTGACTCCAAGGACCCCACAAGCTTGTAGAAGAGTCTATCGATCTCAGTTGTCCATCCATGACCCACCGTGCTCCGAGGCCTTGGACTGGGCCTTCTAGTCCCTCGAGGCCTTTCTGGGCAGAGGGCAGCCTGAGCTGTAGGTGGGCTGGGCACCTGGCTCCTGCAGAACGTGGCAGAGCACAGGACCCCCTCCTCTGCAGAGCAGGACCGAGGCCATCCTTGTTGGAGCCTCGGGGCCCTCATTTGGACGTGGAGTGGAGTCAGTGCCCTGGCTGCAGTGAGGAGGCCTCGTGGGGAAAGTGCACACGCCGGGGCCAGTGCAGGGAGAGAGGGAGCAAGAGAGGCTTCGCAGGTCCCTCACATCACCCCCGGAGCCTGCACGGCCTTCTCCTTTGCGCCCTGGGCCCTGCTGGAACCGCTGCCTCCAGGCCCCGAACCAAGGTGTGTCTTTCGTGGCCTGCTTTCCCGCCTGTTGCTGCAATGCTGGGCCTGACCACCAGGGGCTTGGTGGCCACTCGTGCTCGTGCTCAGAGGAGTAACTGGAAGAGGGAAGGCACACTCAGCGGTCCTTCTGGGGCTTCCCCTGGCCAAAGCAACAGGTACCTTTCATGATTGGCGCCCATGGCCACGATGGGAGGTGCTCAGAGGCGGAAGGGGGCTCTGAGGTCATCCCCTTCTTTCAGCTGCTGTGGGCCCTGCGCTCACTCTGGGAAGGCGCGGTGTGAGCCTGGGGGCGGTTCTGAAAGCCCTCACGCGGCCCGTGTCCTCCAGGACCTCACCGCCTGCAAGGGGAAGGGACCGAGTGAGGGAAGCAAACCCATGTGGAAAAGACACGCAGGTGCTAGAGGGCAAGGAAGCAGGGTGCTGGAGGGAGGGCCTGCAGCCCTGAGGTGGGTCGAAAGTCCTCTGAGCGGACATTGGTGCCACGAGCAGAAGGACACGAAGAGCCAGCCCTGCACACAGCCGGGTGCAGTGTGCCAAGGGAAGCTCCGAGGGCCAGACACTCGGAGGCGCAAGGGAATCTGGCCGAGAGGAGGTGAGAAAGGAGCTAGAGTGGCTGCAGAGAGCTGGGGAGGAGAGGAGGCTGGAGGGGAGGAGGGCAGGGCCAGACTCAGGCCTGGAAGGAGCTCCTAGCTGTCTAGGCTGGGTGTGAGCACGACCCTAACTTAGTACTCGTAAGAACAAACAGGCACCACCTCCTCGTTTCTCTCCCAGGATCCAGGCTCAGCTCTGCTAGGAACCTCTGCCTCCAGGTCTCCCGGGAGGCTGAGGCTGCAGGCTCAACGGAGGCTAGAGGGGCGGGGCCTGTCTCGGACACCACTGCCCGACTATTGGCAGGACGCCATCTGGATGGATTTGGGAGTCTTTTCCGTCTGGGAGCCGGGACCCTCTACTAGCTCTTTGCACGAGGGCCACCAAGCGCAGCTCCTAAGATCTCGTCTTGCTTCTCCTGAACAACGGATCAGAGAGACAGAGAGAAAGACGGAGAGAGACACAGACAGAAAGCCAGAGAGGAGAGACAGAGAGACAAAGAAGAAGAGACGGAAATGGAGAGAGAAAGAGACAGAGAAACAGAGACCGGGAGAGACTGAGAGAGACAGAAAATGACACAGCCCCACAGAGAGACACAGAGGCCCAGAGAGACGCAGAGAGAGACAGAGAGAGACAGAGAGAGATGGAGAGAGAGAGATGGAGAGAGAATGAACACAGGAGAGAGGGCGGCAGGCAGAAGCCACAGACATGTCCTGAACTCCGTCTTGGAAGGGACATCCCATCCCTTTGCCGTATTCTACTGGCTGGAACCCAGTTCCTTCCCCGCGAGGAGGCCGGATCACATAAGATGTGGCTAGGGGGTGGGAACACTGGGAGCCATTCTGGGGTCTCCCACGCACAGAGGCGGACAGGAGGCCGTTGGACCTGAGTCTGAACCTAACAGGAGGCCCCGGAAGGTTGTGAGCCAGAGGGAGATGATGTCTGAACAGCATTTCATGACAACGCTCCCTGGGGACACTGGGAAACAGGCAGGAGGGGCAGTGCCTTTCCCAGATGCCAGAGCAGCCCCAGGTCTGTTGGAGTTGTCTTGTCTGTCCCGCCCAGCCCTTTGGGGAACCCTTCCCGTGCTAAGTCTGGGCAGGAGCTCCACGGGGTAGCGGCCCATGGGTTGACAGGCGCTAGAGGGATTGATAGGTCTAGACACCTGAAGACACCCTTAGCAAGTAGGTACTAGAACGACCCGCGCTGCACACATGGGGGCATGGGGAGGCCCTGAGAGGCACATGGCTGTCCAGGGGGACATCACTGGCAAGAAGGAGGAGCCAGGTCTGACCAGCTGTGCGTCCCCAACGCTGGCTTCTGACTCGAGCCAGGCCTCCTCGGGGGCGGTGGGATGGGCTGTGTTGGTGCAAGTGTGGATGGCTGTGGTGTTGGGATGGAGGGTGAGCCGTCAGCGGCCCAGGGGGCCCTTAGGGAGGTCTCGTGTGAGCAGGAAGCCTAGGGAAGGGGACCCCAGGCAGTGACCTCACTGGGCCCAAGAGAACTTGGAACCCTGGTCTCTAGGCACCCAGCTCCTAGAGACAGCCCCCAACAGCTCACTCGTCTAGCACTCGTCTAGAAGGAGCAGCATGTTTCTCTGCTGTCTGCCTATCTGCCGGGGCCGCAGCCTCAGCAGAGCCCGCAAGGAGCGCCCTGGACGCAAAGGCGGGCTCCTGTCCCGCTCAAGACGTCTCTGGACGTTCGTGCGGAGGGACACAAAGGTAACACAGGGACGCCCGGGGTGGGCCAATCCAGGCCAGACCACCACTGTGGTCCCACTTGGACAGCCCTACGTCCCCTCCCTGGGGGGGGGTTGTGTGTGTGTGTTAGTGTGTGTGTGCGTGTGTGTGTGTGTGTGTTTGTTAGTGTGTGTGTGCATGTGTGTGTGTCTGTGGAAGGGTGGTTTGTGTGAGTGGACCACCGCGAGGAGGAGCAGGCTGATGAGGGGTTAGAAGCCTGGTGGGCCGGGCCCATTCCCACCCCAGCTCATGGCTGATCGGGTGGGACGTGGAGTGCCGGGCAGCACCGTCTGCCCGAGGTTTCTCCCGAGCCCCTGAGGTCTATCTGTTTCATCCCGGGGAGAATTCTGCGCAGACACAGGGTGGTGCCTGATGTGGGAGCATTAGGCGCAGAGGGCAGAAGAAAGAGCAGGGGCAGCTGAGCAGGGCTCTGATGCTTCTGGGCTGACTGTTGGTCACTGTCTTTGCAGAGGTCCACTCGGGACACGGAGTCCAGCTCCCCGAGGGAGGAGAAGCTGGGCGGGAACAGCGTAGCGGCAGGCGTGGGGAAAAGGCTGCCGTCCTCAGGGACTGTTGCACAAGGATCAGAGCCAGCACAGGCCCCAGCCCGTGTGCGGGGAGCACAATCACCTCCAGCAGCTCCTGCACAAGGGCAGGAGACAAGCGGCGCCCCAGGACAGGAGCAGGGAGAGCCAGCCCCTCCTCAGGCTCGGGCAGGAGCCATGCAGCCGGCTCTCATGGAACCAGCGGAGCAGGGAGAGCCATCCCCTGCTCCAGCTCCTGCCAGTGCCCCGGGGCAGGCTGAAGTGGTCGCCAGGGAGCAGGGAGAGCCATCCCCTGCTCTGGCTCCTGCCAGTGCCCCGGGGCAGGCTGAAGTGGTCGCCAGGGAGCAGGGAGAGCCATCCCCTGCTCCAGCTCCTGCCAGTGCCCCGGGGCAGGCTGAAGTGGTCGCCAGGGAGCAGGGAGAGCCATCCCCTGCTCTGGCTCCTGCCAGTGCCCCGGGGCAGGCTGAAGTGGTCGCCAGGGAGCAGGGAGAGCCATCCCCTGCTCCAGAGCCTCCTGGAGCCCTGGAGCCCGCTCAGGCCCCAGCATTGTCCCCGGGAGAGCTCACTCTCCAACCCCCGTCATCCCCAGCTCCTGACCCATCCCTTCCACCTGCTCCCTCACCACGACCTCCCTTCCCCTCCCTGCTTCCCCTGTATGTCTGTGTAGCCGTTTATGTTGCTCGTTTTCTTGTCTTTCTTTGGTCTTTATGTAAATTGTAAAATAAATTTCTTTATATTTTAAGAACTCTGCATTTTCTCCTTTTCAAGTGTACAATTCCCGAGCGTTAAGTACAGTCCCAATGCTCGGCCTCCATCACCACTGTCCGCTTGCTGAACATTCCCTTCACCACAGGGGAAGCCTTTTCCCAAAGCGCTCATGCCTCATTCCTCCTTGGCTCCCTGACAACGCCTATTCTGTGTTCTGGCAGGTTTTGGTCAGTCTTTTCTGGATGGCTCCTATCAGTGGAATCATGCAATATTTTCAGAAGCACTGATCGAAAGCAGCCGTGTCAGGAGCCTCTTGTGGTCCACAGGCGTGCTGGGGGCGGGGACCCCCACGTGTGCTGCCGGCAGGGCTGCTCTGTGTGCCTGGCCGGGGACAGGAGGCCCGGCTGCCCCGAGGGAGAGAGGACTGGGAGCCCTGCCACACCCAGGGGGGCAGGAGGCCAGGGCTGTGTCCATGCCGAGCAGGGCTGATGCGGTTCCTGCGCAACCCTCACGGGACAGTTGGGAAGCTGAGGCCAGGGGAAACAGGGACCGGCCCTGGGCCCACGAGGTGGGCAGAGTCCAGAGGAGAAGCGAGGCTTCCAGGCCCCTGGGCCAGCTCTAGCGTCCCAGGAGATTGGCCTTGGGAAGGAGAGCCCCTAAGATCCTGGGGGACCTCTGTCCACGCCCTCCCATTGGGGGCCCTTTCCTTTGGGCATCCGCACCTGGGCGCACACTCACTCTCACACTCACACACACTCTGCCTGCCCAGGGTGGGGGTCAGGAGGGGAGTGCACACTGGGGAGGTGACAGCTGGAAAGAAGAAAGAGGTTGGAGGTGGCTCTGCCTCGGCCCAGGGGTTTCCAGTCCCCTAGCAACATGCCCAGGTCTGCAGCATGAGGAGGAGAGATGCCTGACAAGGTCTGGGGTCCTGTGTCCACCACTCTGGGCACCTGGATGGAGGATGTCCCCGCCCCCAGTGTGGAAGGGGCTAGTGGATAGAAGGCCTGAGGTTACTCCTCCGTCAATTGAGGAGCCTAGAGGAGTGACTCCAAGGACCCCACAAGCTTGTAGAAGAGTCTATCGATCTCAGTTGTCCATCCATGACCCACCGTGCTCCGAGGCCTTGGACTGGGCCTTCTAGTCCCTCGAGGCCTTTCTGGGCAGAGGGCAGCCTGAGCTGTAGGTGGGCTGGGCACCTGGCTCCTGCAGAACGTGGCAGAGCACAGGACCCCCTCCTCTGCAGAGCAGGACCGAGGCCATCCTTGTTGGAGCCTCGGGGCCCTCATTTGGACGTGGAGTGGAGTCAGTGCCCTGGCTGCAGTGAGGAGGCCTCGTGGGGAAAGTGCACACGCCGGGGCCAGTGCAGGGAGAGAGGGAGCAAGAGAGGCTTCGCAGGTCCCTCACATCACCCCCGGAGCCTGCACGGCCTTCTCCTTTGCGCCCTGGGCCCTGCTGGAACCGCTGCCTCCAGGCCCCGAACCAAGGTGTGTCTTTCGTGGCCTGCTTTCCCGCCTGTTGCTGCAATGCTGGGCCTGACCACCAGGGGCTTGGTGGCCACTCGTGCTCGTGCTCAGAGGAGTAACTGGAAGAGGGAAGGCACACTCAGCGGTCCTTCTGGGGCTTCCCCTGGCCAAAGCAACAGGTACCTTTCATGATTGGCGCCCATGGCCACGATGGGAGGTGCTCAGAGGCGGAAGGGGGCTCTGAGGTCATCCCCTTCTTTCAGCTGCTGTGGGCCCTGCGCTCACTCTGGGAAGGCGCGGTGTGAGCCTGGGGGCGGTTCTGAAAGCCCTCACGCGGCCCGTGTCCTCCAGGACCTCACCGCCTGCAAGGGGAAGGGACCGAGTGAGGGAAGCAAACCCATGTGGAAAAGACACGCAGGTGCTAGAGGGCAAGGAAGCAGGGTGCTGGAGGGAGGGCCTGCAGCCCTGAGGTGGGTCGAAAGTCCTCTGAGCGGACATTGGTGCCACGAGCAGAAGGACACGAAGAGCCAGCCCTGCACACAGCCGGGTGCAGTGTGCCAAGGGAAGCTCCGAGGGCCAGACACTCGGAGGCGCAAGGGAATCTGGCCGAGAGGAGGTGAGAAAGGAGCTAGAGTGGCTGCAGAGAGCTGGGGAGGAGAGGAGGCTGGAGGGGAGGAGGGCAGGGCCAGACTCAGGCCTGGAAGGAGCTCCTAGCTGTCTAGGCTGGGTGTGAGCACGACCCTAACTTAGTACTCGTAAGAACAAACAGGCACCACCTCCTCGTTTCTCTCCCAGGATCCAGGCTCAGCTCTGCTAGGAACCTCTGCCTCCAGGTCTCCCGGGAGGCTGAGGCTGCAGGCTCAACGGAGGCTAGAGGGGCGGGGCCTGTCTCGGACACCACTGCCCGACTATTGGCAGGACGCCATCTGGATGGATTTGGGAGTCTTTTCCGTCTGGGAGCCGGGACCCTCTACTAGCTCTTTGCACGAGGGCCACCAAGCGCAGCTCCTAAGATCTCGTCTTGCTTCTCCTGAACAACGGATCAGAGAGACAGAGAGAAAGACGGAGAGAGACACAGACAGAAAGCCAGAGAGGAGAGACAGAGAGACAAAGAAGAAGAGACGGAAATGGAGAGAGAAAGAGACAGAGAAACAGAGACCGGGAGAGACTGAGAGAGACAGAAAATGACACAGCCCCACAGAGAGACACAGAGGCCCAGAGAGACGCAGAGAGAGACAGAGAGAGACAGAGAGAGATGGAGAGAGAGAGATGGAGAGAGAATGAACACAGGAGAGAGGGCGGCAGGCAGAAGCCACAGACATGTCCTGAACTCCGTCTTGGAAGGGACATCCCATCCCTTTGCTGTATTCTACTGGCTGGAACCCAGTTCCTTCCCCGCGAGGAGGCCGGATCACATAAGATGTGGCTAGGGGGTGGGAACACTGGGAGCCATTCTGGGGTCTCCCACGCACAGAGGCGGACAGGAGGCCGTTGGACCTGAGTCTGAACCTAACAGGAGGCCCCGGAAGGTTGTGAGCCAGAGGGAGATGATGTCTGAACAGCATTTCATGACAACGCTCCCTGGGGACACTGGGAAACAGGCAGGAGGGGCAGTGCCTTTCCCAGATGCCAGAGCAGCCCCAGGTCTGTTGGAGTTGTCTTGTCTGTCCCGCCCAGCCCTTTGGGGAACCCTTCCCGTGCTAAGTCTGGGCAGGAGCTCCACGGGGTAGCGGCCCATGGGTTGACAGGCGCTAGAGGGATTGATAGGTCTAGACACCTGAAGACACCCTTAGCAAGTAGGTACTAGAACGACCCGCGCTGCACACATGGGGGCATGGGGAGGCCCTGAGAGGCACATGGCTGTCCAGGGGGACATCACTGGCAAGAAGGAGGAGCCAGGTCTGACCAGCTGTGCGTCCCCAACGCTGGCTTCTGACTCGAGCCAGGCCTCCTCGGGGGCGGTGGGATGGGCTGTGTTGGTGCAAGTGTGGATGGCTGTGGTGTTGGGATGGAGGGTGAGCCGTCAGCGGCCCAGGGGGCCCTTAGGAAGGTCTCGTGTGAGCAGGAAGCCTAGGGAAGGGGACCCCAGGCAGTGACCTCACTGGGCCCAAGAGAACTTGGAACCCTGGTCTCTAGGCACCCAGCTCCTAGAGACAGCCCCCAACAGCTCACTCGTCTAGCACTCGTCTAGAAGGAGCAGCATGTTTCTCTGCTGTCTGCCTATCTGCCGGGGCCGCAGCCTCAGCAGAGCCCGCAAGGAGCGCCCTGGACGCAAAGGCGGGCTCCTGTCCCGCTCAAGACGTCTCTGGACGTTCGTGCGGAGGGACACAAAGGTAACACAGGGACGCCCGGGGTGGGCCAATCCAGGCCAGGCCACCACTGTGGTCCCACTTGGACAGCCCTACGTCCCCTCCCTGGGGGGGGGGGTTGTGTGTGTGTGTGTTAGTGTGTGTGTGCGTGTGTGTGTGTGTGTGTGTGTGTGTGTTTGTTAGTGTGTGTGTGCATGTGTGTGTGTCTGTGGAAGGGTGGTTTGTGTGAGTGGACCACCGCGAGGAGGAGCAGGCTGATGAGGGGTTAGAAGCCTGGTGGGCCGGGCCCATTCCCACCCCAGCTCATGGCTGATCGGGTGGGACGTGGAGTGCCGGGCAGCACCGTCTGCCCGAGGTTTCTCCCGAGCCCCTGAGGTCTATCTGTTTCATCCCGGGGAGAATTCTGCGCAGACACAGGGTGGTGCCTGATGTGGGAGCATTAGGCGCAGAGGGCAGAAGAAAGAGCAGGGGCAGCTGAGCAGGGCTCTGATGCTTCTGGGCTGACTGTTGGTCACTGTCTTTGCAGAGGTCCACTCGGGACACGGAGTCCAGCTCCCCGAGGGAGGAGAAGCTGGGCGGGAACAGCGTAGCGGCAGGCGTGGGGAAAAGGCTGCCGTCCTCAGGGACTGTTGCACAAGGATCAGAGCCAGCACAGGCCCCAGCCCGTGTGTGGGGAGCACAATCACCTCCAGCAGCTCCTGCACAAGGGCAGGAGACAAGCGGCGCCCCAGGACAGGAGCAGGGAGAGCCAGCCCCTCCTCAGGCTCGGGCAGGAGCCATGCAGCCAGCTCTCATGGAACCAGCGGAGCAGGGAGAGCCATCCCCTGCTCCAGCTCCTGCCAGTGCCCCGGGGCAGGCTGAAGTGGTCGCCAGGGAGCAGGGAGAGCCATCCCCTGCTCTGGCTCCTGCCAGTGCCCCGGGGCAGGCTGAAGTGGTCGCCAGGGAGCAGGGAGAGCCATCCCCTGCTCTGGCTCCTGCCAGTGCCCCGGGGCAGGCTGAAGTGGTCGCCAGGGAGCAGGGAGAGCCATCCCCTGCTCCAGAGTCTCCTGGAGCCCTGGAGCCCGCTCAGGCCCCAGCATTGTCCCCGGGAGAGCTCACTCTCCAACCCCCGTCATCCCCAGCTCCTGACCCATCCCTTCCACCTGCTCCCTCACCACGACCTCCCTTCCCCTCCCTGCTTCCCCTGTATGTCTGTGTAGCCGTTTATGTTGCTCGTTTTCTTGTCTTTCTTTGGTCTTTATGTAAATTGTAAAATAAATTTCTTTATATTTTAAGAACTCTGCATTTTCTCCTTTTCAAGTGTACAATTCCCGAGCGTTAAGTACAGTCCCAATGCTCGGCCTCCATCACCACTGTCCGCTTGCTGAACATTCCCTTCACCACAGGGGAAGCCTTTTCCCAAAGCGCTCATGCCTCATTCCTCCTTGGCTCCCTGACAACGCCTATTCTGTGTTCTGGCAGGTTTTTGTCAGTCTTTTCTGGATGGCTCCTATCAGTGGAATCATGCAATATTTTCAGAAGCACTGATCGAAAGCAGCCGTGTCAGGAGCCTCTTGTGGTCCACAGGCGTGCTGGGGGCGGGGACCCCCACGTGTGCTGCCGGCAGGGCTGCTCTGTGTGCCTGGCCGGGGACAGGAGGCCCGGCTTCCCCGAGGGAGAGAGGACTGGGAGCCCCGCCACACCCAGGGGGGCAGGAGGCCAGGGCTGTGTCCATGCCGAGCAGGGCTGATGCGGTTCCTGCGCAACCCTCACGGGACAGTTGGGAAGCTGAGGCCAGGGGAAACAGGGACCGGCCCTGGGCCCACGAGGTGGGCAGAGTCCAGAGGAGAAGCGAGGCTTCCAGGCCCCTGGGCCAGCTCTAGCGTCCCAGGAGATTGGCCTTGGGAAGGAGAGCCCCTAAGATCCTGGGGGACCTCTGTCCACGCCCTCCCATTGGGGGCCCTTTCCTTTGGGCATCCGCACCTGGGCGCACACTCACTCTCACACTCACACACACTCTGCCTGCCCAGGGTGGGGGTCAGGAGGGGAGTGCACACTGGGGAGGTGACAGCTGGAAAGAAGAAAGAGGTTGGAGGTGGCTCTGCCTCGGCCCAGGGGTTTCCAGTCCCCTAGCAACATGCCCAGGTCTGCAGCATGAGGAGGAGAGATGCCTGACAAGGTCTGGGGTCCTGTGTCCACCACTCTGGGCACCTGGATGGAGGATGTCCCCGCCCCCAGTGTGGAAGGGGCTAGTGGATAGAAGGCCTGAGGTTACTCCTCCGTCAATTGAGGAGCCTAGAGGAGTGACTCCAAGGACCCCACAAGCTTGTAGAAGAGTCTATCGATCTCAGTTGTCCATCCATGACCCACCGTGCTCCGAGGCCTTGGACTGGGCCTTCTAGTCCCTCGAGGCCTTTCTGGGCAGAGGGCAGCCTGAGCTGTAGGTGGGCTGGGCACCTGGCTCCTGCAGAACGTGGCAGAGCACAGGACCCCCTCCTCTGCAGAGCAGGACCGAGGCCATCCTTGTTGGAGCCTCGGGGCCCTCATTTGGACGTGGAGTGGAGTCAGTGCCCTGGCTGCAGTGAGGAGGCCTCGTGGGGAAAGTGCACACGCCGGGGCCAGTGCAGGGAGAGAGGGAGCAAGAGAGGCTTCGCAGGTCCCTCACATCACCCCCGGAGCCTGCACGGCCTTCTCCTTTGCGCCCTGGGCCCTGCTGGAACCGCTGCCTCCAGGCCCCGAACCAAGGTGTGTCTTTCGTGGCCTGCTTTCCCGCCTGTTGCTGCAATGCTGGGCCTGACCACCAGGGGCTTGGTGGCCACTCGTGCTCGTGCTCAGAGGAGTAACTGGAAGAGGGAAGGCACACTCAGCGGTCCTTCTGGGGCTTCCCCTGGCCAAAGCAACAGGTACCTTTCATGATTGGCGCCCATGGCCACGATGGGAGGTGCTCAGAGGCGGAAGGGGGCTCTGAGGTCATCCCCTTCTTTCAGCTGCTGTGGGCCCTGCGCTCACTCTGGGAAGGCGCGGTGTGAGCCTGGGGGCGGTTCTGAAAGCCCTCACGCGGCCCGTGTCCTCCAGGACCTCACCGCCTGCAAGGGGAAGGGACCGAGTGAGGGAAGCAAACCCATGTGGAAAAGACGCGCAGGTGCTAGAGGGCAAGGAAGCAGGGTGCTGGAGGGAGGGCCTGCAGCCCTGAGGTGGGTCGAAAGTCCTCTGAGCGGACATTGGTGCCACGAGCAGAAGGACACGAAGAGCCAGCCCTGCACACAGCCGGGTGCAGTGTGCCAAGGGAAGCTCCGAGGGCCAGACACTCGGAGGCGCAAGGGAATCTGGCCGAGAGGAGGTGAGAAAGGAGCTAGAGTGGCTGCAGAGAGCTGGGGAGGAGAGGAGGCTGGAGGGGAGGAGGGCAGGGCCAGACTCAGGCCTGGAAGGAGCTCCTAGCTGTCTAGGCTGGGTGTGAGCACGACCCTAACTTAGTACTCGTAAGAACAAACAGGCACCACCTCCTCGTTTCTCTCCCAGGATCCAGGCTCAGCTCTGCTAGGAACCTCTGCCTCCAGGTCTCCCGGGAGGCTGAGGCTGCAGGCTCAACGGAGGCTAGAGGGGCGGGGCCTGTCTCGGACACCACTGCCCGACTATTGGCAGGACGCCATCTGGATGGATTTGGGAGTCTTTTCCGTCTGGGAGCCGGGACCCTCTACTAGCTCTTTGCACGAGGGCCACCAAGCGCAGCTCCTAAGATCTCGTCTTGCTTCTCCTGAACAACGGATCAGAGAGACAGAGAGAAAGACGGAGAGAGACACAGACAGAAAGCCAGAGAGGAGAGACAGAGAGACAAAGAAGAAGAGACGGAAATGGAGAGAGAAAGAGACAGAGAAACAGAGACCGGGAGAGACTGAGAGAGACAGAAAATGACACAGCCCCACAGAGAGACACAGAGGCCCAGAGAGACGCAGAGAGAGACAGAGAGAGAGAGAGAGAGATGGAGAGAGAGAGATGGAGAGAGAATGAACACAGGAGAGAGGGCGGCAGGCAGAAGCCACAGACATGTCCTGAACTCCGTCTTGGAAGGGACATCCCATCCCTTTGCTGTATTCTACTGGCTGGAACCCAGTTCCTTCCCCGCGAGGAGGCCGGATCACATAAGATGTGGCTAGGGGGTGGGAACACTGGGAGCCATTCTGGGGTCTCCCACGCACAGAGGCGGACAGGAGGCCGTTGGACCTGAGTCTGAACCTAACAGGAGGCCCCGGAAGGTTGTGAGCCAGAGGGAGATGATGTCTGAACAGCATTTCATGACAACGCTCCCTGGGGACACTGGGAAACAGGCAGGAGGGGCAGTGCCTTTCCCAGATGCCAGAGCAGCCCCAGGTCTGTTGGAGTTGTCTTGTCTGTCCCGCCCAGCCCTTTGGGGAACCCTTCCCGTGCTAAGTCTGGGCAGGAGCTCCACGGGGTAGCGGCCCATGGGTTGACAGGCGCTAGAGGGATTGATAGGTCTAGACACCTGAAGACACCCTTAGCAAGTAGGTACTAGAACGACCCGCGCTGCACACATGGGGGCATGGGGAGGCCCTGAGAGGCACATGGCTGTCCAGGGGGACATCACTGGCAAGAAGGAGGAGCCAGGTCTGACCAGCTGTGCGTCCCCAACGCTGGCTTCTGACTCGAGCCAGGCCTCCTCGGGGGCGGTGGGATGGGCTGTGTTGGTGCAAGTGTGGATGGCTGTGGTGTTGGGATGGAGGGTGAGCCGTCAGCGGCCCAGGGGGCCCTTAGGGAGGTCTCGTGTGAGCAGGAAGCCTAGGGAAGGGGACCCCAGGCAGTGACCTCACTGGGCCCAAGAGAACTTGGAACCCTGGTCTCTAGGCACCCAGCTCCTAGAGACAGCCCCCAACAGCTCACTCGTCTAGCACTCGTCTAGAAGGAGCAGCATGTTTCTCTGCTGTCTGCCTATCTGCCGGGGCCGCAGCCTCAGCAGAGCCCGCAAGGAGCGCCCTGGACGCAAAGGCGGGCTCCTGTCCCGCTCAAGACGTCTCTGGACGTTCGTGCGGAGGGACACAAAGGTAACACAGGGACGCCCGGGGTGGGCCAATCCAGGCCAGGCCACCACTGTGGTCCCACTTGGACAGCCCTACGTCCCCTCCCTGGGGGGGGGGGTTGTGTGTGTGTGTGTTAGTGTGTGTGTGCGTGTGTGTGTGTGTGTGTGTGTGTGTGTTTGTTAGTGTGTGTGTGCATGTGTGTGTGTCTGTGGAAGGGTGGTTTGTGTGAGTGGACCACCGCGAGGAGGAGCAGGCTGATGAGGGGTTAGAAGCCTGGTGGGCCGGGCCCATTCCCACCCCAGCTCATGGCTGATCGGGTGGGACGTGGAGTGCCGGGCAGCACCGTCTGCCCGAGGTTTCTCCCGAGCCCCTGAGGTCTATCTGTTTCATCCCGGGGAGAATTCTGCGCAGACACAGGGTGGTGCCTGATGTGGGAGCATTAGGCGCAGAGGGCAGAAGAAAGAGCAGGGGCAGCTGAGCAGGGCTCTGATGCTTCTGGGCTGACTGTTGGTCACTGTCTTTGCAGAGGTCCACTCGGGACACGGAGTCCAGCTCCCCGAGGGAGGAGAAGCTGGGCGGGAACAGCGTAGCGGCAGGCGTGGGGAAAAGGCTGCCGTCCTCAGGGACTGTTGCACAAGGATCAGAGCCAGCACAGGCCCCAGCCCGTGTGTGGGGAGCACAATCACCTCCAGCAGCTCCTGCACAAGGGCAGGAGACAAGCGGCGCCCCAGGACAGGAGCAGGGAGAGCCAGCCCCTCCTCAGGCTCGGGCAGGAGCCATGCAGCCAGCTCTCATGGAACCAGCGGAGCAGGGAGAGCCATCCCCTGCTCCAGCTCCTGCCAGTGCCCCGGGGCAGGCTGAAGTGGTCGCCAGGGAGCAGGGAGAGCCATCCCCTGCTCCGGCTCCTGCCAGTGCCCCGGGGCAGGCTGAAGTGGTCGCCAGGGAGCAGGGAGAGCCATCCCCTGCTCTGGCTCCTGCCAGTGCCCCGGGGCAGGCTGAAGTGGTCGCCAGGGAGCAGGGAGAGCCATCCCCTGCTCCAGAGTCTCCTGGAGCCCTGGAGCCCGCTCAGGCCCCAGCATTGTCCCCGGGAGAGCTCACTCTCCAACCCCCGTCATCCCCAGCTCCTGACCCATCCCTTCCACCTGCTCCCTCACCACGACCTCCCTTCCCCTCCCTGCTTCCCCTGTATGTCTGTGTAGCCGTTTATGTTGCTCGTTTTCTTGTCTTTCTTTGGTCTTTATGTAAATTGTAAAATAAATTTCTTTATATTTTAAGAACTCTGCATTTTCTCCTTTTCAAGTGTACAATTCCCGAGCGTTAAGTACAGTCCCAATGCTCGGCCTCCATCACCACTGTCCGCTTGCTGAACATTCCCTTCACCACAGGGGAAGCCTTTTCCCAAAGCGCTCATGCCTCATTCCTCCTTGGCTCCCTGACAACGCCTATTCTGTGTTCTGGCAGGTTTTGGTCAGTCTTTTCTGGATGGCTCCTATCAGTGGAATCATGCAATATTTTCAGAAGCACTGATCGAAAGCAGCCGTGTCAGGAGCCTCTTGTGGTCCACAGGCGTGCTGGGGGCGGGGACCCCCACGTGTGCTGCCGGCAGGGCTGCTCTGTGTGCCTGGCCGGGGACAGGAGGCCCGGCTGCCCCGAGGGAGAGAGGACTGGGAGCCCTGCCACACCCAGGGGGGCAGGAGGCCAGGGCTGTGTCCATGCCGAGCAGGGCTGATGCGGTTCCTGCGCAACCCTCACGGGACAGTTGGGAAGCTGAGGCCAGGGGAAACAGGGACCGGCCCTGGGCCCACGAGGTGGGCAGAGTCCAGAGGAGAAGCGAGGCTTCCAGGCCCCTGGGCCAGCTCTAGCGTCCCAGGAGATTGGCCTTGGGAAGGAGAGCCCCTAAGATCCTGGGGGACCTCTGTCCACGCCCTCCCATTGGGGGCCCTTTCCTTTGGGCATCCGCACCTGGGCGCACACTCACTCTCACACTCACACACACTCTGCCTGCCCAGGGTGGGGGTCAGGAGGGGAGTGCACACTGGGGAGGTGACAGCTGGAAAGAAGAAAGAGGTTGGAGGTGGCTCTGCCTCGGCCCAGGGGTTTCCAGTCCCCTAGCAACATGCCCAGGTCTGCAGCATGAGGAGGAGAGATGCCTGACAAGGTCTGGGGTCCTGTGTCCACCACTCTGGGCACCTGGATGGAGGATGTCCCCGCCCCCAGTGTGGAAGGGGCTAGTGGATAGAAGGCCTGAGGTTACTCCTCCGTCAATTGAGGAGCCTAGAGGAGTGACTCCAAGGACCCCACAAGCTTGTAGAAGAGTCTATCGATCTCAGTTGTCCATCCATGACCCACCGTGCTCCGAGGCCTTGGACTGGGCCTTCTAGTCCCTCGAGGCCTTTCTGGGCAGAGGGCAGCCTGAGCTGTAGGTGGGCTGGGCACCTGGCTCCTGCAGAACGTGGCAGAGCACAGGACCCCCTCCTCTGCAGAGCAGGACCGAGGCCATCCTTGTTGGAGCCTCGGGGCCCTCATTTGGACGTGGAGTGGAGTCAGTGCCCTGGCTGCAGTGAGGAGGCCTCGTGGGGAAAGTGCACACGCCGGGGCCAGTGCAGGGAGAGAGGGAGCAAGAGAGGCTTCGCAGGTCCCTCACATCACCCCCGGAGCCTGCACGGCCTTCTCCTTTGCGCCCTGGGCCCTGCTGGAACCGCTGCCTCCAGGCCCCGAACCAAGGTGTGTCTTTCGTGGCCTGCTTTCCCGCCTGTTGCTGCAATGCTGGGCCTGACCACCAGGGGCTTGGTGGCCACTCGTGCTCGTGCTCAGAGGAGTAACTGGAAGAGGGAAGGCACACTCAGCGGTCCTTCTGGGGCTTCCCCTGGCCAAAGCAACAGGTACCTTTCATGATTGGCGCCCATGGCCACGATGGGAGGTGCTCAGAGGCGGAAGGGGGCTCTGAGGTCATCCCCTTCTTTCAGCTGCTGTGGGCCCTGCGCTCACTCTGGGAAGGCGCGGTGTGAGCCTGGGGGCGGTTCTGAAAGCCCTCACGCGGCCCGTGTCCTCCAGGACCTCACCGCCTGCAAGGGGAAGGGACCGAGTGAGGGAAGCAAACCCATGTGGAAAAGACGCGCAGGTGCTAGAGGGCAAGGAAGCAGGGTGCTGGAGGGAGGGCCTGCAGCCCTGAGGTGGGTCGAAAGTCCTCTGAGCGGACATTGGTGCCACGAGCAGAAGGACACGAAGAGCCAGCCCTGCACACAGCCGGGTGCAGTGTGCCAAGGGAAGCTCCGAGGGCCAGACACTCGGAGGCGCAAGGGAATCTGGCCGAGAGGAGGTGAGAAAGGAGCTAGAGTGGCTGCAGAGAGCTGGGGAGGAGAGGAGGCTGGAGGGGAGGAGGGCAGGGCCAGACTCAGGCCTGGAAGGAGCTCCTAGCTGTCTAGGCTGGGTGTGAGCACGACCCTAACTTAGTACTCGTAAGAACAAACAGGCACCACCTCCTCGTTTCTCTCCCAGGATCCAGGCTCAGCTCTGCTAGGAACCTCTGCCTCCAGGTCTCCCGGGAGGCTGAGGCTGCAGGCTCAACGGAGGCTAGAGGGGCGGGGCCTGTCTCGGACACCACTGCCCGACTATTGGCAGGACGCCATCTGGATGGATTTGGGAGTCTTTTCCGTCTGGGAGCCGGGACCCTCTACTAGCTCTTTGCACGAGGGCCACCAAGCGCAGCTCCTAAGATCTCGTCTTGCTTCTCCTGAACAACGGATCAGAGAGACAGAGAGAAAGACGGAGAGAGACACAGACAGAAAGCCAGAGAGGAGAGACAGAGAGACAAAGAAGAAGAGACGGAAATGGAGAGAGAAAGAGACAGAGAAACAGAGACCGGGAGAGACTGAGAGAGACAGAAAATGACACAGCCCCACAGAGAGACACAGAGGCCCAGAGAGACGCAGAGAGAGACAGAGAGAGAGAGAGAGAGATGGAGAGAGAGAGATGGAGAGAGAATGAACACAGGAGAGAGGGCGGCAGGCAGAAGCCACAGACATGTCCTGAACTCCGTCTTGGAAGGGACATCCCATCCCTTTGCTGTATTCTACTGGCTGGAACCCAGTTCCTTCCCCGCGAGGAGGCCGGATCACATAAGATGTGGCTAGGGGGTGGGAACACTGGGAGCCATTCTGGGGTCTCCCACGCACAGAGGCGGACAGGAGGCCGTTGGACCTGAGTCTGAACCTAACAGGAGGCCCCGGAAGGTTGTGAGCCAGAGGGAGATGATGTCTGAACAGCATTTCATGACAACGCTCCCTGGGGACACTGGGAAACAGGCAGGAGGGGCAGTGCCTTTCCCAGATGCCAGAGCAGCCCCAGGTCTGTTGGAGTTGTCTTGTCTGTCCCGCCCAGCCCTTTGGGGAACCCTTCCCGTGCTAAGTCTGGGCAGGAGCTCCACGGGGTAGCGGCCCATGGGTTGACAGGCGCTAGAGGGATTGATAGGTCTAGACACCTGAAGACACCCTTAGCAAGTAGGTACTAGAACGACCCGCGCTGCACACATGGGGGCATGGGGAGGCCCTGAGAGGCACATGGCTGTCCAGGGGGACATCACTGGCAAGAAGGAGGAGCCAGGTCTGACCAGCTGTGCGTCCCCAACGCTGGCTTCTGACTCGAGCCAGGCCTCCTCGGGGGCGGTGGGATGGGCTGTGTTGGTGCAAGTGTGGATGGCTGTGGTGTTGGGATGGAGGGTGAGCCGTCAGCGGCCCAGGGGGCCCTTAGGGAGGTCTCGTGTGAGCAGGAAGCCTAGGGAAGGGGACCCCAGGCAGTGACCTCACTGGGCCCAAGAGAACTTGGAACCCTGGTCTCTAGGCACCCAGCTCCTAGAGACAGCCCCCAACAGCTCACTCGTCTAGCACTCGTCTAGAAGGAGCAGCATGTTTCTCTGCTGTCTGCCTATCTGCCGGGGCCGCAGCCTCAGCAGAGCCCGCAAGGAGCGCCCTGGACGCAAAGGCGGGCTCCTGTCCCGCTCAAGACGTCTCTGGACGTTCGTGCGGAG
This sequence comes from Equus asinus, assembly GCF_041296235.1. Taxonomy (NCBI): domain Eukaryota; kingdom Metazoa; phylum Chordata; class Mammalia; order Perissodactyla; family Equidae; genus Equus; species Equus asinus. Next base: position 11,170,455 of record NC_091809.1, read on the forward strand.
GGACACAAAGGTAACACAGGGACGCCCGGGGTGGGCCAATCCAGGCCAGGCCACCACTGTGGTCCCACTTGGACAGCCCTACGTCCCCTCCCTGGGGGGGGGGGTTGTGTGTGTGTGTGTTAGTGTGTGTGTGCGTGTGTGTGTGTGTGTGTGTGTGTGTGTTTGTTAGTGTGTGTGTGCATGTGTGTGTGTCTGTGGAAGGGTGGTTTGTGTGAGTGGACCACCGCGAGGAGGAGCAGGCTGATGAGGGGTTAGAAGCCTGGTGGGCCGGGCCCATTCCCACCCCAGCTCATGGCTGATCGGGTGGGACGTGGAGTGCCGGGCAGCACCGTCTGCCCGAGGTTTCTCCCGAGCCCCTGAGGTCTATCTGTTTCATCCCGGGGAGAATTCTGCGCAGACACAGGGTGGTGCCTGATGTGGGAGCATTAGGCGCAGAGGGCAGAAGAAAGAGCAGGGGCAGCTGAGCAGGGCTCTGATGCTTCTGGGCTGACTGTTGGTCACTGTCTTTGCAGAGGTCCACTCGGGACACGGAGTCCAGCTCCCCGAGGGAGGAGAAGCTGGGCGGGAACAGCGTAGCGGCAGGCGTGGGGAAAAGGCTGCCGTCCTCAGGGACTGTTGCACAAGGATCAGAGCCAGCACAGGCCCCAGCCCGTGTGTGGGGAGCACAATCACCTCCAGCAGCTCCTGCACAAGGGCAGGAGACAAGCGGCGCCCCAGGACAGGAGCAGGGAGAGCCAGCCCCTCCTCAGGCTCGGGCAGGAGCCATGCAGCCAGCTCTCATGGAACCAGCGGAGCAGGGAGAGCCATCCCCTGCTCCAGCTCCTGCCAGTGCCCCGGGGCAGGCTGAAGTGGTCGCCAGGGAGCAGGGAGAGCCATCCCCTGCTCCGGCTCCTGCCAGTGCCCCGGGGCAGGCTGAAGTGGTCGCCAGGGAGCAGGGAGAGCCATCCCCTGCTCTGGCTCCTGCCAGTGCCCCGGGGCAGGCTGAAGTGGTCGCCAGGGAGCAGGGAGAGCCATCCCCTGCTCCAGAGTCTCCTGGAGCCCTGGAGCCCGCTCAGGCCCCAGCATTGTCCCCGGGAGAGCTCACTCTCCAACCCCCGTCATCCCCAGCTCCTGACCCATCCCTTCCACCTGCTCCCTCACCACGACCTCCCTTCCCCTCCCTGCTTCCCCTGTATGTCTGTGTAGCCGTTTATGTTGCTCGTTTTCTTGTCTTTCTTTGGTCTTTATGTAAATTGTAAAATAAATTTCTTTATATTTTAAGAACTCTGCATTTTCTCCTTTTCAAGTGTACAATTCCCGAGCGTTAAGTACAGTCCCAATGCTCGGCCTCCATCACCACTGTCCGCTTGCTGAACATTCCCTTCACCACAGGGGAAGCCTTTTCCCAAAGCGCTCATGCCTCATTCCTCCTTGGCTCCCTGACAACGCCTATTCTGTGTTCTGGCAGGTTTTGGTCAGTCTTTTCTGGATGGCTCCTATCAGTGGAATCATGCAATATTTTCAGAAGCACTGATCGAAAGCAGCCGTGTCAGGAGCCTCTTGTGGTCCACAGGCGTGCTGGGGGCGGGGACCCCCACGTGTGCTGCCGGCAGGGCTGCTCTGTGTGCCTGGCCGGGGACAGGAGGCCCGGCTGCCCCGAGGGAGAGAGGACTGGGAGCCCCGCCACACCCAGGGGGGCAGGAGGCCAGGGCTGTGTCCATGCCGAGCAGGGCTGATGCGGTTCCTGCGCAACCCTCACGGGACAGTTGGGAAGCTGAGGCCAGGGGAAACAGGGACCGGCCCTGGGCCCACGAGGTGGGCAGAGTCCAGAGGAGAAGCGAGGCTTCCAGGCCCCTGGGCCAGCTCTAGCGTCCCAGGAGATTGGCCTTGGGAAGGAGAGCCCCTAAGATCCTGGGGGACCTCTGTCCACGCCCTCCCATTGGGGGCCCTTTCCTTTGGGCATCCGCACCTGGGCGCACACTCACTCTCACACTCACACACACTCTGCCTGCCCAGGGTGGGGGTCAGGAGGGGAGTGCACACTGGGGAGGTGACAGCTGGAAAGAAGAAAGAGGTTGGAGGTGGCTCTGCCTCGGCCCAGGGGTTTCCAGTCCCCTAGCAACATGCCCAGGTCTGCAGCATGAGGAGGAGAGATGCCTGACAAGGTCTGGGGTCCTGTGTCCACCACTCTGGGCACCTGGATGGAGGATGTCCCCGCCCCCAGTGTGGAAGGGGCTAGTGGATAGAAGGCCTGAGGTTACTCCTCCGTCAATTGAGGAGCCTAGAGGAGTGACTCCAAGGACCCCACAAGCTTGTAGAAGAGTCTATCGATCTCAGTTGTCCATCCATGACCCACCGTGCTCCGAGGCCTTGGACTGGGCCTTCTAGTCCCTCGAGGCCTTTCTGGGCAGAGGGCAGCCTGAGCTGTAGGTGGGCTGGGCACCTGGCTCCTGCAGAACGTGGCAGAGCACAGGACCCCCTCCTCTGCAGAGCAGGACCGAGGCCATCCTTGTTGGAGCCTCGGGGCCCTCATTTGGACGTGGAGTGGAGTCAGTGCCCTGGCTGCAGTGAGGAGGCCTCGTGGGGAAAGTGCACACGCCGGGGCCAGTGCAGGGAGAGAGGGAGCAAGAGAGGCTTCGCAGGTCCCTCACATCACCCCCGGAGCCTGCACGGCCTTCTCCTTTGCGCCCTGGGCCCTGCTGGAACCGCTGCCTCCAGGCCCCGAACCAAGGTGTGTCTTTCGTGGCCTGCTTTCCCGCCTGTTGCTGCAATGCTGGGCCTGACCACCAGGGGCTTGGTGGCCACTCGTGCTCGTGCTCAGAGGAGTAACTGGAAGAGGGAAGGCACACTCAGCGGTCCTTCTGGGGCTTCCCCTGGCCAAAGCAACAGGTACCTTTCATGATTGGCGCCCATGGCCACGATGGGAGGTGCTCAGAGGCGGAAGGGGGCTCTGAGGTCATCCCCTTCTTTCAGCTGCTGTGGGCCCTGCGCTCACTCTGGGAAGGCGCGGTGTGAGCCTGGGGGCGGTTCTGAAAGCCCTCACGCGGCCCGTGTCCTCCAGGACCTCACCGCCTGCAAGGGGAAGGGACCGAGTGAGGGAAGCAAACCCATGTGGAAAAGACGCGCAGGTGCTAGAGGGCAAGGAAGCAGGGTGCTGGAGGGAGGGCCTGCAGCCCTGAGGTGGGTCGAAAGTCCTCTGAGCGGACATTGGTGCCACGAGCAGAAGGACACGAAGAGCCAGCCCTGCACACAGCCGGGTGCAGTGTGCCAAGGGAAGCTCCGAGGGCCAGACACTCGGAGGCGCAAGGGAATCTGGCCGAGAGGAGGTGAGAAAGGAGCTAGAGTGGCTGCAGAGAGCTGGGGAGGAGAGGAGGCTGGAGGGGAGGAGGGCAGGGCCAGACTCAGGCCTGGAAGGAGCTCCTAGCTGTCTAGGCTGGGTGTGAGCACGACCCTAACTTAGTACTCGTAAGAACAAACAGGCACCACCTCCTCGTTTCTCTCCCAGGATCCAGGCTCAGCTCTGCTAGGAACCTCTGCCTCCAGGTCTCCCGGGAGGCTGAGGCTGCAGGCTCAACGGAGGCTAGAGGGGCGGGGCCTGTCTCGGACACCACTGCCCGACTATTGGCAGGACGCCATCTGGATGGATTTGGGAGTCTTTTCCGTCTGGGAGCCGGGACCCTCTACTAGCTCTTTGCACGAGGGCCACCAAGCGCAGCTCCTAAGATCTCGTCTTGCTTCTCCTGAACAACGGATCAGAGAGACAGAGAGAAAGACGGAGAGAGACACAGACAGAAAGCCAGAGAGGAGAGACAGAGAGACAAAGAAGAAGAGACGGAAATGGAGAGAGAAAGAGACAGAGAAACAGAGACCGGGAGAGACTGAGAGAGACAGAAAATGACACAGCCCCACAGAGAGACACAGAGGCCCAGAGAGACGCAGAGAGAGACAGAGAGAGACAGAGAGAGATGGAGAGAGAGAGATGGAGAGAGAATGAACACAGGAGAGAGGGCGGCAGGCAGAAGCCACAGACATGTCCTGAACTCCGTCTTGGAAGGGACATCCCATCCCTTTGCCGTATTCTACTGGCTGGAACCCAGTTCCTTCCCCGCGAGGAGGCCGGATCACATAAGATGTGGCTAGGGGGTGGGAACACTGGGAGCCATTCTGGGGTCTCCCACGCACAGAGGCGGACAGGAGGCCGTTGGACCTGAGTCTGAACCTAACAGGAGGCCCCGGAAGGTTGTGAGCCAGAGGGAGATGATGTCTGAACAGCATTTCATGACAACGCTCCCTGGGGACACTGGGAAACAGGCAGGAGGGGCAGTGCCTTTCCCAGATGCCAGAGCAGCCCCAGGTCTGTTGGAGTTGTCTTGTCTGTCCCGCCCAGCCCTTTGGGGAACCCTTCCCGTGCTAAGTCTGGGCAGGAGCTCCACGGGGTAGCGGCCCATGGGTTGACAGGCGCTAGAGGGATTGATAGGTCTAGACACCTGAAGACACCCTTAGCAAGTAGGTACTAGAACGACCCGCGCTGCACACATGGGGGCATGGGGAGGCCCTGAGAGGCACATGGCTGTCCAGGGGGACATCACTGGCAAGAAGGAGGAGCCAGGTCTGACCAGCTGTGCGTCCCCAACGCTGGCTTCTGACTCGAGCCAGGCCTCCTCGGGGGCGGTGGGATGGGCTGTGTTGGTGCAAGTGTGGATGGCTGTGGTGTTGGGATGGAGGGTGAGCCGTCAGCGGCCCAGGGGGCCCTTAGGGAGGTCTCGTGTGAGCAGGAAGCCTAGGGAAGGGGACCCCAGGCAGTGACCTCACTGGGCCCAAGAGAACTTGGAACCCTGGTCTCTAGGCACCCAGCTCCTAGAGACAGCCCCCAACAGCTCACTCGTCTAGCACTCGTCTAGAAGGAGCAGCATGTTTCTCTGCTGTCTGCCTATCTGCCGGGGCCGCAGCCTCAGCAGAGCCCGCAAGGAGCGCCCTGGACGCAAAGGCGGGCTCCTGTCCCGCTCAAGACGTCTCTGGACGTTCGTGCGGAGGGACACAAAGGTAACACAGGGACGCCCGGGGTGGGCCAATCCAGGCCAGGCCACCACTGTGGTCCCACTTGGACAGCCCTACGTCCCCTCCCTGGGGGGGGGGGTTGTGTGTGTGTGTGTTAGTGTGTGTGTGCGTGTGTGTGTGTGTGTGTGTGTGTGTGTTTGTTAGTGTGTGTGTGCATGTGTGTGTGTCTGTGGAAGGGTGGTTTGTGTGAGTGGACCACCGCGAGGAGGAGCAGGCTGATGAGGGGTTAGAAGCCTGGTGGGCCGGGCCCATTCCCACCCCAGCTCATGGCTGATCGGGTGGGACGTGGAGTGCCGGGCAGCACCGTCTGCCCGAGGTTTCTCCCGAGCCCCTGAGGTCTATCTGTTTCATCCCGGGGAGAATTCTGCGCAGACACAGGGTGGTGCCTGATGTGGGAGCATTAGGCGCAGAGGGCAGAAGAAAGAGCAGGGGCAGCTGAGCAGGGCTCTGATGCTTCTGGGCTGACTGTTGGTCACTGTCTTTGCAGAGGTCCACTCGGGACACGGAGTCCAGCTCCCCGAGGGAGGAGAAGCTGGGCGGGAACAGCGTAGCGGCAGGCGTGGGGAAAAGGCTGCCGTCCTCAGGGACTGTTGCACAAGGATCAGAGCCAGCACAGGCCCCAGCCCGTGTGCGGGGAGCACAATCACCTCCAGCAGCTCCTGCACAAGGGCAGGAGACAAGCGGCGCCCCAGGACAGGAGCAGGGAGAGCCAGCCCCTCCTCAGGCTCGGGCAGGAGCCATGCAGCCGGCTCTCATGGAACCAGCGGAGCAGGGAGAGCCATCCCCTGCTCCAGCTCCTGCCAGTGCCCCGGGGCAGGCTGAAGTGGTCGCCAGGGAGCAGGGAGAGCCATCCCCTGCTCTGGCTCCTGCCAGTGCCCCGGGGCAGGCTGAAGTGGTCGCCAGGGAGCAGGGAGAGCCATCCCCTGCTCCAGAGCCTCCTGGAGCCCTGGAGCCCGCTCAGGCCCCAGCATTGTCCCCGGGAGAGCTCACTCTCCAACCCCCGTCATCCCCAGCTCCTGACCCATCCCTTCCACCTGCTCCCTCACCACGACCTCCCTTCCCCTCCCTGCTTCCCCTGTATGTCTGTGTAGCCGTTTATGTTGCTCGTTTTCTTGTCTTTCTTTGGTCTTTATGTAAATTGTAAAATAAATTTCTTTATATTTTAAGAACTCTGCATTTTCTCCTTTTCAAGTGTACAATTCCCGAGCGTTAAGTACAGTCCCAATGCTCGGCCTCCATCACCACTGTCCGCTTGCTGAACATTCCCTTCACCACAGGGGAAGCCTTTTCCCAAAGCGCTCATGCCTCATTCCTCCTTGGCTCCCTGACAACGCCTATTCTGTGTTCTGGCAGGTTTTGGTCAGTCTTTTCTGGATGGCTCCTATCAGTGGAATCATGCAATATTTTCAGAAGCACTGATCGAAAGCAGCCGTGTCAGGAGCCTCTTGTGGTCCACAGGCGTGCTGGGGGCGGGGACCCCCACGTGTGCTGCCGGCAGGGCTGCTCTGTGTGCCTGGCCGGGGACAGGAGGCCCGGCTGCCCCGAGGGAGAGAGGACTGGGAGCCCCGCCACACCCAGGGGGGCAGGAGGCCAGGGCTGTGTCCATGCCGAGCAGGGCTGATGCGGTTCCTGCGCAACCCTCACGGGACAGTTGGGAAGCTGAGGCCAGGGGAAACAGGGACCGGCCCTGGGCCCACGAGGTGGGCAGAGTCCAGAGGAGAAGCGAGGCTTCCAGGCCCCTGGGCCAGCTCTAGCGTCCCAGGAGATTGGCCTTGGGAAGGAGAGCCCCTAAGATCCTGGGGGACCTCTGTCCACGCCCTCCCATTGGGGGCCCTTTCCTTTGGGCATCCGCACCTGGGCGCACACTCACTCTCACACTCACACACACTCTGCCTGCCCAGGGTGGGGGTCAGGAGGGGAGTGCACACTGGGGAGGTGACAGCTGGAAAGAAGAAAGAGGTTGGAGGTGGCTCTGCCTCGGCCCAGGGGTTTCCAGTCCCCTAGCAACATGCCCAGGTCTGCAGCATGAGGAGGAGAGATGCCTGACAAGGTCTGGGGTCCTGTGTCCACCACTCTGGGCACCTGGATGGAGGATGTCCCCGCCCCCAGTGTGGAAGGGGCTAGTGGATAGAAGGCCTGAGGTTACTCCTCCGTCAATTGAGGAGCCTAGAGGAGTGACTCCAAGGACCCCACAAGCTTGTAGAAGAGTCTATCGATCTCAGTTGTCCATCCATGACCCACCGTGCTCCGAGGCCTTGGACTGGGCCTTCTAGTCCCTCGAGGCCTTTCTGGGCAGAGGGCAGCCTGAGCTGTAGGTGGGCTGGGCACCTGGCTCCTGCAGAACGTGGCAGAGCACAGGACCCCCTCCTCTGCAGAGCAGGACCGAGGCCATCCTTGTTGGAGCCTCGGGGCCCTCATTTGGACGTGGAGTGGAGTCAGTGCCCTGGCTGCAGTGAGGAGGCCTCGTGGGGAAAGTGCACACGCCGGGGCCAGTGCAGGGAGAGAGGGAGCAAGAGAGGCTTCGCAGGTCCCTCACATCACCCCCGGAGCCTGCACGGCCTTCTCCTTTGCGCCCTGGGCCCTGCTGGAACCGCTGCCTCCAGGCCCCGAACCAAGGTGTGTCTTTCGTGGCCTGCTTTCCCGCCTGTTGCTGCAATGCTGGGCCTGACCACCAGGGGCTTGGTGGCCACTCGTGCTCGTGCTCAGAGGAGTAACTGGAAGAGGGAAGGCACACTCAGCGGTCCTTCTGGGGCTTCCCCTGGCCAAAGCAACAGGTACCTTTCATGATTGGCGCCCATGGCCACGATGGGAGGTGCTCAGAGGCGGAAGGGGGCTCTGAGGTCATCCCCTTCTTTCAGCTGCTGTGGGCCCTGCGCTCACTCTGGGAAGGCGCGGTGTGAGCCTGGGGGCGGTTCTGAAAGCCCTCACGCGGCCCGTGTCCTCCAGGACCTCACCGCCTGCAAGGGGAAGGGACCGAGTGAGGGAAGCAAACCCATGTGGAAAAGACGCGCAGGTGCTAGAGGGCAAGGAAGCAGGGTGCTGGAGGGAGGGCCTGCAGCCCTGAGGTGGGTCGAAAGTCCTCTGAGCGGACATTGGTGCCACGAGCAGAAGGACACGAAGAGCCAGCCCTGCACACAGCCGGGTGCAGTGTGCCAAGGGAAGCTCCGAGGGCCAGACACTCGGAGGCGCAAGGGAATCTGGCCGAGAGGAGGTGAGAAAGGAGCTAGAGTGGCTGCAGAGAGCTGGGGAGGAGAGGAGGCTGGAGGGGAGGAGGGCAGGGCCAGACTCAGGCCTGGAAGGAGCTCCTAGCTGTCTAGGCTGGGTGTGAGCACGACCCTAACTTAGTACTCGTAAGAACAAACAGGCACCACCTCCTCGTTTCTCTCCCAGGATCCAGGCTCAGCTCTGCTAGGAACCTCTGCCTCCAGGTCTCCCGGGAGGCTGAGGCTGCAGGCTCAACGGAGGCTAGAGGGGCGGGGCCTGTCTCGGACACCACTGCCCGACTATTGGCAGGACGCCATCTGGATGGATTTGGGAGTCTTTTCCGTCTGGGAGCCGGGACCCTCTACTAGCTCTTTGCACGAGGGCCACCAAGCGCAGCTCCTAAGATCTCGTCTTGCTTCTCCTGAACAACGGATCAGAGAGACAGAGAGAAAGACGGAGAGAGACACAGACAGAAAGCCAGAGAGGAGAGACAGAGAGACAAAGAAGAAGAGACGGAAATGGAGAGAGAAAGAGACAGAGAAACAGAGACCGGGAGAGACTGAGAGAGACAGAAAATGACACAGCCCCACAGAGAGACACAGAGGCCCAGAGAGACGCAGAGAGAGACAGAGAGAGACAGAGAGAGATGGAGAGAGAGAGATGGAGAGAGAATGAACACAGGAGAGAGGGCGGCAGGCAGAAGCCACAGACATGTCCTGAACTCCGTCTTGGAAGGGACATCCCATCCCTTTGCCGTATTCTACTGGCTGGAACCCAGTTCCTTCCCCGCGAGGAGGCCGGATCACATAAGATGTGGCTAGGGGGTGGGAACACTGGGAGCCATTCTGGGGTCTCCCACGCACAGAGGCGGACAGGAGGCCGTTGGACCTGAGTCTGAACCTAACAGGAGGCCCCGGAAGGTTGTGAGCCAGAGGGAGATGATGTCTGAACAGCATTTCATGACAACGCTCCCTGGGGACACTGGGAAACAGGCAGGAGGGGCAGTGCCTTTCCCAGATGCCAGAGCAGCCCCAGGTCTGTTGGAGTTGTCTTGTCTGTCCCGCCCAGCCCTTTGGGGAACCCTTCCCGTGCTAAGTCTGGGCAGGAGCTCCACGGGGTAGCGGCCCATGGGTTGACAGGCGCTAGAGGGATTGATAGGTCTAGACACCTGAAGACACCCTTAGCAAGTAGGTACTAGAACGACCCGCGCTGCACACATGGGGGCATGGGGAGGCCCTGAGAGGCACATGGCTGTCCAGGGGGACATCACTGGCAAGAAGGAGGAGCCAGGTCTGACCAGCTGTGCGTCCCCAACGCTGGCTTCTGACTCGAGCCAGGCCTCCTCGGGGGCGGTGGGATGGGCTGTGTTGGTGCAAGTGTGGATGGCTGTGGTGTTGGGATGGAGGGTGAGCCGTCAGCGGCCCAGGGGGCCCTTAGGGAGGTCTCGTGTGAGCAGGAAGCCTAGGGAAGGGGACCCCAGGCAGTGACCTCACTGGGCCCAAGAGAACTTGGAACCCTGGTCTCTAGGCACCCAGCTCCTAGAGACAGCCCCCAACAGCTCACTCGTCTAGCACTCGTCTAGAAGGAGCAGCATGTTTCTCTGCTGTCTGCCTATCTGCCGGGGCCGCAGCCTCAGCAGAGCCCGCAAGGAGCGCCCTGGACGCAAAGGCGGGCTCCTGTCCCGCTCAAGACGTCTCTGGACGTTCGTGCGGAGGGACACAAAGGTAACACAGGGACGCCCGGGGTGGGCCAATCCAGGCCAGACCACCACTGTGGTCCCACTTGGACAGCCCTACGTCCCCTCCCTGGGGGGGGGTTGTGTGTGTGTGTTAGTGTGTGTGTGCGTGTGTGTGTGTGTGTGTTTGTTAGTGTGTGTGTGCATGTGTGTGTGTCTGTGGAAGGGTGGTTTGTGTGAGTGGACCACCGCGAGGAGGAGCAGGCTGATGAGGGGTTAGAAGCCTGGTGGGCCGGGCCCATTCCCACCCCAGCTCATGGCTGATCGGGTGGGACGTGGAGTGCCGGGCAGCACCGTCTGCCCGAGGTTTCTCCCGAGCCCCTGAGGTCTATCTGTTTCATCCCGGGGAGAATTCTGCGCAGACACAGGGTGGTGCCTGATGTGGGAGCATTAGGCGCAGAGGGCAGAAGAAAGAGCAGGGGCAGCTGAGCAGGGCTCTGATGCTTCTGGGCTGACTGTTGGTCACTGTCTTTGCAGAGGTCCACTCGGGACACGGAGTCCAGCTCCCCGAGGGAGGAGAAGCTGGGCGGGAACAGCGTAGCGGCAGGCGTGGGGAAAAGGCTGCCGTCCTCAGGGACTGTTGCACAAGGATCAGAGCCAGCACAGGCCCCAGCCCGTGTGCGGGGAGCACAATCACCTCCAGCAGCTCCTGCACAAGGGCAGGAGACAAGCGGCGCCCCAGGACAGGAGCAGGGAGAGCCAGCCCCTCCTCAGGCTCGGGCAGGAGCCATGCAGCCAGCTCTCATGGAACCAGCGGAGCAGGGAGAGCCATCCCCTGCTCCAGCTCCTGCCAGTGCCCCGGGGCAGGCTGAAGTGGTCGCCAGGGAGCAGGGAGAGCCATCCCCTGCTCCGGCTCCTGCCAGTGCCCCGGGGCAGGCTGAAGTGGTCGCCAGGGAGCAGGGAGAGCCATCCCCTGCTCTGGCTCCTGCCAGTGCCCCGGGGCAGGCTGAAGTGGTCGCCAGGGAGCAGGGAGAGCCATCCCCTGCTCCAGAGCCTCCTGGAGCCCTGGAGCCCGCTCAGGCCCCAGCATTGTCCCCGGGAGAGCTCACTCTCCAACCCCCGTCATCCCCAGCTCCTGACCCATCCCTTCCACCTGCTCCCTCACCACGACCTCCCTTCCCCTCCCTGCTTCCCCTGTATGTCTGTGTAGCCGTTTATGTTGCTCGTTTTCTTGTCTTTCTTTGGTCTTTATGTAAATTGTAAAATAAATTTCTTTATATTTTAAGAACTCTGCATTTTCTCCTTTTCAAGTGTACAATTCCCGAGCGTTAAGTACAGTCCCAATGCTCGGCCTCCATCACCACTGTCCGCTTGCTGAACATTCCCTTCACCACAGGGGAAGCCTTTTCCCAAAGCGCTCATGCCTCATTCCTCCTTGGCTCCCTGACAACGCCTATTCTGTGTTCTGGCAGGTTTTGGTCAGTCTTTTCTGGATGGCTCCTATCAGTGGAATCATGCAATATTTTCAGAAGCACTGATCGAAAGCAGCCGTGTCAGGAGCCTCTTGTGGTCCACAGGCGTGCTGGGGGCGGGGACCCCCACGTGTGCTGCCGGCAGGGCTGCTCTGTGTGCCTGGCCGGGGACAGGAGGCCCGGCTGCCCCGAGGGAGAGAGGACTGGGAGCCCCGCCACACCCAGGGGGGCAGGAGGCCAGGGCTGTGTCCATGCCGAGCAGGGCTGATGCGGTTCCTGCGCAACCCTCACGGGACAGTTGGGAAGCTGAGGCCAGGGGAAACAGGGACCGGCCCTGGGCCCACGAGGTGGGCAGAGTCCAGAGGAGAAGCGAGGCTTCCAGGCCCCTGGGCCAGCTCTAGCGTCCCAGGAGATTGGCCTTGGGAAGGAGAGCCCCTAAGATCCTGGGGGACCTCTGTCCACGCCCTCCCATTGGGGGCCCTTTCCTTTGGGCATCCGCACCTGGGCGCACACTCACTCTCACACTCACACACACTCTGCCTGCCCAGGGTGGGGGTCAGGAGGGGAGTGCACACTGGGGAGGTGACAGCTGGAAAGAAGAAAGAGGTTGGAGGTGGCTCTGCCTCGGCCCAGGGGTTTCCAGTCCCCTAGCAACATGCCCAGGTCTGCAGCATGAGGAGGAGAGATGCCTGACAATGTCTGGGGTCCTGTGTCCACCACTCTGGGCACCAGGATGGAGGATGTGACACCCCCCTGTCCCCGCCCCCAGTGTGGAAGGGGCTAGTGGATAGAAGGCCTGAGGTTACTCCTCCATCAATTGAGGAACCTAGAGGAGTGACTCCAAGGACCCCACAAGCTTGTAGAAGAGTCTATCGATCTCAGTTGTCCATCCATGACCCACTGTGCTCTGAGGCCTTAGACAGGGCCTTCTAGTCCCTCGAGGCCTTTCTGGGCAGAGGGCAGCCTGAGCTGTAGGTGGGCTGGGCACCTGGCTACTGCAGAACGTGGCAGAGCACGGGACCCCTCCTCTGGAGAGCAGGACCGAGGCCATCCTTGTTGGAGCCTCGGGGTCCTCATTTGGACGTGGAGTGGAGTCAGTGCCATGCCTGCGGTGAGGAGGCCTCGTGGGGAAAGTGCACATGCCACGGCCAGTGCAGGGAGAGAGGGAGCAAGAGAGGCTTCGCAGGTCCCTCACATCACCCCCGGAGCCTGCACGGCCTTCTCATTTGCGCCCTGGGCCCTGGTGGAACCGCTGCCTCCAGGCCCCGAACAAAGGTGTGTCTTTTCTCTCCCACTGTCCTGCTTGTTGCTGCAATGCTGGGCCTGACCACCAGGGGTTTGGTGGCCACTCGTGCTCAGAGGAGTAACTGGAAGAGGGAAGGCACACTCAGCGGTCATTCTGGGCATTCCCCCAGCCAAAGCAACAGGTACCTTTCGTGATTGGCATTCATGGCCACGATGGGAGCTGCTCAGAGGTGGAAGGCCCTCTGAGATCGTCCCCTTCTTTCAGCTGCTGTGGGCCCTGCACTCACTCTGTGAAGGCGCGCTGTGAGCCTGGGGGTGGTTCTGAAAGCCCTCATGCGGCCCGTGGCCTCCAGGAGCTCACCGACTGTGAGGGGAAGGGACCAAGTGAGGAAAGCAAATCCATGTGGAAAAGACACGCAGGTGCTAGAGGGCAATGAAGCAGGGTGCTGGAGGGAGGGCCTGCAGCCCTGAGTGCCGGACGCAGTCCTGCAACTGCTGTAGCCCAGTGACAATGTCGGGTCACAGGAACCATGGGAGTTTGCAAAGCAACCCCGGCAGGAACGGCCAAGGGCCCTCCTTGCTCAATCTGATGTTACTAGTTGCTGTATTGGCTCTCTTCATGACGCTTGTGTCTACCCAGGGGAATCTGCCAGGAAAGGTGAATCTCACTGTAATAGACAAGAAAGACCCTCTTCTGACTAACACTCCTTCAATATCCCCGGGGCCCTGCCAAGAAAAGAGGATGGAAAGGTCAGATGTCTCAGTGTGGGAGTTATAGAAGAGGACGAAAAGGTCAGACGTCTCAGTGTGGGAGTTATAGAAGAGGACGAAAAGGTCAGACGTCTCAGTGTGGGAGTTATAGAAGAGGACGAAAAGGTCAGACGTCTCAGTGTGGGAGTTATAGAAGAGGACGAAAAGGTCAGACGTCTCAGTGTGGGAGTTATAGAAGAGGACGAAAAGGTCAGACGTCTCAGTGTGGGAGTTATAGAAGAGGACGTGGGGACCTGTATGTGCCTGTTCCAGACGTACCTTGGCTCACCTGTGCCCCAAGGCTGGCTCTGTCCAGCACAACCTGAGTCTCGCCCCCTGCAAAGAATACTGTAGAGGTCTATAAATATTAACTGCACTTACCCAGAAAATGAGAAGAACAACTCTTTACCAAAACTGAATAAGGGAAGTAACCTTTAGAAATTGCTCGTGACTCAAATAGATTAAGGAAGTAAAATGATATCATGGGGAAAAACCCAGCTATTTCAGGGCAGAAAATAGATGTACCCCAGACGCTTATGTAATCCTTAAAATGTATATAAACGCACGCTTGACAATAAAGACTTCAGACGTGCTTTCACCAACTTGGTGTGCAGTCTCATTCCCTTCCCCTCCCTTTGCCGTCGTGGTTCCTCCCTCAGGAACCTGGACTCAGCTGGAGCTGGACTCCGGCACCTGAGGTGGGTCTAAAGGCCTCTGAGTGGACATTTGTGCCATGAGTAGAAGGACAAGAGGAGCCAGCCCTGCACACATCTGGGAGCAGTGTGCCAAGGGAAGCTCCGAGGGCCAGATACTCGAAGGCACAAGGGAATCTGGCTGAGAGGAGGTGAGAAAGGAGCTAGAGTGGCTGGAGAGAGCTGGGGAGGAGAGGAGGCTGGAGGAGAGGAGGGCAGGGCCAGACTCAGGCCTGGAAGGAGCTCCCAGCTGTCTATGCTGGGTGTGAGCATGACCCTAACTTAGCACTCAGAAGAACAAACAGGTTTCTCTCCCAGGATCCAGGCTCAGCTCAGCTAGGAACCTCTGCCTCCAGGTCTCCCGGGAGGCTGAGGCTGCAGGCTCAACGGAGGCTAGAGGGGCGGGGGCTGTCTGGGACACCACTGTCCGCCTATTGGCAGGACGCCATTTGGATGGATTTGGGAGTCTTTTCCATCTGGGAGCCGGGACCCTCTACTAGCTCTTTGCACGCAGGCCACCAAGCGCAGCTCAGAATATCTCATCTTGCTTCTGCTGAACAACGGATCAGAGAGACAGAGAGAAAGACTGAGAGAGACACAGACATAAAGCCAGAGAGGAGAGACAGAGAGACAAACAAGAAGAGATGGAAATGGAGAGAGAAAGAGACAGAGAAACAGAGACCGGGAGAGACTAAGAGAGACAGAAAATGACAGCCCCACAGAGAGAGACAGAGGCCCAGAGAGATGCAGAGAGAGACAGAGAGAGGGAGATGGAGAGAGAATGAACACAGGGAGAGAGGGCAGCAGGCAGAAGTCACAGACTTGTCTTAAGAGGAGAACAGGTCTTCTCTTTGAGGCTCCTAAAATGTCTCCTCCTCTGTCACTCCATTTCTATTAGACTTCCTAAAGCCCTACTAGTTTTTATGCTCCCCGGAAGTATCCCTCCGACCGGTCAAAGCCTAGATGTTGCCTCTTGCCCACGCCTAGAGTCAGCAACTGACCCCAGAGAAAAGCAGAGCAGATTTTCAGCTCACTTCTCCGCAGTTCTCTCTTTTCTTGAATCTTAGTCCCTTTAGTCCTCATTGCTTCAGCAGCTCTCGCATACATTTAAGAGAGGCTTTTTTGCATTTCATGTAGCTTTCGAGGTAACATCGATCTTCTCAAAAGCACTATTCTACTCAGAACCAGAAGATTCCAAATTAGATGATATTATTTTCTTCTTACTGTTTACATTTTTATGATATATTAGATATATAAGACATTAAAACAGTGCAGGATCCAAAGAATGAGTCTATGAAGGTGGACATTTTTAGATGTGTTTGAGAAAGGGAAGGGAAACATAAGTAACTAAAATAGTTGCAACAAAACCTAAACTATCCTCAGGGACGAAACTCCTTAAAGGAGTTACAATTCAGGAAACTCCAGAAGACAAGGCATAACTCCCAAATATTTTGAATCTATGATGCCATCGATTGTAAGATGCAACATTATTTTATGTACCAATAGGAAGGAAAAAGCACTGCCAATTATAATTATAAAATGTTTTGATTCTAAGATACATCTTATTTTCAGCTGTGTTAAAATTTGAAAAGTAAGGCTCTTAAAATCAATAAATATAGTATAAAAGGAGATAAAGATCATAATATAACACTGAAATGGGAGTATTTAGAGAAAAACCACATCCAACACAATAAACACAGCGATATTTGAAAAGGGATAGATCAGAGCATGCTATGGGAGATATAGAAAGGGAATCTGACTTAGTAGCATGAAGGGATGTTTTTCCCAGATCTATTCTAGTTCCTTCTACAACTTTTAAAATGCTTTGAGTTGATAATCTCCTTGGATCTTTGCATCTCAAAAATTCTGTGTTACAGACATTATGCATGAAAAGAGACACTATGATTTGTCGGGGGCTTAAAGAGAGGTCTCATTGGAGGGAAGGGGAAGAATGGTAAATATTTCTCTGATTCTTCTTTCTCCCCTGGTATCCTCCAATATCAACATCACTGGTTCCCTCTTTTCTCTGATCACCTTTCTAATGTGGGTCTACCTCCCTCTAGGATGTTAGTATTTCTCTGTTCATGATGGTTGGGAGTCTGGGTAGCATGTGGACATAGGGAGTGGGTGGGGTGGAACGGCTTACTAATGTCCAAAGCTGTTCACTAAGAATCCAAATCACAGCCCCTTTCTTCCTCATTCTGAAATTCTGTTTCCGTGTAGAGCAGACTCCCTGCCAACGCTCTCATCTTCTGCCCTGCTGGACTAGGTAGCTCCTTGCTCCTTTCCAGTTGTAGTGACGGAAGCCTTTCCTCAGAGTTCTCCTATAATAAAATACGATTGAACTTGGCTGACAACCCTCATTTGTTATTCTTCATCTAGTCAAATCCCAATTATCTATTGTCTACCTATTTCAGAAGCAGTTTATGATAAGTGGTTTCGACTATAAACCACAAAGACCGCCTGGGTTTTAATCCTAGCTCTATCACTTACTAGCTATGTGATTTTTGGTAAATTATTTTATTTATTTTGACTTTTGGTAAATTATTTCATTTATTTTTGCATTCGTTTGTCCCATGTAAAACGAAGATAATGATCATAGAGTTATGAGGATTAAATGAGTTAATATATGTAATGCCACATAAGCTTTGTAATAAATAAAATAATAAAATAGTAATAATAATTGTATTACATCAATTCCTGCATTCTTGGAAAAACCCTCAATTTCATTCAGTGCTTTCTATTATAGGCACCCACTTGCTTTAGAGGGTTTCCTTCAGGAGTCACGTTCTAGGCATTACATACTTATGAATGAGATACAAGATCATATCTGTGAAAACATACAAAAAATATAGATTGGTGACAACTGAGCATTTTATTGGATGCCACAGTCAGAACTTTTATACATTTTTCTAGGAACTTTTTATTTATTTATTTAAAGATTGGCACCTGGGCTAACAACTGTTGCCAATCTTTTTTTTTTCCTGCTTTTATGTCCCCAAAGTCCCCCTGTGCATAGCTGTACATCTTAGTTGCAGGTCCTTCTAGTTGTGGGACGTGGGATGCCGCCTCAACGTGGCCTGACGAGCGGTGCCATGTCCGCGCCCAGGATCCGAACCCTGGGCCACCGCGGCAGAGCATGTGAACTTAACCACTCGGCCACGGAGCCGGCCCCTCTAGGAACCTTTTAATCAGCTTCTTCTATTCGGCAACTCAGATAAACTCCTATGTCACACACACTCCTTTTGGGAATTTCCCTGGTAATTTTAGTTGGAGTTAGTCTTCCATTCTCAACAAGTAATTCCTGGAAAGTGAACAACTTGAGAATGGTTCCCGTGCTGAGAGCTAACAAAACACACATCCTTAGAAAACTAGGCTATTTATTATTGTTTTGTATATCGTGTGGGATATGCAAGCTTGGAATGAGAGGACGGAAACATGAAGGTTCTGTATCCACCAAATCTTACATTAAATCACCTTTGAACTGAACCAGACCACCAAAAATTCTGAACTCATGGTGCCATGGGTTGAAGAGTGTTCCTCAAAGCATGGCTCTTGAAACAACCACCTCAAGTGGCACATGCAGTATAAAAGGGCTATTTCCTGTATTCTTCTTCATATCTCCCGAGAGAAAGCCTCTGGGGGTGAGCCTAAGGGATCTAAAATTTTAACAAGCATTTCAGTTGATTTTTATATACACAACAAAATTCAAGAACCACTAGAATAGAGTTTGACCTGCAACCATCTGTTGCAGTCCAGAGGCCAGCTGAGGAAATTATTTGAGAGCAGCATTTGTGGGCATGCATGGACTGATGGTCACTGACTGTCTCATACACTACACGGAGAACCATTACTTTGTAGATTTGTGGAAAGTAATCTGCAATTTTTATTAATACAAAAAAATTCATGTTAAAAAAATACATGTTCATATTGGCCCATCAATCCCACTTTCCAAATCTTTTCTGTAAAATGAAAAGCTAATGTTAAAAGAGAAAAGCGGGGCCGGCTCCGTGGCCGAGTGGTTAAGTTCGCATGCTCCACTGCTGCGGCCCGGGGTTCGGACCCTGGGCGCGGACATGGCACCGCTTGTCAGGCCACTTTGAGGCGGCGTCCCACATCCCACAACTAGAAGGACCTGCAACTAAGATATACAACTGTGTACAGGGGGGCTTTGGGGAGATAAAGCAGGAAAAAAAAAGGAAGATTGGCAACAGTTGTTAGCCCAGGTGCCAATCTTTAAAAAAAAAAAGTGAAAAGCAAGTTACATTGTAATTCATATAGCACAATTTCACTTTTTATAGACAATAAACAGTAAAGTGAATTTTTTAAAAACCTATTCATTTATACATATTTGAATAGAAGATAATTGAAGAAATGTATAGAATGATATATACTGTGCTCTCAAGGATGTGAGTGAGGAAATGGAAAGTAGGAGCTAAACACTACGGCTTTTTAATATATATTTCTATATTGTTTCACAGGTTGTGGTAAACATGTATTTCTGTTGTAATTTTTGAAGAAAACTCAATAAAAATCATTGCTAAAAATCCACCTATATAGAAAATCACGCATATAAAAGTTTTGTTAAAAACATAATCAAGAATATACTGGACAGCATTTTAACGACATTTTAAAAAAAGAGTGACATTGAACACAATAGAGCAGAACAAGCTGGCCTTCACTCAAAGACAGGCCAAGATGTTGTTAACATTGATAGTATCTAAAATAAAAGTAGTTACAAGTTACTGAGTGCCCCCTATGCACCAGGATATTTGAGGATATCGTTAGAAAATGCACCTCACCTTCTCTGTCCAAGTGCTAGACCAGTGGTCATAACCAACTAAGTTACTCACTTTAATGGGTCCAGAGGTGAAATTCAATGGCGATGAAGGCTCTGTCATGTAAATCGGAAAGATGCCTCCAATGATTACGTCCCCTGGTTGCTCCAACCTTGGGGTTCCCATCTTTTTGTTTGGATTCTCTAACTCCGTGGTGTTGGTGATGGGCAGGGCACTCAGGAATAAGGCAAGCAGAGAGCAGGGAAACATTCTGGGATGCAGGTCACCTTCACATTGAGGGGTGAGAGGTGCAGAGGATCAAGAAAGAAGAGTCAGTGGTGCCTCTGACGGAGCCTGTGGTAATGACCCTGTAGGAGGCTGTTGGGCACCTGCTGACCATTAATCTACATATTCAGGACCCTCCTAGCCTATTGATCTCTCTCAGGATCTTTCGGGATCAAATAGTATTTGTCTGAGAAGAGAAATTAAAATTTCACACTCTCTGGTTCCTCAGACTTAAAAGAAATCTCGATGGGTCTTGGGAAAGGAAATGAGACCTGTTTGAAAACAACTCAGGACTGCAGTGTTTAGAGCCCTGAGACTCAGTAACATGAAATTTGTTTTGCTCTTGGCTTTCTCTCTAGGGTATCATTTATCCTCACTCATTAAATGAGTCCATATAAGTGAGTTCATATAAGTGAGTCCACGTAAGTGGACTTAGAAATGCTTCCCCCATTCCCCAAACATTCCCTCCCAACTCCGATGCAACTCCTCAAGTAACCTCAGAAGGACTCACTTCTCAAGAGCCTTTCCGGGCCTAGGAAAGGACTCAGACCCCACTGCAATTGGTCTTGACCTCAAGGCCATGGGGACAAAGGTTTTGCTTCAGAGCTGCTAGTGTGCTAATTGGAATCAATTCAGCTAATTCTGGTAATTACAGGCTTCTGTACTTACTCCCCCTTGGTTTTAGACCATGAGGAGCAGCTGGATGAAACTGCTTGGAAATAAAGTGAGAAATGTCTCGCAGCAACATCAGGGTTATAGTAACAGATGGAGGCCCACGGAGGCTCCCAGGAACTCTTCAGTAACTCACTGAATTCGTTGATGTCTCATAGAATATCATCTAGAGGGTTAAGAACTGGGGTGGAAAAGTAGAGAAGTTGTGTTTAAAACAATAATCTATCCTTCCCCTCTTTGAAAGGGAAGGAATTTTGCTCTGTGGGACCAAGTGGGCAAGTTATGGGATCCTAGTGACTCCAGACACAGAGAACACCGAGCACTGGAGATTTAGAAGACATTTAATTGTATAACTCATAATTTTCACCATCCAAAATAGGATACCATGCCTTCCTAATTTAAGAGACTTGCCCCCAATCATGGAGTGAGTTAGTGGCAAATTAAGGACTACTCCTTGGTCCAAATCCAAGGTTCTTTTCATGTTGATTCTAATTCCAAAGCAAATATACCATTCTGAGTAACTGTCAAGTTAGGCATGGTTCGTCCACACTATCATTTCACCATGATTTATTAAATATATAATACATGGCATGCAATGAAAATAAAGCAGTAAACAAGAGAGACTATTTCTTTGCCCTTACAGAACTAATAATATCATTGGAATGATGCTCAACAAGTAATTATAGTAAAGTATCTGCTTATCATATCATGGGAAAGACATTGAACAAGAAATGATAAGAAAATGTGATGATGTCAGGAGAACTAAAGGTGGTTGGAAGAACATGATATTAGAGGTAAGTCAGGGATAACTTGAATTAATACTGGAAGGATGAAGAGGAGTAAACCAGATGAAGGGAGGTCACAAGAATGTTCCAGGCAGAAGCTACTGTATATGCAAAGGCCCCCAATCAAGAGAGGGGGTGATGCTTGAGAAACTGAATGATCATAAATGCTGGTGCATAATGTGTAAGCAGGGATGGTAGAAACAGACGAGACTGGAGAAGAAATTGGGACTACAGAAATGCCACAATCATTCATGAAATGTTTTTACTTAATCTGGAGGGCAATGATGTGTCTTATTTACTGTGTATTCTTAGAGTGGAGATATAGAAGTGAGACTTGGCCTTCCAGGTGAGATGGCAGATAACAAACACAATTCCCCTTTCAGTCTCAAGCACATAAAATAGTAGATAAAATATTTCAAAAATCTATCACTGAGCTAAAAATCATGGAAGTCTGTAAGGCTAGACACAAAGAGAGAAGAGGGAAATTATGATGGTGAAGAAGAACTGAAGGAGCAAAGCCCAAATCAACACTGAACATACATTGCAGGAGAGCACAGCTACATTATTGCAAGGCTTTAAGCTTAGCAAGAACAAATTACAAAATGTGTGACTGAGAAATATGCAATCTGCTGATTCTCATAAATTACTGTGTTAGATTGTTTGTGCTTTGGAATCAAAGGCCAGAAGGTAGTATCTTAACAAACATGAAGGCAAGGGGCTTAAGGACGCTGGGCCCTTGCAGGAATGGAACACTATCTGCATAACTTGCCAGATTGTTTGTTCCCAGGATACTCCCTCAGAGAATGGCCTTGCGTAACGCCGGGGTACATTGAAGGGGGGGAGATTAGAACTGCTGAGCTTTGACTTGCATATCCCTGCTGGCAAGAGTTCCTGCTATGCTTGTACTTCTTGGCCTGCAAATAAATACGTGGCGATCAGAGGGATGTCACCTCTGTCCTAGAGACTGATGGTTGGTCCCCTGTCCTGTTAAAAAATGTAGAGTGTGTGGTGTCTATTAGATAGACTGTGTTCTGTCTATTAATTCCATCCATCCCTTCAGCTGGCTGCCTAGCTGGTCTCGGGAACACAAGTGGTCAAGTTCACGCACTCCACTTCAGTGGCCCAGGGTTTCGCCAGTTCGAATCCTGGGCGCAGACTTGGCACTGCTCATCAGGCCATGTTGAGGTGGCACCCCACATGCCACAACTAGGAGGACCCACAACCAAAATACACAACTATGTGCTGGGGGGATTTGGGGAGAAAAAAAGGAGGGAAAAAAAAAGAAGATTGGCAACAGTTGTTAGCTCAGGTGCCAAGCTTTAGGGAAAAAAAGAAAATGAAGAATAAAAATCACATGATCATCCCGATAGACACGGAGAAAGCATTTGACAAGATCCAACATACCTTTATGATAAAAACTCTCAACAAAACGGGTACAGAATGAAAGTATCTCAACATGATAAAGGCCATTTATTACAAACCCACAGCAAAAATCCATGTTCATCTTTTGAACTTTCAACCTGTAAGCCCTTCTGTATTTAAAGTGTGCCTCTTTCAGATACAGTTGAGTTAAGCTTCTTTATTCAGTCTGACAATCTTTGAATTTTATCTGGGGTGTTTCTTTTTCATTTAATGTAATTACTGACAGGGTTAAATTTAGGTCTACCATTTTGCTCTCTGCTATTTGTCTCAGCTGCTTGTTTCTCTCTTCCTCCTTTTCTGACTTCTTTTGGGTTAAAGATTTTTTTAATATGTAAATTCCTCTACTTGCTGTATCTTTTAATGGATGTTCTATAGAGATGACATCATCTGTAATAATCTCCTTAGAGTTATTACTGGGCTTCATGTTAGATATAGGAACATTCTCGATTTACCCTCCCTCTCACCTATACCCCTTAAAGTTGAGTATTAATTCATGCACACAACTAAATTTTACTATAATTTCTGGAAATTCTAAGATACATACTATCCAGTTGGAGTCAAAATTTTAACTCTTCGAAAGTCCCTTCCCGTCACTCTGTCTTCAATCCTGATTTCTGATCTTCAGGCCCTCCTCTAAGCTTGTTTCTTACAGTTAATTTTTGCTATGACTGAGCCACAGGTAGCAGGCACAATTTATGACTCTAATAGGTAGAAATGGTTGAGAAAGCAATAACCAGGCTTCAAGGAGCACATTTAGCAAGATTCACGGTCAAAGCAGAAGTTAGTGTCAGGCAGGTTGGCTCACACAAAGTCAGAGAAAACAAAAAAGGCCCAAGGAAAGGGATCCAAAATCAGGTCAAAAAGATGATGTTATACAATTAGCAAGAGAAAGGAAAAGCAGCAGCAAGGACACAAGGAGCTCTTATCCTTTTGGTTGCCTGTAATCCTCTTATCGTATTGAGTTGATCCTTGTGCAGAATCTGAATCAATGGTTCTTAATCTGGGCTGCATGTTGGAATTACCTGAGAAGTTCTAAAAATTCCTGATGCCCAGGCTACACCCCAATCCAATTTAATCAGAATCGCTGGGGCTGGGACCCAGGTATTTTTTCAAAGCTTCTCAGATGATTTCAATGTGCATCCAGGGTCAATAACCACCGGTTTAAATGTTTGCAAATGTGTGAGTGAACAATTGGAGGGCAGGGAGAGAGAAAGGAGGCTCTTCTGGGCTCAGACTTTTTTCTCTTTTTAATTCCCTAGTGAAACTTCCTGGAAATTTTCCTCTTTGGGGTCCTGATCCTCCCCACTTTTGTTTCAGGTTGAAACTACTATCTAGAGAGTCACCAGCCTCAAGTAACATTCACTCTGCTCCCCTGATTGGTTTTCTACTGATACAAATGCCTAGCTCTTTACTCTGTTCTCTGACTAGACTTTCTCCTTCTGTGTTTCCCTGGAAATTCTCCTCTCCACTGCTTCAGGTATTCTGGTTTCGTAACCAAGACACCCACATGTACCTCTCGTCCTCTTCCATACCTAATAGCATTTCAAGAAAGAGGGCTATTTTCTGTGTGACACAGCATCACAAGTTTTTGAAATATACCCTGTCATAGTTAGAACAGGTCTATCCAATCAGGAGAAAATACATAATTATTTCATGAATCTACTGCATTCAGTTCATCATGAATTTCTTTATGTTGATGAAAGGCTGAATGCACACTGAAGGTTTTCTCAATTTTCTTACATTTGTAGGGTTTTTCTCCTGTATGAGTTTTCTGATGTTGAATAAGAGATGAACTCTGGCTGAAGGCTTTGTCACAATCATTGCATTTATACGGTTTCTCTCCAGTATGAGTTCTCAGATGCTTTGTAAGGGATGAGCTCTGACTGAAGGCCTTCTCACATTCTTTACATTTGTAAGGTTTCTCTCCAGTATGAATTCTCTGATGTCTTACAAGAGCTGAGCGGTCACTGAAGGCATTCCCACATTCGTTACATTTGTAAGGTTTCTCCCCATTATGGGTGCCTTGATGTTGAATAAGGGCTGAACAGTAACTGAAAGCTTTCCCACATTCACTACATTCATATGGCTTTTCCCCGTATGAGTTCTCTGATGTTGAGCAAGCCCTGACCTGTCACTAAAGGCTCTCCCACACTCTTTACATCCATAGGGTTTCTCTCCAGTATGAACCCTTTGATGTTTAAGAAGGGATGAGGTGTCATTGAAAGCTTTCCCACATTCTTTGCATTTATAGGGTTTCTCTCCAGTGTGTATTCTGTGGTGTTGAATAAGGTAAGTGCTTTGGTTGAAGGCCTTCCCACATTCATTGCATTCATAGGGTTTTTCTCCAGTATGAATAATATGATGCTGAATAAGGGCTGAGCGATGACTGAAAGCTTTCCCACATTTGTTACACCCATAAGGTTTCTCTCCAGTGTGAATTCTCTGATGCTGAGTAAGTGATAAGCTCCGACTGAAGGCCTTCCCACATTCATTACATACATAGGGCTTCTCTCCAGTATGAATTCTCTGATGTAGGATAAAGGCTGAGTAGTAACCGAAGGACTTCTCACACTCATTGCACTTCCAAGGCTTTTTTACCGAGTAAACCTTCTGATGTTTAATTGGGCTTGACTTTTCCCCCATATCACTACAATCTTCCATAGGGGATTCTTGTGTTTAATTATGACTTGCCTTAAATCTTTCTTCTGATTTCTTTTCTGCCTTTCCAATGTGCCTTCACATTCCCAGGCTTCTATCAATCTGGGATCCCAGGAATCATCCTTTTTAAGTCTTTCTATTACCAGCTCCCTTTCAGATGATACTTCATAAACTTCCTGCTTTGAAAGGGACACTTTAGTTTCAGGTATAGATTCAGAATCTGAAATAAATAAAAAGGACAAATGTTTGTGCTCTCTGTGCCAAGAGAAGGAAAACTGCTGAGGTGGCACGAGAATACAGAAAATAAAAGTGATGTCTATTAAAAATGCTTATTTGAACGTTTTCAGAAAGAGCCTTGTGGCAATGGCAGATGAATAAGTCTCAGGGAATAACAGAGATGGGAGAATCACTAAGATAAGGCACAGCAAAAGGTCAGACAATGAAGATGCTCTACCTAAGAGAATGGAAAACTGAACAGACTAACCAGGGACGAGGATAACCAGAAGGGAGGAGAATAAATGTTAACATAAAATGAGGAAGGAGGGGAAAGATGAAAACATAGGTTGAGATTGGGCAGTTTTGAAAAAGTATTAGAAAAAAATCACTTATAATAATACCAGCTGGAGACAACCAGTTTTGACTTTTTAAATCATTCCCCTTAACCCTTTTTTAAAGGCACAGATTTTTAAAATATGTTTAGCATATGCTTTAAATATGATTTTGTGTATCCACTAACCACGGCCACCTTTCTTCCTTCTTTCCTTCCTCCCTCTCTCCTTGCCTTCCTTCTCTCTCCTTCCTTTCTTCCTTCCTTTTTTGTTATAGCAAAATTTCTCAAACAGGTTTTGTATATCTGCTCATCACCTACTTGCTCCTGAAGCCACTGCAGCCTGGCTTCTCTCCCCACCACTTGATTGAAACTGCTCTCACTGACATCACTAGCCATTTGTATGTCACCTAAATCCAGCAGATCTTTTTCATTTCTTGCTTAGCTTGGCCTCTCAACAGCACTTGACAGTCTCGACCATGCCTTCCTCCTAACAACATTCTCCCTTTTGTTCCCCAACTTTATTCAGATATATTTGACATATATTCTCCCCCTCAACTCTGCGATTCTAAGCTCTCCATGTTTTTCTCCTGATCTCTATCTCTTTGGAACTTTTTCTGTTTCTTCTTCTTAAATGTTGATGGTTCTCAGTGTTCAGTCTTAGGCTCCTCTCTTTTGCCCCCACTCTACCCTACCCACATTATCTCCTTGAAAGACATCCAGTCCATGGCCTTAAGTGCCTTTTTTATTGAAACATATTTGACATATGACACTGTGTAAATTTAGGGTCTGCAACACGTTGATTTGATACATTTATATATTATAATATGATTGCCATTGTAGCAATAGTTGGCACCTCTATCATGTCACATAATTATCACTTTTTTATGATGCAATAACTAAGACCCAGTCTCTTAGCAAGTTTGATTATGATAGACTATTCTTGTCTATATTCACTACACTGTGCATTAGATCTCCAGGACTTATTTGTCTACTAGTTACAACTGCTTTCTATATATCAATGACCTTAAATCAATATCTCCAGCTTAGTTCTCTCTCCCCCAGACCCATATATTCAACTATCTACTTCACGTATTCACTTGGAAATCTCGAATTCATTATATCCATACCTAACTCATCTTCTTCCTCAAGATGTACATTCCCCAGGTTTTGCCACCTAAGAAAATATCGCCATTATCATTCATGTTAATAAAAAGACATTAATATAAGAATATAAACTCTACCATCAAAAGGTAAGTTTTCTGAGGGTAGGAATCACACCTCTTTTGTTCACTGATATTTCTCAGGGCCCATCATAGCACTGGTGAAGAGCAAGCACATGTTAAATCTATATTGTATGAACTGAGTTGAACACAAATAATACAAGCAGTGAGGCAACCTTGGATGATGATAAACCTTTCTTAAGATCCTTTCATCCCATTATAGAAACATAACCCATGTTTGAGTAAAACGTATTTTTTTTAAAAGATTTTATTTTTTTCCTTTTTCTCCCCAAAGCCCCCCCGGTACATAGTTGTATATTCTTAGTTGTGGGTCCTAGTTGTGGCATGTGGGACGCCACCTCAGCACGTGGTTTGATGAGCAGTGCCATGTCCGTGCCCAGGATTCGAACTGATTAAACACTGGGCTGCCTGCAGCAGAGCGCACGAACTTAACCAGCCCAGAGCAAAGCATATTTTTAATGTTGTCATGATTTTCAGAAGTTGAGAATATCATTGTACATAAAATTTAATCTATGCTGTGAACTATAATATTAGACAAACACTTATATAGTGTTTATTATGTGTAAGCTACTATTCTGAAAGGTTAAATACATGTACATATCTAATCCTCACAAAAGCCTAAACACGTTTTCCAGCCGAAAGTCAGAAACTTGAGAATCACATTGAATTCTACCTTACCAATGACAGCAAATAAACCAAGATCTAGGGATTATACCTCCCAAATCTCTCTCAAATCCATTCTGTACTTTCCCTCCCCAATATTACCACCCCGGTTCAGCCACCATCATCTCTCATCTAAACTAATGCAGCAGCCTCACAATGGGTCTGCTTGCATCCTCTCTCCATGCACCCCTTCCCAGCCCCATCCAAATTTGATTGTATAAAACCATAGAGTAACAGAACCAGATTCAATGATTACCCAGAAATTAGAACTATAAGGGAATTGAAAATAACTATGAATAATATGTAAAAGGCTCCAGTGGAAATGGTGGACAATGTGCATTAACAGTTGGGGAATTTCAGCAGATAGATGGAAACTATAAGAGGAAGTCAAATGGAAATGCTAGAAATGAGAAAATATGATCAGAGAGAAGAAGAGTGTCTTCAGTGGGTGCATCAGGAGAGTCAACATAGCTAAGAAAAGAATGAGTAAACTCACAAATAAGTCAACAGAAATTACCCAAACTAAAACACAATGAGGAAAAAAGAGTGAAAAATAAACAAACAAGCCAGAAGAGAGCATCTAAGAGCTGTGGGGCAATTTAAAATGCTTAAACATACATGTAATTGGAATCCTGGAAGGAGAAAAGACAAAGAGAATGGACAGAGACAATATTTGATGAGTTAATAGCTGATAATTTTCCAAAACTAATGAAAGACATTAAACTGAAGACCCAGGAAAGCTCAGATAACCCCAAGTAGGATGAAATACACAGACACACACATCCCTAGATAAATCATATTCAAACTATTAAAAAACAAAGATAAAGGGAAAATCTTAAAGGCAGCCATAGAAAAAAGACACATTACATACAGAAAACAAAGATAAAAATTACAGAAACCTTTGGTCACAAACTATTATAAACATGAAGACAATAAAGTGACACATTTAAGGTGCTGAAAGAAAAAAAAACTGTCACCATATTCCACATTCAGTGAAAACATCTTTCAAAAATGAAGGTGAAATACAGACTTTTTCAGACAAATAAAAGCTGAGAGAATTCAATACCAGTAGACCTGAACTATAAGAAATGTTAAAGAAAGTTCTTCAGGCAGAAGTACCTGATACTAGTGAGAAACTTAGATCTACATCAGGGTTCAGCAAATTATGGCCCACAGGCCAAATCTGCCCACTCCCTTTGTTTACTACTGTTTACGGCTGCCTCCATGCCACAATGGCAGAGTTAAGCAGTTGCAACAGAGAGTGTATGGCCCACAAAACAGAAAATATTCACTATCTGGTCCTTTATAGAGAAAGTTTGCCCATGCCTGCTCTATATAAAAAAAATGAAGAGTGTTAGAAATGGAATATAAAATTCATTTTTTCTTATTTTAAAATGCTCCAAGAGATAATTGACTGTTAATCAAAAATAGTAGCATATATTGTAGATTTATAGCATATATAAAGGCAAAATGCATGACAACAATCATACAAAAGATGGGACGGAAGAACTAGAATCTTATAGAAGTAAGGTTCCTATACTATATATGAAGTGTTATAACATTCTCTAAAGGGATACTATGATTAATGAAAGAAGCATATTGGGAACTCTAGGACGACCCTTAAAGAAAATCTTTAAAAATAAGGTGTAATCACGTGGATAAAGAGAACAGATTAGTGGTTACCAGAGGGGAAGGGGGTGGGCATAAGGGGTGAAGGGGCACATATATATGGTGACTGACAAATAGTAACGTACCCCTGAAATCTCACAATGTTATAAACTATTATGACATCAATAAAATAAAAAAGTTTTAATGATAAGCTAATAGTGCAGATAAAACACAATAATAAGAAATAATCAAAAAAACAGGCAGAAAAAGAAAAAAATGAACACTAAAAAGAACAAATAGAAAACAACTACAGGGCTGGCTCCGTGGCCGAGTGGTTAAGTTTGCGCGCTCCGCTGCGGCAGCCCAGGGTTTGGATTCTGGGCGCGGACATGGCACCGCTCGTCAGGCCACGTTGAGGCGGCGTCCCACATCCCACAACTAGAAGGACCTGCAACCAAGATATACAACTATGTACCAGGGGGGTTTGGGAAGATAAAGCAGGGAAAAAAAAAAACAGAAGATTGGCAACAGTTGTTAGCCCAGGTGCCAATCTTTAAAAAAAAAAAGAAAAAAAACAATTACGTGTATGAAAGACTTAAATCCAAACATACCAATAATTACTTTGAATGTAAATGGTCTAAACACACCAACTGAAAATCACAGATTGTCAGAATGGATTTAACAACCAGACCCAATTACATGCTGTCCACGAGAAACTCACTTAAGTTAAGCAAAAAGAATGGGAAAATATACTATGCAAACACTAATGAGAAGGAGGCTAGAGTGGCTATATTAATATCAGACAAAATTAACTTCCAAACAAGGAATATTACCAAGGTTACAGAAGGACATTATATGAAAAAGAGGTCAATTCACCAAGAAGACATAACAATTCTTAATGTGTATGCACCTAACAAAAGTGTTTCTGTATACATTAAGCAAAAACTAACAGAACTAAAAGGAGAAATAGACGAATCCACAATTATAATTGGAGAATTCAACACTCCTCTGTCAGTAATCAATAGAAGCCAATGGGCAGGAAATCAGTAAGGACAGAGAAGACCTGAACAACACTGTCAATCAACCTGACAATAATTGACATTGATTTTCAAGTGCATGTGGAACAATTATCAAGATTAGATTATAGATAATACAACAAACTTCAAAAACTTTTAAGAACTGAAATCATACAAAGTATCTCTGACCACAGCAGAATCAAACTATAAAATCAAAACTAGAAATTTATTGAAAATCACCTAAAATTTGGAGACTTGTAAATAACCCATGGGTCAAAGAGGAAATCACAAGTGAAAACAGAAATTATTTTGAACTGAATGGAAATGAAAATACCACAAATCAAAATTGTGGAACATGGGGCCAGCCTGGTGGTGTGGCGGCTAAGTTCGTGAGCTCCACTTTAGTGGCCCAGGGTTTACAGGTTCGAATCCCAGGTGTGGACCAAGGCACCACTTATCAAGCCACGCTGTGACAGCATCCCACATACAAAATAGAGGAAGATGGGCACATATGTTAGCTCAGAGCCAGTCTTCCTCAGCAAAAGAGGAAGATTGGCAACAGATGCTAGCTCAGGGCCAATCTTCCTCACAAAAAAATTAAAAAATAAAAAAAAATTGTGGAACATAGCTAAAGCAGTTAGAAGGAAATTTATAGCATTAAATGTTCCTATTAGAAGAGAATAAAGATGTTATATGAAGATCTTATATTAATGATCAAGATAGAATAAGAAACATACTACATTAGACAGTCATGTGTCACTTAATGATGGATCATTCTGAGAAATGCATCGTTAGGCAATCTCATCATTGTTCAAACATCACAGGGTATACTTACACAAACCTAGATGGTATAGACTACTACACACCCAGTTTATATGGTACTAATCTTATGGGACCACCATCATGTTTGTGGTCTGTCATTGACCGAAACGTCATTACGCAGCGTGTGACTGTATTACATTATATTAAGATCTTATACAATGATCAAGCTTCCACCTTAAAAAACTAATAAAAGAGAGCAAATTAAACACAAAATTAGCAAAGGGGAGAAAATAATAGATAAGAGTAGCAATGAATAAAATTGGAAACAGACAATAGAGAAAATCGATGAAACCAAAAGCTGGTTCTCTGAAAAGATCAATAATATTGTTAAACCTCTAGGAAGACCAACAAAGGAAAAAAAAGAGAGAAGATACAAATTACCAATATCAGGAATGAAAGATGAGAAACCATTCCCAGAGCTCACTCAAAAAGAAATAGATAATCTGAACAGTCCTGTATCTAGCAAAGGACTTAGATTCAAGGTTAAAAACCTTCCAAGAAAGCAAACTTGAGATCCAGATGGCTTTACTGGATCGAGCTTTTGGTGTCATATATAATAAAATTTTGCCTTACAAAAGGTTACAAAGACTGTCCGTAATGTTATCTTCTAGAAGTTGTATAGTTTTAGATTTTATACTTAGGTCTGTGGCCCACTTTGAGTTACTTCCTATATATGGTGGGAGGTATAGATTGAGATTCTATTTTTTTTTTAATACAGGTGTCCACCTGTTCCAGCACCATTAGTTGAAAAGATTCTCTTTTTAACACTGAATTGCTTTTGCACCTTTGTCAGAAATTAATTGACCATATAAGTCTGGGTCTACTTCTGGACTATCTGATCTGTTCCATTGGTTTACACCTATCTTTTCACCCATACCACACTGTTTGAATTATTGTAGCTTCTAAGTCTTAAAAGCAATATAACGAAGCTGTCCTTTTTCAGTTCCACATATGGTGAACTTTTGCTTGCCAAAAGAGAAAAGAAGCCCAATTCTGAGCTCCAAGTTATCAGGGGCTCTCCAGACCCTAAGCAAAACTATGGCATTTTAGATGCCATTAGTTGTTAAGGAAGCTGACGTCTCAGTAAGCACTCTGCATGACAAAATGACTTCCTTACCCCAAAATACCAGGCTTCCACAACTCTCCACCTTCAGATCCAGGCCCATGTTCCTCTGGGCAGAATTCAGCTGGTCCACCTCCACATGGGCAAAATCCATTTCCTCATCCTTCACTGTCACCAGTTCCTGGAAGTACAAGCACATTCTTCGTAATCCTTGAGGGAAGAGAACAATCTAGAAGAGGAAGTGTCTTTTAATCTGAAGGTTAAATCTTTATTTTACCCATTTTAATGGAATATTCTAAAATTTCCAAGTATTAATCTGTGTTAGGGAAAATAATAATAATAGCTAACATTTATAATTTATTTTCTATGTGCTAAGTCCTTTGAATGAACTATCTCTTGTAATAATAACTATATGAGGTAAGTACTATTATTAACATTATTTACAGCCGTAAGGATCAGATCTGAGATTTGGACCCAGGCAGTCTCACTCGAAAGCTATACTTTTAACTATATTCTTCTATATTATATAGAAGATATATATATATATATATATATATTCTTTTATATTATATAACTATATTCTTCTGCCTCTTACATATTTTGTTAAATAAATGTAATATAACCACTGAATGATAACCAAACGTTAATTACTGATTATATTGTAGATGGGATAAGGCTCAGATAAGTAATTTATACTGATTCCTGGGCTAGTCCAAGATTTTACAGAAATTCAGCTTGATATCCTGAATGTATGTAGACATTCATGCTGTTCTCATGCTCTTCTAATAGAGGCGCCTTCTTTCTCTGTACTTAGGGCCATGACTTTTACATTTATTTAGTTATCCTTTAGCAATTAAAGTTGTTCTGAATGAGTGAATTTACTGATTTTACATTGAAAAGGATCAAATGTTTTAAGATAAGATTCATACTTTATGTTATATTGACAGTCACATGAGCGTCCTTTGTTGACCGTAATTAATTGGAGAATACTTTGTGGGAAAGGATGTCTGTAAAAGAATAGAGTCATTAGAGGCATAGGATTTAGCATCAGACATACCTGGGTTCTGATCAGGGCTCAACCATTTATGATTCTGAGCATGTTACTGTAGCCTCAGTTTCTTCATCTGTGAAACAGGTTATAAATAATCACAGGATTAATTTAAAATAAAGCAATGTTTGAAAAGTGGCTCTAAACGCTGGAGTTCTCCAGAGTTCAGTCCTTAGACATCTTCTTGTCTCCATCCATCTTACACACCTATGAACAATCTCTTATTTCTCCTGTCTTTAGGGGAAAAAAAAAACCTCTTTGGTCTTACTACTCCTTCCAGCTATCACCCTACTTCTCTCCTTTCCCGGAGAATAAAACTCTCCAAAATAGTTATCTGTAGTCCCCGGCTCCAATTTCTCTCCTCTTACTTTTTTCTGAACCCATTCCAACAAGGCTTCACTCCTACCGCTCCATGGAATGGCCCTTGGCGGTCACCAATGATCTTCCTATTTTAAAATCCAATGGCCAATTCTCAGGCCCCATCTTACTTGACTTAGCAGGAGCATTTAACCCAGGCGATCACTCCCCTCTCCTTGAAACACTTTCTTCAATTGGTTACCAGGATGCCACACTTTTGGCTTCCTCCTACCTCACTGGCCACCTCATCTCAGTCTCCTTTGCTGGTTTCTCTTCATCTCCCTGAACTCTAAGTGTTGGAGAGCTATAGGACTCAGTAATAAGATCTCATCTCTTTTCTAGCTACACTTATTCCCTTACTGATCACAGTTTCATGGTTTAAAATACCATCCACACAGATTATTCCCAAATTTAAAGCTCTGGCCTGAGCTGTTCCCAGAGCTTCAAGTCTTCAAGGAAAAATTACTTTGGCTCAGTTCTCTAGAGGGGATTTCCATGGACCTCAGAAGCAAGATGAAGAAAGAAATGAGGACACACTGTGAACAACAAGCTAAGATTTCAGAGGAGGGAAATTAAACCCAAACTCGCCTGGAACTCCACAGGAAGGAGCTCAACAGTAGATTCCATTTCTTCTGTGCTCTGCTTTTGGGGCAGAGAAGCATCAGCAGGAGTCATGGCTGGAAGGAGCAGGAAAAAAGCCATGAAGGAGGTAAACTCTATCTTCTCACTCCCAAATTCACTAGGACGAAAGTTATCGCAAGCCAGCTGAATTATATATATATAAGGCCTACTCTACTTAACTCAAAAAGTTCAGATGAAGCTAGGGTAAGACAATTAAGTGAAAGTGCTTTCACCAAAAAGTTAAACCCACAGAGCCAGAAATACATCAACCTTTTGGAACACTCCAATGGGGGTGGAAGAGTGTGACCTGCCCTTTATCACAAAAGCAAGCACTATGGAACATTCTCCCTTCCACAGCTTCAGAGGGAATGTGGATGAGCACAGAAGTGCTGAAAGAGGAAGATGGGGCCGGAGAATGTGCCACAAGGAGACCACTTAGTGATTTTCAAACACGGTAGTTTTGAACTTTTGAAGTTTTGAAGTGAGAACTTCTCTACTTCAGGGCTTTCTCCTGACATGTGTCTGTTCCCTGTTCATTCCCATCAAGGGTATTTCCTCCACTTTCAACTCCATGCGTATTTCTGTAATTCCTACCTTCTTCCTCAACTTCAATGGTCAGATAATCCATGATCAGCTTCTCTTCTTTGTCCTGTTATTGCTATGACTCCCTCCTTACTCACTGTTTCAAATGAGAGAAACACGGACTTTTCAGCAATACATAATCTGCTTCTTCGTGTAAATCATTCAACTCTACTCTGAAGCTCTGGGAGGAGATTTTGAGGTTAGGCTTCCCCTCCTCTGGAACTGATTCCTGCTCCTTGAGGCATCATCCTCTCTCTCTATTCCTAGGAGGCTTATTCCTATGTGCTAGGGCCTCAGAAGTAATCCTAATTTACTTGGAATCTTTATTATTTAGGCTAAATTAATCTCCACAGCTGGAAGACCATCCTCTGGATCACCAAGATCAGTCACTACATGCCACACCAGGGCAAAAGGAGGAAAGAATCAGGGCAGTGAAGTATGAGCCTCAGGCACACACCCGGTTCCAGACAGTGCAGAAACTCCCATGAGAAACACCCTAAACACACAAGCGGCCATAGGCGGCCTGTGATCATGGTGGCAGTAACTAGAAGCGGGGGTCCCTCACTTGGTTCATCCCTGCTGTTCATAAACACAAGGCAGTTGATAGACGGGGCTCTCAGACAGCCGATTCCTCACTCGCTCTTTAAGACTGAGAATATACAGGCCAGGATTCCCTTGCACGTTCGAAGTCGAACCCCTTGAACAGGCCCCCAAGCACAGGCAGGCTAAAAACTCTGTTAGGGCAAAGCACAGAAGGGGAATGAGTAAGACACGGACTCCGTTTTTTCCTTTCTACCCCGAAAGTTCAACACCTTAACGCTCTCGGTGGAGTGACAAGACGTACGGCCAAAACCAGGGGGAGGGGCCCAAGCTCTCCGCACGTGGGACCGTGAGCCCTCAGCCCCCGGACTCCCACTCCCAGAATCCCCCGCTGCGCCACGCCCCCTTCACGCTGCTGGACTCCACTTCCCAGAGGGCTTAGCGGCAACCCCGCTTCCGGGACGCCGTCCGCTCAGAAAGCCTCAAAGCTGGCTGGAGACCCCGCCGGGGTAGCGCGCGCAGAGCCCGGGGGTGGGGCCGGGGCTTAGGCAGGGCCCAGCCCGTCCTCCGCCGAGGCCAGAAGCTGAGGGCCCGGCCCGGGCTGCGGCGCGAGGCGTTAGAGCCGTGCAGGGACGGGCGGGTCGCGGAGACCCGCGCTCAGGCCCGCTTTCTCTTACCCGCGACGCGCTGCGGACCTGGCTCCGGCCACAGGGCTGGATCCCGCCGGGCTGCGCTCTGGGACGGGCGGGAGGGACAGAGCCGCCTCGCGGAC
Organism: Equus asinus; assembly: GCF_041296235.1. Classification (NCBI taxonomy): domain Eukaryota; kingdom Metazoa; phylum Chordata; class Mammalia; order Perissodactyla; family Equidae; genus Equus; species Equus asinus. Next base: position 11,206,013 of record NC_091809.1, read on the forward strand.
CCACGAAGCCGCTGGGAGACAAAAGGCTCAGGCTCCGTCTGGAGTCGCATCTGCGCACTTGGAGGCGACCGCCCCCGGTCGGGGGTCCCGCTCGAAGGACTGCAGTTCCCAGAGGGCTCGGGGACTCGGTGCCTGTCCTCGGGGGCAGAACGGCGGGTCTCTCCTGTCAGCCTTAAAATGGAGATAATTCCCCACCTGATTGATAGGGCTCCAAAAGCTGCAAATGATTTTAGTGTCTGATGATTATTTGCGGGTGGGGGGATGAGGACCTGATACACAAAGTCTTTTCCCTGGTATCTCTCATTCTTTCTTAGAATAAAGCCCCAAATCTGTAAACTGAGTTGCTACTGCTGATTTTGTTGAAAGCATTCTGGCTGATAAATAAAGAGCACGGGCAGGGCTGATTGAAGAGACGTAGAAGAAGAAACATGATTAAGAATGAGTTCACGAGGAAGAGTAAGATGTGAAAAAGAAGTAGGGAGGTTGGCTCTGAAGTGGAGAATTGTGCGGACCTGGAGTTTAGGTCCAGGAAGGGCCCCTCGCCCTGAGCCAAACATAAACCAAGCCAAAAGAGGCTTTTTTACTCAGTGTCAGAGACTCTGGGCTGTAGCTCCAGTTCTTCATGGAAATCAGGGAAAGACCAATTGTATCACAAGTGTCATTCTAGTCCAAATTACCATAGTCGCCTGAATCGTGTCTCGACATCTAATCTTGCCTTTCCTCGAGCCTTGCTGTTCAAGGCAGCCAGGATGGACATTTAAAGATTCATCTGTTTATGTCACTCTTCTCAGAACCCTTCAGTGGCTGCCCTCTGCCCTGGAGTAAGGCGTAAACCCCTTAACACAGTTTATAAAACCCTGCAATCTGGCTCTGCCAGTCCTGAATTACCTGCTGCTATCTTCCTGTTGTTCTCTGTCCTCGGGTCACGTGGGTTTTTAGTATCTCCCACATCCCAAATTCTTTGCTGTCCCTTAATCTACACATTTCCTCTGTTTAGAACATCTCCCTCTAGTCATCCTTCAGCTTTCAATTCAAATGTCTCTTCTTCAGTGAAGCCTTCCCTGACCTCCTTCCCCTTAATTCAAATTAATTCTCTCACAGAACCCTTTTGTTTCTGTATGTTAGCACCTACAAACGTAGGTTCTTTACCTGCCACACAAGAGGGGCCAAATACAAACTGGGACTCCAGGCTTATGGCAGGGAGAGGGTTTTTATTTCAGATGACATCAGCCAGGAGACAAGAGTGAGCCCTCATATTTGTCTCGTTTCCTCTCTCCTCCCCAAAAGAGGGGAGGTGAGGGGTTTTAAAGGTTTGTGAGGAATGTGACTGCTTGTAGAGAGTGGGGGGAGTCAGTGGCCTGGCTGGTCGGAGCTTTCCCACCTGCCTGTGTTCCACCTTGGGATGCTGCTTGCAGGAAGAAGGAGGAGATGATAAGGAACCCAGGTGGGCGACCTTGGCTGTTTGTCTTCACAGCGGATAGGGAATTCTGGGAGCCAGGGAGAAAGCAGGGAAAGAGAGATTTGGTTTTAACCCCATGCATGCTGGGTTTAATGTAGGGGAACTGATATCAGGGCTGGCATCACATAGACTTGCCACAATTTGTAACTATACATTAATTTGTGCTGCTATTTAATGGACATCTTCCCCACTTGACTGTAAGTTCCATGAGATCAAAGACCATGCATGTTTTGTGCAGCACTGTGCCAAGTGCTAAGCAAAGAGCCCGACAAAGTTGAGTGTCGGGAAGCTACCATTCCACACTTACTATTCTCAACCTCAGCTAGGTCCTAGCATCATTTAGCAGTCCTTTATTTGTCTATGGTTATCTCATTTTCTCTGTGGTTGTCCTTTTTTCTGACTCCAGAGCCTTTCCAGATACTGCTCTCCTCAGCTCTCTACCTCATCACCAAACCCCTCTTTCTTAGTCAATGAATTCACCACCATCTATTTCACAGAAAAATGAGAGATTTTCAGATGGGAATATATCCAACTTCTGTGAAGGTTAATTTTATGTGTTTACTTGACTGGGCTAAGGGATGTCCAGATAGTTGGTAAAACATTTCTGGGTGTGTCCGTGACAGTGTTTCTGGAAGACATTAGCATTTGAATCGGTAGAGTGGTAAAGATTGCCCTCGCCAATGCTGGTGGGCATCATCCAATCCATTGAGGGCCTGAATAGACTAAAAGGGTGGAGGAAGGGTATATTTACTCTTTCTGCTTGAGCTAAGACATCTGTCTTCTGCCCACAGACATTGGCACTCTTATCTCGGGGCGTCTGACTTGGACCAGGACTCACACCATTGACTCCCCTTGTTCTCATGCCTTCAGGCTTGGACTAGAACTATGCCACTGGCTTCCCTGGGCCTCCAGCTTGGAGGTGGCAGGTCATGGGACTTCTCAGCTCCACAATTGCATGAGCCAATCCCTCATAGTAAATCTGTTTTTATCTATCTATGAATATCCTATTGGTTCTATTTCTCTGGAGAATCCTGACTAATAAAACTTCCCTGTACTCAATTCTGAAGGCATAGTATGGAAGGAAGCACAGATTACTTCAAGGTTGTCCCTCCATAGGTATATGTTAACTATGCACCCATGGTAGTTACATTATTGTTCAAAATCTTTGCTGCCCCTACTTGCAGGAGGATCATACTTGCCTGCCCAGTAGAACTCAGGTTTGGACCTGTGACTTGCAATAATCTCCTCTTTGAGAAAGATGTGCATTTTTGTCCTGTTTAAGAGTCAGCTTCTCATCTACCATTTCCTTTCCCTCTGCCGTGAGACTTAGAATATCTCATATAAGACTATTCCATCAGCCTGCATTCTGGAGTGAAGATATGGATATGTAGAATGAGTGAGAAAGACACCTTGGTTGTTATCTCTGAGATTTTACAGGTTGTTCAATTCTATAGCATAACTTAGCCCATCCTGATGGAGTCAGCATCAAGATGCTTTCGGAGCACTTATAGGGTAATAATTTTCTTTTTCTTTTTTTTAAATTTTATTTATTTATTTATTTATTTTTGAGGAAGATTAGCCCCAAGCTAACATCTGCCACTAATCCTCCTCTTTTTTGCTAAGGAAGACTGGCCCTGAGTTAACATCCGTGCCCATCTTCCTCTATTTTATATGTGGTACACCCACCACAGCGTGGCTTGCCAAGCAGTGCCATGTCCACACCCGGGACCCAAAGTGGTGAACACTGGGCCACCGAAGAGAGTAATACTTTTCAAATGCATGTATGTTTATTTTATTTTGTTTTGTTTTAAATAATTCATTTTTCCCAACAACAGTATCAACATCTTCCCCAACAAAAACACAGCAGCCAACTTTAGGTCCTATAAGTTAAAGTTAAAACTGTAAAATATAAATACCAGCTGAAGTGCAAAATTCTAACAAGTATGATTAAATTAACAAGACATCTTTCTGTTGTGTGCTGTGCAGATACCCACAATACTACTACTGTCCATACAAGACTCACAAAGCTAGTCAAGAGACTACGATTATGGCACTTCTCAGCTTGAATCTAAACACCACAGGCAAGGAACACACAATTTACCAGCTACTCAGAAATGATTCAGGAGTGATTGTATTATTGTGAAAAGAAGACTATACTGTGAATCCTTCTGTTTTCACTGATTTTAATAGGTGCAATATTTTTATATTTTCGTATCTGAAATCCAGAAGTACCTTATAATTGCTGTTGAACAGGTGCTAGTGGTGAGTAGTCATGCTCATGCCAATACACAGGCACATAGGATAGGTTTCAACAGCTTGGAAGAAAATCCTGGAACCATCGTAAACCAGTTTGTACTGGCCCTATTGTATCAATAACGAAATGTCAAGGTCATCTTGCAGGGGCAATGACCAAGAACTGCAAAACATGCAGCTGGAATGTGCTCAGAAGATGGAAACCTTGCCCTCAGATGACCTCAAGCCACAGGGAACCAAAAGTTCCCTGACTATGGAACTCAGTGTGAGAAGAAAGTGGTGAGGGGAACCTAATAAGAAGCGAAGGGCCCCTTGATTTGTAGCACACTGGACTTATAAGAGTGTTACACTCCCACACTCCAATCAGATTCCAACAAGCTAGTGTTATGCATAATTACTCCTATTCCCAACTCCTTAAAAGTCTGTCCCAGCTTCAGCTCAGGGAGACAGATTTGAGCCTTGCCTCCTATCTCCTTGCTGGTTGACGTTGCAATAAAGCTCTTTCTTCTCTCAAAAGCCAGTGCCATTGTATTGGCTTCTATGCACATCAGGCAACAAGCTCTTGCTCAGTAACAATCTCAGACACAATAGTGGAGCATACTTAAGAGTTGCTGTGGTACTAATACTCTTGGCGGCAAGGAAAACAATACTGGGTGGAAAAACATAGGCACAGACCATACTGAATGGAAAAATGATTCAGAAGAATAGGATTCTGGGGGCTGGCCTGGTGGTTAAGTTCACACACTCTTCTTCAGCTGCCCAGGGTTCACGGGTTCAGATCCTGGGCGTAGACCTACACACCACTCATCAAGCCATGCTGTGGCAGCATCCCATACACAAAATGGAAGAAGATTGGCACAGATATCAGCTCAGGGGCAATCTTCCTCAAGCAAAAGCAGGAAGATTGACAGCAGATGTTAGCTCAGGGTCAATCTTCCTCACCACAAAAAGAATAGGATTCTGAACACGAAAAGTTTAACAATGCCTTAACCATTTTATTTTCCTTTTTACATGAGTACGAGAGTCATATCTCATTTTAAAATGTATGATTAAAAGTAGGTCTAAATAAGTCTAAAAGGGATCTATTAATAATGTGAAATAAAAGGTCAAAACAATAAGAAAGTATTATGTCATAATTCAGTTGGCAGTGTTTTTTCTTTATTGGTGACACAGAAAACAATGGTGCATCTTGTCACTCCGCAGTGCCTTAGAATCTACAGAATGCTTCATGTTGTTTATACTTATTTGGGGAACTGTAAAATGAAAAATTCTAAAATAAATCCTCTCTAATACCTCTTCTTTTTCTGTAGTTCTGTGCTTTTCTGTGTTGAAGCCTGGATCTCAGAGCTGATGAAGGACAGTGTCCAGCGACTCAGGTCCACGTTTTAAGGGCCATGATTCCACTTTGCTGCCCAAGGTAAGGAAATAATTTTGAACCTTCAGATCCAAGCTGACTAAACTAAGACCATACTATGCATACAGAATAAATAAGGTAAGTACCTGAAAAACAGACTTAGAGGCAACAAGAGCCTAGAGCACAGGAAAGAATGTTCTGGAGCATCTTAGTGATTCTCTCATTTTCCTCTCCAGCTAGGGTTATGGGACTACGTTTTTCTCTCTTTCCCCAGGAGTTTCATTCATAGGGCAAACACCATGCTGCTCTGGGAAGGAGTTTGTTTGCCTCAATCCTTGAAATGTCCAGAATTCGTTCCAATTAACCCAGTGAGGGGTCTTAAGGGATCCTGAAGTCCTAGCCAGGGAACCTGATAAAATTACAGGAGTGCGAGTGGGAACTCTCCTGAGCTCAGATTGCTCCAGGTATAGAGCTCCTTTAAGATTTCCAGAGGAACCAGCAAGTAAGCAGGACTATTTTCAAAGCTATTTATATAGATAATCAGAAAGCATAAAGTAGGTATCTTAGGGGAAGACCAGGTGAATTGGATCTTTTAATGTTTCAGGAACAGATGGGCCCTATGACTTCTAGCCCCAAACCATTTCCAATTCAGTCCCACTGTCTGGACTCCCAAGACCTTTCTATGCCTCCTATTGTGACCAGAAACCAGGCAAGGAAAGGGTTACTGAGAATTTGATCCATAATTAACATGGTCTGTCAAATGTTTTCCAGACAAGGAGAAAAATAAATGAGCAGTTTTTCAGAGGTTGATGTCCCCCTTTTTGCAGACATTGCCATCCTACAATGAAACTTACACAATTGCTGCAAGACTCCTACAAATTACTCCAGCTCTAAGTGACCAAAAGTTACCATGGACCCATTATGTAATGACATGTTCCTTGAATTCAGTACGTAATGGCATGTTCCATTGAACTTGCTATGTCATGGTACCCTGACTTTGTTATGTAAATGGTGCCTTGAACTCATTATGTAATCATCTGTACTTGTGCCCTGATTGAGCCCAGTTGTTACACAGTTGTAACATATCCTGTGCACTCTGATGTACAAAGTCTCCACCAGCACTAAGCTCGGAGAGACACTGTTTGGGGAGCTATCCCCAGTGTTCTCCATTGCTTGAGCAAGCAATAAACCTTTTTCTCTACCCACTTCATCCTTGGTAGTGTTTTTAGCTCCACACTCGCCAAGAGGCGAACCCAGTGAGTTTGGTTACACTATGAGCTGCAGAGGATCCATCAATGTAAAAGCGATGCCTTCAGATGTGTTCCCCTATTCTCCAAGGAGCTCATCCAGGAGGATACACGCTATGTAAGGATGTAAGGGGCAGAGTACACTTCAATGATAACCTCCCCCTCATCTCCACAAAGAGGTTCTGTAAAAATCATTAGCAGTTCTGCCCTATCTGATTCTCTGCATCAGCTTCTCTCCAAATGGAAAAGTGACCCTGTGCTCTTTTATTTCCTCTCCCTGAATGTTTTGCATCTATTAAACCAAAGCAAGGAAGCACAAACTCAAAGATGGAAGGTCCAAAGTCGGAAAGGGCAGGTGAGCTGATCAATGGGAGCGTCTTCACATCCAGCACAGAAATTCTTCTTTCCTAACAAATTCCACTGTTCAACTTGTTTCAAACTCCAGAATGAGTAACTGCATACGTTAAAAAGTGCATTTATATCCAGAGGGGAGTGTTTGTATATATGTTTTAGTTAATAAATAAAAAAGTATCCTGACCTCTGAGAGTCACTCAATAAATCACGTCTATTATTTACATTTATCATCATTATCCTTAACTTTTCCACATATCCTTTATTAGGGAACAGTTTGTTCTGCTACACTATTGCTGCTATGAGTCTTTCTTTCACGACAAAACAGACTCCTGAGTCTTTTTTATTCATAATTTCTCAATTACTATTAAAAAGTTAATTTTAAATTTCTCAGTATTTGAGGTTTCATTTTTTGTGTATATAAGTTGACTCAGTATTAATTATAAATTTTATTGCCTTATAATCACAAAATTGACCTATAAAATTTCCTTCTTTCCATTTATTTGCATTTTTATCAGGCCAAGTAAATTATAATTTTAAAATAAGTTTTCAAGGTAAACTTGACTGTTAATATTTAAGGTGTAGCATCACTTATGTTTTTAAAATAAGTTTTAGTGTTCACATATTCTAGATTCATACTTATTTTTGGTCATTTTGCTCATAAAAATGAATAAAATCTTATTATATTTCTATTGAATCATTTTAAAATACGAGTCTACCATGTCGAGACTCATGAAAGAAAGCCAAACAAATATTCAGGGGAAAAATAATATCATTTAAATATTTTCATTATTAGAAAAGAAAGTGAAAAGATAAACTGTTTGAATATTTCAGATTTCAGGAAAACAAAACAAAAATGTTAAAGAATCTAGGAGAAAGAAAACAATGCAAATATAATCAATTCAAAAGTAAACTTAAGAGCAAATAAAAATATTCAAAATAAATTAGATAAATTTTGGAAACTTTTAAAAAGCAAATAGTAAGTGAAAGTATATATGAGAAATCATGAAATATGTGGAAAAATTAAAATATCACTGACAACACCAAATTCAGTGATAATCAATAAATTAGAAGTTAAAAATGAAATGGTAAAAATGACGTAATGAGAAATAGACAATCAAGGTTTGAGCTGGACTTCCGTCCTGGAGAGGTCTGGTCTATGTCTTGTTCACCCTGTTTACGCTCCAGCCCCTCAGTGGTCCGAGTGAAAAGCCTGCACTGTTCACCAGGTCTCATCCTCCACGGTGAGCCCTGGACTCTGATTTTTGCCCCTCCAGCCCTGAGACGTTGCTGAAAGCTCTTTTCAGTGTCTCAGCCTCTTAGCTACCACTTTAGGTTTTGTAATTAGCATCCTCTTAAAGAGAAATGTGGCCCCAAATGTTGAGCTCAACCTCCTTTGTCTCCTCTAGATCTTGTCTCTGCAAATTTTCATTGCCTGGGTAGCTCTCTGATGGCTTCAACCATCTGTTTTATTTTATTTAGCTTGTACTCCATGGGAGGGTTGGTCCAAACCTCTGGTCAACCATAAATAGAACTCAATTTAATCATCTTTGAAGATAAACAGATCTTTCAGGGCCCACTCTTTATATAAAATGCTTGCTTTGGTGCGTTCTCTTTGACTCATCTTGTTTATCTAAGCACTATTTATATAGTGAGGGAATTCTTCTCTTAAAGTGAGTGGAGGTCATGGTATTTGTTTGCATTCACTGTAGAGTCTTTTAGCTTCCCGAGCAGGTTAGGAATGATGCATGGCCTTGAGTAGTTGTAGGTGAAGGATTCTTTCTCCCCTGCCTGTCAACCTCTAATTTTGTTGAAGCTCCAAACCCATGCATCAGCTTCGCTGAGTGAAGGACATATACTGTGCTCTGAAGGCTGAGTTTGAGCCTGTGCTGCTTCTCCTCAGTGAGGTGATTTTTGTCAGCAGCTCCCCCATTCACTCTTTTTGTTTAGTGTGTTCAAACTTTCTTCCAGTTGATTGTTTCTTTCCTCCAGCTGGGTCCCAACCAAGGCAAGGATTTCTGTGACATTATTTACCACACCTCTTCTGCCTTCTTAGCGAAGTGCTAGTAATCTTTCAGAGATAATGGTTAAGTGCTTTGTTGCTAAGCCAGATTCCAGGATTCAAATCCCAATTCCAAAGCCCACTGGCATGTGCCATTGAAAGAGTGATTTAACCTGAGTTACAGTTTTGTTATGTGCAAAATAGGCATAATAATTGTACCTACCTTATGGGTTATTGTGAAGACTAAATGAGAGAAGAAGAACTCAATAAATATTGGCTATTAGTAGTTGTTACTATCTTGAGGGAGTAAGTGCTTCCCTTTTTTCCTCCGGGTGTACAAACCCCTTAATGTCTTTTTCAGCATATTGGGGAATGTCAGCCACTGCTTTAGAATTTCCTCCTGAGAAGGATACATTATCCTGTGCATTTTCGCTAGCAAAAAAAATCCTGTGTAACCTAAATCTTATCGTGAAGAAACAATCAGATAAACCCCAATTGAGGATCATTCTAAAAAACAGTGAGCCTATATTCTTCAAAAACATCAATGTAGTAAAAAACATGGGCAGGCTGAAAATATACCAGGTTAAAGGAAACTAAAGAGACATGAAAACTAAATGCAATGCATAATCCTGGATTGAATGCTGAATTAGGGAAAAAATCTGTATAAGACATTATTCGGCCAATTTTTAAAATCTAAGTATGTTGTATATATTAGATATTGTTGTTGTATTAATGTTACATTTCCAAGATTTGATCATTGTGCTGTGATTATATAAGAGAATGCCTCTGTTCTTTAGCATAATACATGCTAAAATTTATCATGATACATGCTAAAACGTCTAGGGCTTAAGTGTCATGAGGTCTGCAACTTACTCTCAAATGATTCACAACAATGACAATAATACAAATAATATGTATATATGTTTGCATATAAATATATGTATATGTGTGTATATGTGTATGAATTTATATACCTACAAAGCAAATACAACAAAATGTTAAAAACTAGTAAGTCTAGATGGGGAGAATATGGGAATTCATTTACTATTACAATTTTTCTCTAGGCTTGAATTACAGCTTTATTTTATTTATTTTTTTGGTGAGGAAGATTGGCCCAGAGCTAACATCTGTTGCCAATCTTCCTTTTTTTGCTTGAGGAAGAGTGTCCCTGAGCTAACATCTGTGCCAATCTTCCTCTATTTTGTATATGGGACATTGCCACAGTATGACCTGATGGGCGATGCCAATGTCTGCGCCCGGGATCCGAACCAGCAAACCCCAGGCCGCTGAAGCAAAGCAATGTGAACTTAATCGCTAAGCCACCAGGCCATCCCCTGAATTACAATTTTAAAAATTAAACAGTTAGAAATTCTGGCTCCAGTATATCCCTATAATTATAGAGTAAAATAAAGCTTCTACACTCAGGCTCATCAAGAATTTCTGTTGATTTATATGAATGGATCATCTTTCTTATTTCTTTGCATGCTTCACAGCATTTTGCTGAAAATGAATTTTTTTAATAGTAGAATGTGGTAACCCTGAAAATCTGATTCATCCCCCATTCAGGGTTTTTCTCTTGCTTGCTGTAGGCTGCAGCTGATTGTTTAGTGTCTTTTCTAAACTATTTTTGTGAAGTCTGTATTCTTTGTCCTGGGTGGTCTCTGAAGTCTCTGTTCCTTTAGCTTGCATTCAGCTAGTGTTTTGACAGAGATTTCTTGAACGTCAGGAGGCAAAAAGAGAGAGAGAGAAACTCTCATTCTTTGCAGGTTAGCTCTATGCCTGGGTCTTCATTCAATACTCCGTTCATTTATAATTCTGCCTCCACTTCCTTCACTTCGCTTCACTTGCACTGAGCCTGGAGATCAGCCAAAGACGAAATTCTAGGGCCTTCTCAGGACATTTGTGAGCATGTATCTAAAGTAGCACCTAGAGCAGCCAAACAGAGACAGAAAGTAGAAGCGTGGTTGCCAGGGGCTAGGGCAGAGGGGAATGGGGAGTTCGTTTCAGTTTTGCAAAATGCAAAGAGTTGTGTGGATAGGTGGTAGTGGTGGTTGCATGACAGTATGAATGTACTTAATGCCACTGAACCGTACACCTAAAAATGGTCCCAGTGGAAAATTTTATGTTGCGTGTATTTCATCACAACTAAAATATTATTGATGTTGATTACTGAGGTTTTAGACACCCCCTTAAATTTTGCTCCCAAGGCTCATCCTAGTGGGTTGGCATGCTCACTCAGTCCCATCTCAAGTGGAAGAACAGGAGACTCTGGGCCAGAACCCTGAATCCCACCCCTAGTTTCATTTCTTGTCCGTCAGTTGCTGGACAGTTCCAGAGGATCCAGGAGCCCCTTACGTAGCTAAAGAGGATCAAGGACCCGTGTCTCAGTCCCAGAAACCAAAGATTTCTGCATCTCGGTTCTGCAGAGGCAAGAACTGAGGATCAGGTGGCCCGTGGCCCTGATGTAGGAAGCAGCAGTGTGTCCCAAATTGTGCCCCACTGGGTTGGAGAAAATGCTGCAGACGCTCCACCTTTGCAGAGCTGAAACTAGCAGAGCCTAAAGGACACCTTGGAACCTGCTCTCAGCCTGACGATTCCGAGGCTAGTGGGTAACCAAGGGCCCAGGAAACCAGTTGGTCGCTCCTAGAAGCCCTTGCAGCCATGGGCAATTTCACATTCTTCTTGGCTAGAGTTGAGTTGCTTTCCTTCCTCTCTAAGTAGCTTCAATGTCTTCTCAGTCCCTACAATGTGCAGGGCTTTTGGCTCGAAGCAGAAGAGGAAGAAGAACTGGATTTCACTAGGGGGAGGAGCCACAACCAGCACAGCTTATGGACTCCCCGATAAGTCCCAGCCGCCTCTTTCCAGGGGTTTTAATGAGAGAAGCTTCTACATGCTTCACACCAGAAATCTCTTTTCTTGGGGGTAAAAAAAAAAAAGTTGTGTGACTTAATTGTTTTGGAAATTTCCATTTTTCAAATGATCTAATACCCGAATGACTAATGAGGAATCTTTCAGATTTTCTGGAAAAGAAACCAATTCAATGTCCTGCACCCAGAAATGTGGAATGAATGGACCATATTCAATGTAAGCCAAGAACCCTGGGAAGGCAACACGGGTTGCGGTTCCTGGCTATCCGGCTGTACAGGATTTTGCGATGGGAAGTGTACTGGGCTCTCCACTGGGGTAGCCAGTTGGCAACCTTTTTCTTTCTCTCTTGAGTTTCTTTCCTCCCTCCTTGCCTCCCTCCCTCCTTCCTTTCATAAAGCTGTTTTGAAAATACACATTAAATGTATAGGTAATACCTGTCAGTATAGTACTACTGGGGAAATTGTTGTACAAAAAAATTTTTTATAAGAAAGCAATGTTTCAGGATATACAGATATAGAAAAATACGAGGGAAGCTGCACATCACCACAACAGCCTTGATTTCTCTGAGATGTTTGATTATGGGTAATTTTAACTTTCTCCTCCAAATTTCCTGTATTTAAAAAAATCATATTTTACTCTTTAAGAGGAAAAGAAAGTAGCAATCATCCTCTTTTTAAAATAGAGAGAGGGGCCGGCCAGTGACATAGTGGTTAAGTTCGAGCACTCTGCTTCGGTGGCCTGGGCTTCGCCTGTTCAGATCCTGGGCGTGGACCTGCCCACCACCTGTCAAGCCATGCTGTGGCAGCGTCCTACGTAGAAAAACTAGACTAACTTACAAGTAGGATATACAACTATGTACTGGGGCTTTGGGGAGAAAAAAAAAAAGAGGAAGATTGGCAACAGATCTTAGCTCAGGGCCAATCTTCCTCACTCACACACATGCTAAAATAAAATAAAATAGAGAAAAACCAAAGTCATCTTCATAGGTGCGACTCTAGTACACTCTTGTATGAAGGGCTAGAAGGAAGAGAAGCCCTATCCAGACATCATCGTCTCCTCAGGCTTCCCTATGTGTTGTGCCTGTCAGGTGTCAAATATCTTCAGGTACATTCTGAGACTGATGCCTCCCTGAAAGCTGGATCTCGTTTGTTCTCTGACCTGTCGCCAGCAACTAAAACAGTGCTTGGACATCCTAGAACATGGTGTGTGTGTGTGTGTGTGTCTGTGTATGTGTATGTGAGACTTATTAGGATTATGGAAATGTTTGGGAAACAAATTAGGAAAACTGTTCTTAAGGTCACTCTAAAGAGAAGAAAACCTTCAGAAGCGAAGCCACCACACAGAGAGCCCATTCCCACAGCAGCGCCCACGTTTCTCTTTACAGAAGACCCGGGACACTCAGAGCTCCAGCTAAATTCCAGGCATCTGAACGTAGGGATGGGAGGGAGGGAGGGAGGGTCAAGCATGACCGTCCCTGGGCAGATGACATGGGGAGTCAGTCCTGCAGGCCATTCTCAGGAACGTGAAGGTAGGAAGGGAGGGAGTGGACAGGTTGGGTCCCCAGGCCACTTTGTGTCCCCCAAATAGGACAGGGCTCCAGCTGAGAACCCAGGCTGCTCCCAAACACCCGCTCCCGGGAAGACAAATGACTCCAAGCGTTTGCTTCCATTGGCTCCTCTCCCATTTCCCCCGTGGGTAGAAATTCCCCCAGGCGCCTGCTGGTCCTTAGGACGCTCCCTTGCCAAAGGGAACTCTCCCCATCCCACCTCACATTCCTTCTGAGTATAGCTCAATGGCAGCTGGAACCAGAAGTCCTGGAAAAAGGGCGGGACCAGCTCAGAGCGTAGCCAGAGCCTCAAAAGCCCCAGGGAGAGCTGGTTGTTTGCGGTTGCTAAAGGCAAGTATTCCCTGAGCCCCCATCCACAAGTCTGCTCTAAGTTTTTCTCTACTTTTCCCACCTTTTCATCTTGCTTTTTTACATCCTCCTGATGAAAGGACAAGGAGCCTAGAAGGAATCCCAAACTGTCTGGACACATAGATAGTAAATACCGAACTTTGCAACTGAGAAATTAGCATACGTTAAATATATGAAAAGGGTTGGTGTCTGTGACTTCCTGGCACAGTGTTAGCACATCTGACTTTGGACCCGAAGGTTGGGTGTTCAAATCACTTGGACCTCAAAGCAAGTGCTATGCTGTCAATTTGAAGATTTCATCAATTGTGCCTTTTAAAAACCGTACCTAGAAGAGCCTTTATATTATTTCTCTAAGCTCAGCAAAGGACAGGTTTTAAACTGAATGGGGAGTGAGGCTGACGCAGTGAAAGCTTAATCCTGACAAAGCCACAAAGATCTCCATTTCTGCAAACTTGGGTTTTTCCTCGTTCTCAGGTTACGACAACTGGTTTGTATCTGGAACTTGATTGTTTCATAGTCCTATTGGAGAGACGCAATTAGATGAATCCTAAGTAAAAAGGAGGTAAATGTCAGGATAATTTTCCACTCTCAGAGAGTTCAAGGACCGCACCCTCAACATAAATTGTTCATCAGCTTCACGGTATTTTCCCTTTAACCACAGTGTTCAGCGGCTTTTGACAAAGGAAACTCAAAGTATGAAAAATGTGTGTGTGTGTATTTGTGTGTGTGTGAGGGGTGGGAGGAGGAGAAGAGAATTGGGAAACTAACTTCTTCATCAAGGTGACACAAATATCCACTCAGGGAAACCATGCCATATCCATTTGGGGACCCAATAAAACCACTTTCACACCAGGGTAAATTCATTAACAAAGTCTCCTCATGCCCTGTTTTAATGTCATATCTGAAGAACAGCACAGATAAGGAAATAAATATAACAACCTAAATTTCAGCTCATGTGGGTTTTTCTTCCCTTCTAGGTCATCCTTACCGTCCAGCTTAGGTGACTGTCCATCGCTGAGTTGTTCACAAGAACTCCCTTGGGAGTAAAGAAAAGGTAAGAGAGAGTCCGACGTTGGGAGGTGCCAGACAAAATTTACATCGGTTGCTAAAGAAAAGTCACAACCTTGACCCCGACGTGATTTGAACACGCAACCTTCTGACTACCCGAAAACTAATTATACTCCGTCACCTCACATGTGAGCCTCATCGCCCCTTTTGCTCTCTGCCCTCCCCCCTTCCCCTCTGGTAACCACCAATCCAACCTCCATTGCTCTGTGTGTGTTTGTCATTGTTTTTAACTTCTACTTATGAGTGAGATCACACGGTGTTTGACTTTCTCCCTCTGATTTATTTCACTTCACGTAATACCCTCAAGGTCCATCCACGTTGTCACAAATGGCCGGATCTCATCATTTCTTAGGGCTGAGTAGTATTTCATTGTGTATACATACCACATCTTCTTTATCCATTCTTCCCTTGATGGGCACCTAGGTTGCTTCCAAGTTTTGGCTGTTGTGAATAATGCTGCAGTGAACCTAGGGGTGCATGTGTCTTTCTGCATTGGTGTTTTCAAGTTCTTTGGATGAATAGCCAGCAGTGGGCTAGCTGGATCATATATATGGTAGATGTATTCGTAGTTTTCTGAGGCTACTCCATACTGCTTTCCATAGTGGCTGCACCAGTCTGCCCTCCCATCAGCAGTGCAGGAGAGTTCCCTTCTCTCCACATCTTCTCCAACACTTGTCTCTTGCCTTGCTAATTAGAGCCATTCTGACCAGAGGAAGGTGACATCTCCTTGTAGGTTTGATTTGCATTTCTCTGATCGCTAATGATGTTGAGCACCTTTCCATATGCCTGTTGGCCATCCGTATACCTTCTCTGGAGAAATCACTGCTCAGATCTTTTGCCCGTCTTTTTAATTGGGTTGTCGATTTTTTGTTGTTGTTGAGATGTATGAGTTCTTTCTGTATTTTGGATATTAACCCCTTATCCGATATATGGTTTGCAAGTATCTTCTCCCAGTTGTTAGGTTGTGTTTTGGTCTTGTGGATGGTTTCCTTTGCCGGGCAGATTTTTTTTTACTTTGAGGTACTCCCATTTGTTCATTTTGTATTTTGTTTCCATTGCCCAGTCAGACGTGGTACTTGAAAATAGGCTGTGAAGACTGATGTCAAAGAGGATACTGCCTATGTTTTCTTCTAGACGTTGCATGGTTTCGGGTCTAACATTCAAGTAAAACCCGAGGGAGGAGGCTGCAGTTCCCCGAGAGCGAGCATAGCAGGGACCCTGCGTCCCTGTCAGCGCACCTTGCCGCTCCGCGAAGGTCCAAAGCAGGGTGTGGGCGAGGCCCCAGGAGTTCTCCCAGGAGGGTGTCCCTGTCCCTGTCCCTGTCCGCAGTCCACTGCCCGAGGTGGGGGGAGGGGGGGGCGGGGCAGCGGCCGGGGAGCGTGGGGGCGGCGGCGCGCGCGGGGAGCGCGCGGCTGCTGGGCCGCCGTCGTCCGGGGAGGTGTCGGCGAGCCGCGGCTGCCTGCCCAGAGCCGAGCCCGGCGGAGTCCGGCCGCGCTCTGCTGCTCTCTCCCGGGCCGGGCTCGTCCGTTCCCCCGGCGTCCGTGGACGCCGCTCCGTGTCCCCGCTGGGCACAGCAGCCCGGGCCCTCCACAGCCACGGCCGCTAGCCTGAGGAGGCCCTCCTTCAGCTCCCGCTCTCCCTGCTCGCCGGACACGGACGACCAGGGCGCCTGCGAAGATGATTCCATCTGGGAGAGGTAGCTGGGTGCGTGTGCTTAGGGGCTTATAGGAGGCGATTGTGTGGAATGAGGAAAGTCACTGAATAGGGACAGGTTAAAGTGCCCTGCCAGCAGTGAGGATCCAGCTGCAGTTGAATACTGTGAATGTGTACTTTTATCAGTGTGCCTGGTTGTGTTAATTCTCCACCAGTACAGAGCAACCTAGATGAAGGAGGAAAGAAGAAACATCGTTGGAAAGAGTCAAACATAAAATTTTTAGGATGACTATGTAGAAGGACCTAAGTACAAAGACTTTGAGGGCCTGGTGAGAGTACTTAAAGGGATTTACCATGAAAGTTTGGCAGAAAAGGATGCAAAGCCATGAAAGATCAGGAAGAAAGAAGTGTGGAAGGTTAAGGTAGAAGAGCAGTTATCCTTTTCAGGAGTAAGGAACTGAGGGATCTTGAAGGAAAGGAGTGAAGAATCTGCATATGGGATCTGTGTATGTGTTCTAGATCGGGTATCAGCAAAATCCCTGTAAATGGCCAGGTTGTAAATATCTGTGGCTTTGCAGGCCTTGTGGATTCTGTTAGTACTTCTCATCTCTGCCCTTGAAACTTGAAGGCAGTCATAGACAATAGGTAAACAAATGGGCCTGGCTGTGCTCCAGTAAAACTTTATTTTCAAAAACAGGTGGTAGTCTGGATTTGTCTCAAGGGCTATAGTTTGCTGACCCCTGTTCTAGATGATAACAATTTCCAGGATGTGGACATAGTTAAGTGGAAGTGAAGACTGTTAGAAACCAAGGGGTCAAGATTCTTTAAGGTTAGTGTATTGACTATAAACTGTGTATATCTAACATACCTAGAGGACACTCCACCACCAACAGAATATACATTCTTCTTAAGTGCTCAAGGAATATTCTCCAGGAAAGATCATATGCCAGGCCATAAAATGAGCCTCAGTAAATTTAAGAAGGGCTGAAATCATACAAAGTATGTTCTCTGATCACAATGAAGTGAAAATAGAAATCACTAACAGAAAGAAATTTGAGAAATTCACAAATATGTGAAAATTAAGTAACACTTCTCAATCCAATGATCGAAGAAGAAATCACAAGGGAAATTAGAAAGTAGTTTGAGATGAATGAAAATGAAAACACACCGTACCAAATATGGGATGCAACTAAAGCAGTGGTAAGAGGGAAATTTATAGCTATAAATGCCTACATTAAAAAAGAAGAAAGTTTAAAAAAAGAAGAAAGATATCAAATCAAAAACCTAAACATCTACCTTAAGACAGTGGACGTGTAAGAGAAAGAAGTGGCAGTAATCACAAGGGTCTGAAATGGTCTAAGGAGATGGAATGGAATGAAAGCCCAGATAGAAAAGTTGGAAAAAATTTGGAAAAGTTAGGTAAGAAGAACAGTTTGTCTTTGTAACTGGACCATAGGAAAGTAGGATGGTTTATATGTTTTTGCTATAGTATTATTAAGTTCCCATCTGTACAACTTTCATCTATTTTCTCTGTCAAGCTGGAGTCAACATCATTTGCAGAGCTTAAAGAGAAATGCAGCATTGGAGATTTGAAGAATAGTCCTTGTGTAGGGTGGCTGAAATAGTCCTTGTATGGAGTTGACTAGAGAAAACCATTAACAATTTCAGGCTGTTGAGGATCCTTTTGAGGCTGGTAGTAGTGTATTACAGGGGACTACTGATCTGCTCTGTTGTGTGATTCCTTCAGCTGCATTTGTGTATGTGGGTGAAGGCACAGGAAAGGCAAATGTTTGCATAAATATATGGCTAGGATTTTTGCTAGATGGGTGAGATGGAAAGATAAATGGGCAGGGAAATTTAGGATGTTGAAATGATGGGCCATGGTCAATAAGCTAGATAAGGATGGAAGTAAAGAAAGGAAAAGCTACTGAATGGGGAGCAAATAGAGGGATCAACTAACCGGAGGTCACCAGGAGGTGTAATATACAAATCAGCTCCACAAGGGCAGGGAATCTGTTTTGTTCACTAATGTGTCCCAGCCCCTGGAATAGTGCCTGGCACACAGTAAGTGTGAAATATTTGTATTTGTTGAATGAATGATCATGGCAGAGTAGGGGTCATCTAATATGAAGCTGGGAGAATGGGGAGCTGTAGTCAGAGTTGCATGTTTGCATGAGTGATGGCGGAGGCGAAGCGTTATAGATCACACCTCGTGTGTCTGACACGCACATATAGCATGTTCTCAGTACCTTTTAGCTTTTGTCATTATGTTTTTTGGCCTTTTATAGGAATTACTTATTTTTAAAGAAATAAAGTAGAGTCATATCTCTGCAAATGGGTGAGTTGACCTTTCCAAAATAAGTATCATTTAAAGCCATTGGAGCATTCAAGGTTGATAGATTCCACCTTGTACCAGCAGACTAAACAAACAAAATACTACTAGGAATTATCTTCCTTTCCAAATTAGCCTCATCTACTTCTCAAAGCCAGAAGCTCAGAGTACTTCTAGCACTTTCTATTGTTTTGTTTATTTTGCTTATCACAGTGCGTGTGGTCAGCTTTATATTTACGGTGCTGTATCACCTCTCTTAAGTACGTTGACCTTTCACTAGGCTTTGAAAGGCCTCTTTTTTGCTTTTAGTGTAGGGCTGAAGTCTCCTTTAAAAATAGGGATGGCTGTTTGCAAAAGAAAAGTTTACAGAAGAAGGCTGAAATGATAATAGTCTAATTTTTAAACAATGCCAGTGTTTTTCCATTTAGCTAAAGGAATCAGAGAAGTATGTTGATTTTGAGGAATCATGTCTTTTTTGGGTAACTTTCAGTGGTTCTTACCCTGTTTCTCCATAGTATAGTTACTTGTACACAGTGGATATTTAAGAAGTCTGTACTGACTGATCCTTAACTGTAAAATAAGCAGTTCTCTGAAATGCCCTTGCCTCTGCCTCTTTGCCTGGTGAATTTCTTTCATGATCCAGTTCAAATATCACCACTGAAATTACCCCCACTCTTACAGGAAATGAACAGGCCTCTGTCCCTAGAGTAGTTGGTAAGTATTTTCTAGTGCGCTGACATCGTTTCCTTGTGTCTCTCTTTCTCATCCTCGCCTTTTCTCTACCAAGGAGCAGGGACTTTGGTTTATTCATCTTAGTGTCTCCAGTGCCTTGCATGTGCCTGCCATGTATGTGCGGTGCTCCAGAATTGTCTAGCAAATGAGGTGGCAGCAAGAAAACTCATTCTACAAGCATGCTGTAGGCTTAGATGGGAAAACTCTGCCGTCTAAAGGATTTTGCCTCTTTAGAATTTTTCTGCAGTCAAGATACTGCTGCTAGGTGAATGATTCATCTATTAATCAATGATTAATTGATTATGGCCCCATGATCTAACCTGTAGATGTAATTAACTTAGAGAAAAGTTAGCCTTTTTTCCTACACCAGCTTCTTTTAAATTAAGCATAACACATAGGTGATACTCAATAGATATTTGTTAAGGTACAGATGTCCACCAAGATGTTAACCATGACCATTATTTGGGGGGTGGTATTTTTGTTTTCTAACTTTTTTCTTTAGATAGAATTTTTTCATTATTTGAATTTTCCAGTTCAGGATACATATATATTACTAACAAAATATTGTCCATTTTTAAAAGATATGGTACATGACAGAGACAATTAAGAGAAATAAATGCTTTTGTATAATTTGGAACCAGTCAGCTGGGCATGGTGGGCCAGTCCATTCTTTGGTAACAAATCTCAGTGGCATAGGAAAGCAAGTATTTATTTGCTACAGGTGGATGGGGGTTCTTCTGCATCCAGTGTCTCAGATCCAAGCCTTTTCCATCTCAAAGTGGCTTCTGAAGTTACTGCAGCCAGAGGAGGGAGAGACGGAAGAGACCTGCCAGCTCTCACCTGCCTTGGCACATGTCACTTTGCCATCGCCAAAACTAGTCCCGTGCGTGGCCTCAAGCTGACTGCAAAGTAGAATGGAAAATGCAGAGGAGCAACAATAGTCTCTGCTAACATGACTGTGACTCTTTCATTTTCCAGTTACTGTGATGAATGTATGTTGGATCCAGACTGCGGTTTCTGCTACAAAATGAACAAATCAACCGTCATTGACTCTTCATGTGTTCCAGTTAATAAGGCATCTACAAATGCGGCATCCTGGGGCAGGTATGTCACTCATTACACACCATAAGAATATACAATCAAATTTCAGCATGACACAATTTTAAACTTACAGAGTGACTGCACTTGAAGTCCATGACTACACTTCTTTTAAGCTGGTCTTCAGAACGACATTATTTTGCAGCATGTACTGATGAAAGTAGGTACAAAACATTGCAGCTGTATGTTTCATAAACTAAGAGTAGAAAGCACTCAAGCCTAGACTTCAGGAAATCCAGATTCCAGACCCACCTCTGCCCTAAGCTATAGTAATTTGGATCTTCAGGCTGGTGTTCCTAAATATTGCCAAGGCAATTTCTCCTGCTGTGTATTGTTTAACTATACCAGTAATTTCCAAAGTCCCAAACTTAAGTGAAAGACAGAAAATTGTCAAGTCAGAATTAATTAATCTCATTTTAAATTCTTTGATGGAACTATTGTTTTGTTAAAATACTTTCCTGGAGCTTAATGAAATTAAGCAAAATAAGGATAAAAGTTGGTAATCACTGGCATGTCATTAATCTGGGAAACTGTAAACCTTTCTCTTTTTGAGAGAACACTTTGGTTAGTAGTAGGCTCATAAATGAAATATTTGTATAGAACAAATAATTCCCCACATTTATGAACTAATATTCGTATCCATGGACATAGAAAACATGCAAATATTATTTGACATGACTTAAACCTCTTTTGTGTTTTAAATTCCCATAAAAGGAATAATGTGCTCTCATCCTGTCTGCCTCATAGTACTGATGAAGGCAATGAAATCTGTAATAAAGCACTTGTATCTCCTAGGAGCTATAAGGATAATATATCATCATTAATCATTATGCTGTTGTCATTAATTATTTTATTAGAGAATTACTCCAAAGAAGGAGAATAAATCATATGGTAGTTGAGTGAAAACCCAGACCACATTTTAAATACACAAATTACAAACAAATATGTAAAAGAAATGCAATTATTACTTAAAATGAAAAGTTGAAAGAGCTTCTTCTAAAAACACCCAGTGTGTAATTTTCATCAGTCAAGCTTCAAGAGGGAGTAATTGATTAAATATTTCTGGATGTAATAGTTTACAGTTTTAACCCTTATGATTCTTTTTTCAATAGAAAAAACTGAAAGTTACTAGTCTAGAATCATGAATATGTTATGAAATCTGTGTATGTAGTTTCCTTTATTTCACAGAATGACCTTATAAACTTATTAAAAATATCTACTAATGGTAAGGGGACACTAAAATTGGACATTTCTCTCACCCTCAGTAGGACGTCTAGAGGTCAGAGGCCTCAAAATAGGAGTTTTGTTCTTTTTGAAAATAACAAATTATACAACTTTTTAATACAAATGTATATTACTTCTTTTATTTCAACTTAAATTGTATATTTTATGTATATTTTTATACCATTATTCCTTGACTGCACACACTGCTACAGAAAAGTGAGGCACAGATAATACCTAAGTAGAAAAAATACAAAGAACTAAACAAAATAGACAAAGAACTTTTATATTTGTAGAATATCCTTAGATAATCTCAAACTCTTTACCCCAAAAAAACAGGCTTCCTCACTCTTCTCTGTGCAGAGCAGCAGCCCTCACCCCAGCTTGGCCACTGCAGTTGGGTGCCTCAATCTGTGATAGAAAGAAAGCAAAAAAGACAGGATATGTTCACCATGAAAAAGTCCTACAACAGATTTTCCATTTGTAGGGAAAATAGCATTCACTGTATTTTTGTTTGTTGGTTGATTGATAGGTTTTATACGATTACCTGGAATGGAATTCTCAGGGCAAAATCTACCATTACTTGGATTCACATCTGAGATATACTATTTATAGATATTTCAGGGGCCAGTACTGAGGCAGTTCATAGCCATATATCCTGATCTCTAACTGTAGCTATTTCCCGAAGGGACACGGGGTGGAATGGTAATACCATTCATGATGGACATCATATGATGATTTTGATGAACTCTGAATTGTCTCAACTAAGGAAAACCGTTTGTATAATCAACCATAATTTACTGGAAACAAAACTTTGAGTCAATCAGCATGCTTTTCTATATGTTGGTAAATTTCAATAAAAAATATTTTTAAAAAATCATTTAGTTCTCCAAAGAAGATCTATCTACAAATGGCCAGTAAGCACATGAAAAACTGCTCTATGTCACTAATCACTAGGGAAATGCAAATCAAAACTACAATGAGATACCACTTCATACCCATTAGGATGGCTACTATCAAAAAAACAATTGTTGTGGAGGATGTGGAGAAACTGGAAACAATGTGCACTGTTGATAGGAATGTAAAGTGATGCAGCCACTATGGAAAACAGTACAGTGGTTTCACAGAATTTTAAAAAAGAATACATATCATCTAAAAATTACATTTTTGGTATATCCAGAAGAATTGAAAACAACATCTTGAAGAGGCATTTGAAACCCATGTTCGTAGCAACATTATTCACAATAGCCAAAAGATGGAAGAGAGCCAAGTATCAATTGACAAATGGGTGGATAAACAAAATATGGTATATACATACAATGATGGATTATTCAGACTTAAAGGAAAGAAATTCTGGCACATACTACAGCATGGATAAACCTTGAAGACGTAATGTTAAGTGAAATGAGCCAGTCACAAAAAGACAAATGTCGTATGACTCCACTAATATGAGATACCTAGAGCAGTCATATTATAGAGACAGAAAGAAGAGTGTTGGTTGCCACGGGTCTGGGGAAAGGGGGAAAAGGGAGTTGTTGTTTAACGGATATGGAGTTTCAGTTTTGCAAAATGAAACTAATTTTGAAGATTGTTTGCACAACAGTGTGAATATATTTAACACTGCTGAACTGTACAATTAAAAATGGTTAACATTTAAAGTGGTTAAGATGGTAAATTTTATGTTATGTGTATTTTACCACAATTAAAAATAAAAAAGGAAAGCCCATTTGAAAATCATTTAGCATACTTCTAGAAAATACAGTGCACCGAGCTGAGGGAAAACCTTCTCCTCCTGCCCATCACCCCCTGCCCCTCCCACACGCATCCCACACACGTGCGAACACTGGTTTAATGCACAGCTGAACTGGAGAGAAATCCCCAGCTGCCACAAATGAGAGGGAGAGCAGCAAGCCCATATGCAGACCCAACAGCCCATGGGAATATCAGAAGCGAAGCAGGGCTTCAGGGTGAGAGGTTAGTGTTTTAGTTGCTGAGAGAGATAAAGCTCCCAGCCTTGCCTCTAGAACTGTGAAATGCTATTTAGGCTCTGAAACAGGGACAAGAAAAACTGGGCTGGGCTGGGCAAGCTGCTAAGTTCTGCTGCCCACTTGGGGCCCTGAATAGAAGCAGTGTCACACGTGAGAAAGCAGAACCAGGAGCCTTCACTATGGGGAAGCACGGGTTCTAATTTCACACTGCCTTTGTGAAGCGTGAACGTGTTGAAAAACATGAACACTGAAAAAAAGTGGGTCCCAAACTGGAGATATCCACAGAGCCACTTCAAACATAAACATGCCGTTGTCAGAACCCAGGACACATGAGACTTGCTTGGAAAGCAACTCAGTAAATATGAGATGACAGTCAAAAATTACAGACTACATCAATTAATGAAGGAAAGAAAGTCACCAAGTGTGACAAATGGAAAAATGAATACCTAAAGAACCTTGTATTACAAATAAAATTTTGAAAGAGATTTTTAAATAATATGTGTAAAAGAAATGAAGAAGGTAGTATAATTGTTTCAATTATACTGAAAGCTGTAGACTTCTGAGTTGTGCATTGCATGTGTACATGTGTGAGTATCTGTCCAGGTACATACCTGAGTATAGACGTAAGAAAATTTAAAAAACCTTGGAAAACTAAAATAACATACAATAAAAGATAAATAACATAGAAGGTGCTATGGGAACTTCTAGAAAAAACCCTCTATATTCCTTTGTTTTTTTTTCCAGAAACAAATGGAGACTATAATTAGTTTTGAAACTTGCTAAATATACATGTTAAAAATATGAGTGTCATTTCTTAAAAATATGTACTAATAGAGGGGGAAAAAACCAAGAGAATCAATCAAACGAATAAAACAGGAAAAGAGGGAATTTACAGGGGAAAAAAAAACATGGCTAGGAGGAATCACCAAAAAACCCAGCAAAATTAAGTATAAATATACGCTTGTTATTATAGTAAAGATAAACCAATTAAACATACCTATTAAAGACAAAGATCTTCAAACTGGATTTTTTTTAATGCAGTTGTATGCTATTTACGAGAGACAATCATAGAAAGGTTGGAAATAAAGGAGTGAAAAAAATTAGATAAGTGCTAAATCAAGAAGACAAAAAAAATAACAGATTAGAGAATTGGGAAAACTTAATAACAAGCTTGATGTAAGAGTTAAATAATCAACCTAACACATAGAGAATTTCATTCCTTTCAGGCAACCATAGAGCACTTATGACAATTTACCATATTCAAGAACAATAAATTCAAGAAATTTTTTTTTTAAGATTTTACTTTTTTCCTTTTTTCTCCCCAAAGCCCCCTGGTACATAGTTGTATATTCTTTGTTGTGGGTCCTTCTAGTTGTGGCATGTGGGACGCTGCCTCAGCGTGGTTTGATGAGCAGTGCCATGTCCGCGCCCAGGATTCGAACCAACGAAACACTGGGCTGCCTGCAGCGGAGCGCGCGAACTTAACCACTCAGCCACGGGGCCAGCCCCAAATTCAATGAATTTTTATAAATGTATATATATTTCAGTAAATTTTAAGTAAATCTAGATAACCAATATTACGCAAAACATATTTTCTAACCAAAATGCAATAACACTGCAAACAATAGAAAGATATTTATCACCACTTCTACTTTAGTTTGGGAGGTTAAAAAAATACTTCAAATTAATTAAAGGGGGAAGAAGAAATCTTAATGGAAAATAGGACATTAAAATTAACAACTGAAAAGATCCACAGGAAGTTAGAACTAGAACACAGAGTTAGCCTGTAGAGTGAGCAGACGATGGAAATTAAAAGATAAGAGAAAAAAAAATAAGGCAAAGCAAAGAAATACTAAAGGATCAAAAAACAAAAGTAAGTTGTTTCTTAGAGATCAATGTAATGAAGAAACCTCTGGTAATACTGGTTAAGAAGAGAAAGAAGGCACAGATAAACAGTATTTAGAATGACAAAAGGGCACATAACAGATAGTAAAGATTTTAAACCTCATAAGAGAACACTACGAATAAAATTGTCCAATGCATTTGAAAACAGGTAAAACAGACAGTTTTCTAGAAAAAATATAATTTTCCAAAACCAATTGGACACCTCTGTGAAGTGAGATTTTTATTCCCATTAGACAGAAGAACAGTGATGCTTAGAGGGTCTGAATGACTTTCTCGAAGTTAAAAAGCCAGTAAGTCCACCATTTTTAGGGGAACAACATTTGGGTAGTGGAAAGATGCACATTTTAGAGTCAGACAGTTTCAAATTTGAGCTTTTATCATTTACCTCATAAGTGGCCCTTGGACAGGCTGGGGCTCTCTGAGTAAAATGGGAGTCATATAATTGCTGTTTAACAGTCTGGTTTTTATGAAGATTAAATAAGGGTCTATCTGAAGACACTTGTAAAAATAGAATGCCCTGTGCAAATGTAAGTAGTAATATCGTTTACTAATTTTTATTTTTTTCTTAGATTTGTCAGTAACACATTTTCTAGATTAGAATAAGCACTTCCTAACAGATAAGTGCATTAGGATACTTTCTATTTATTTATCTGTGTCTGTGCATCCACCTCCATGTCTCCTGGCTCTCTCTACATACAAAACCATGAATACTCTATTCTGGAACTTTAAACACCCTGACTCTTGAAAAGTATTGCTAATGAGGGATACTTTCTTAATGTGCTGATTCAGTATTTGTTTCCTATAATACATCATTTTCGCCCTGTAATTATACACACTAAAATAGCTAGATAAATTCGCTATTTGGCAATTCATTGTTCTAACTCACACTGAATGCCTGGTTTATTGTGTTCATTCAGCAGAGAAGTTTTTCTGAAAGCTGCACTCTGATACAACAACCAGCCTTTTTTCCCCGCATCCCACCCCTCTCCTACACGGAATTCTAGTCAATCTAAACCCCTTGAGAAATATCCCGTATCCATTATGGTTTCCTGCCTGGATGCCTCTCCACAGGCTGTCCTTTCTGCCTGGAATCTACCCTCCTTCTCCCCTTTTTGATCTCTGCCTGACTTTTAACCATTATTTTTTGCCCAGATCAGGTGTCACTTTTTCCTTACAGTCTCTGGTTGGCCCCAGAACACAATGCTGATTATATCCCCTACTGTCCTCTAGCACTTCCTTATATAATTTATATGATAATTATACTGTCTTACATGATAGTAATTTGGGTTTGGATGTATCTTCTCTTCTGGATTATAGATACCAGTGTCTGTATCCTGCACTATTTTTAATCCCTTGATGCCTTGTACATATCAAGCATTCAATCAATAATTGTTTAATGAGAAATGGAAAAGGCTGCCATCAGTGGAAAATTTATATATAAGAGTTTGAAAGTACCACAGTTCCAAATGAGAGGATGTGGTGTTCCTATCATTTCATTTTAGTTTTATCTCCTGCATTCATACTTATTTCCAGGAAAGGAAACCTCTAAAAGAAAAATGAGAGTGATAACGATTTTAATTAACAATGTTAAATGTTTACTTGGTACTGATTAAAACACTGAAAAAGTTTAAAGAATAAAACTTAACCATGTACTTTAAGAATGCATACTACATATTGCTTGTAGTCATACTACATGACAAATACTTTTTAAAAATTATTGAAAGGAATATTCAGCACATTTCCTCAAAACATTCACTGGGATATCAGGGAAGCAATATATCTGTAGTGACAGTGTGAGGTGTATTATGAAATTAGGCCAAATAGCAAAAACAGGAATTTTCCTTCATCACCTCTCTTTTTTTAATTTAATTTTTATAAAGATATGCATCAGTTGGCGTTTAGAAAAAGAAATTTATCATTAACAAACTATATCAGTGTCTTAATGTATTCATATACAGGATTGCTGTTGTTATCAGTTATTTATATTGGGGATTTAAAATAAAGTATAGTTTAAAATTAATTTTGCCAGCATACATTTTATAGAGAGAGAGAAGTAGAGAGAGAATCTAATATAAAATATTTTAATCCATTTTGCTTTTTGAACTAAACTTTCCTTTGTGTTTTTGCCGGAATAGAAGTCAATACGCTAGATATTTATGAATAATTTATCTGCCTCCTCCATGTTCATTGTCCAGTTTCTTAGCTGACATTTAATTATAATAATAAACACATTTTAACAGTTTTATCCAAGTAGTAACACTCATAATATATTTGACTACCCTTCATTTTAGGCCAAAACCTTACATTTTTAGTTAGTCCCTTTTACATTTTTTAAACTATTCTTCAGTTCATACTTCATCTGAAAAGTAGTCTGTGAGTTATTTCTCACTAAAGAACACTGTAAGACTTTTAGTATAATGATAAAGGCTGAGACTAGAATTGCATGTGTTTGATGAATATCAAATAACAATGGCGAGTCTTGGTTCATCAAATATTGCTGCAAATTAGCAACGAGGATCTGGTACTGCAGAGCTGAAGTCTGGGGAGCTTGGGATTTGTCAAAGAGGGGACATAGGGAGCAATAGGAACAAGAGGAAGGAAAATGCAAGACTGGAGTTGATCCTGGAAATGTGAGTTTGGATCAGTGTCAGAGAGCCTTATTCAGGAATTTAATTTGATTTTTTTTTTAAGATTTTATTTCTTTCCTTTTTCTCCCCAAAGCCCCCCAGTACATAGTTGTATATTCTTCGTTGTGGGTCCTTCTAGTTGTGGCATGTGGGACGCTGCCTCAGCGTGGTTTGATGAGCAGTGCCATGTCCGCGCCCAGGATTCGAACCAACGAAACACTGGGCCGCCTGCAGCAGAGCGCGCGAACTTAACCACTCAGCCACGGGGCCAGCCCCCGAATTTAATTTGATTTTTATAGGTACATTTTCATAGGTGTGGAAATCATACTGGCAAAGATTTTAGGTGAATGACTTTATCTGATACCTAGATGTGGATATGACATAGTGAGATATAGTTCTCTTCCAGATATACTAAATATATTAAGAAGAAAATTGGTTGGCACTATCAGGATTTTAACACTTGGCAGGAAACATTATCTAACTAGAAATTGATAATGTGTTTTCATTCCATTTTTATTATAACTATCTTCTCTTCTTGGCAACTGTGGTTGGTTGTATTATTGTTCAAATTATCTGCTGCACTCGCTGGGGAAAGATTAGATTTCCCTCGCCCATTCAGTCCTATTCACAGGACTTGCTCTGGCCAAGGAAATGAGTGTGGAACCAAGCTGTGTCACTTCCGAGCTGAAACTTTAAGAGCAAGGATTTGCCGTGTCCTCTTTTCCCTTTGGAGTAAAGTTGGCAATGTCCCAGAATACATGTTCCTTTAGCTATGGTCACAGAGTACAGAAATGTGGAGCAGACCCACCAGTGACCTCAGATGGACCTGTAATGTGAGCAAGAAACTAACTCAGTTTGTGGACTGGGATTTGGGGCTCTGTTGTTACCTCTGCATAACCTATTCTCTTCTGACTGGTAAAGCAAGATGAACTGTATTCCACTGTGGAAATGGAAGAAAATTTTTTAATTTAAGTTATAAAAGGAAGCTCATTTTTTCAAACTATTAAACAAATAATAGTACAAGGAGAAGAAAAATATGGTAAATAATCACAAAAGGAGTTACCGAGTGCCTTAAGTTTGGGGAACACTGCTCTAGGTGGTAGGGGGCTGTTAAGGCTTTTAAGTTGGGACTAACGTGAATGGCTTTGGGTTTAGAAGTTAAAATTCTGATAGGAAAAGGAAGAATTTTTAACAGAACAGGTAGATGGTAAGGCAGGGCATTTGAAATTTATTAATATAAGGGATGTGGAGGGATACCATCTGCATTTTAAAATATATTTGTATGTATTTAAATTTATATTTAAAAATTAATATTTTAAAAATGATAAACTATTATGTTATATAAATACATTATTATATTATAATTAAAATTATAAAATATATATTTTTTAATACAGACACATAAAAGGAAGATTATCATGTTGCTGTGATACAGAAGGAAGAACAGCATTGGAAATCCAAATACTCTCAGAAAGTTTCTTGCTGGGGGCCAGCCCGGTGGCACAGGGGCTAAGTTTGCACGTGCCGCTTCTGCTGCCCGGGGTTCGCCGGTTTGGATCCCGGGTGCGGACATGGCACCGCTTGGCAAAAGCCATGCTGTGGCATGCGTCCCACGTAGAAAGTAGAGGAAGATGGGCATGGATGTTAGCTCAGGGCTAGTCTTCCTAAGCAAAAAGAGGAGGATTGGCAGCAGATTTTAGCTCAGGGCTAATCTTCCTCCAAAAAAAAAAAAGTTTCTTGCTAGACTGCATGTGTGAACTAAACCCAGATTTTCAGATTAAAGAGCTGCTGCCTCAATACACATCATTTAGTATTCAAGTCCTTCCTACTCTCATGGTTTCAGTGCCAGCTTTAAAAAAATAAAATAGTTTTTCCATTATGTATGATCTTGGTTTACAGGTTCTTACTGTTTGTACAACAATAACTGCGTGTTTTATCACTTGGAATTTGCATAGACATTCATGAACTGGTATCAGTCAGAACCCCTATGGCTTCAAAATGATGCCAGAATGGCAAGTGGAAACTATCAGAACACATTACTTTGTCCCCATGATTTCTAGGAAGAGCTCATTATAACGCCCTTCACTGTATCATGACTGGTCTTTTATTGTGACAAGTGCTGTTTTTTCCGTCTAAGAATTTTATTTTTAAAATAAATATTTCCAAGTATTTGCCAACTTCATTTTCATTCCAGAGACACATGTGCCCTGGAACCCTCTAAAAAATAAAATAGATAAAAATTTATTTTTCCTTATTGTTGTTGTTTATTTGATATATGAGTTACAGGGAAAAGATTGGATATAGACCTATTCTGTATGGACAAACCCATAAATGTTAATATTCTTATGTTTAATTATTGATAGGTTGGATTTTATAACAGAATTTAAATCTTATTCACATTGGTAAGGTATTTGTAGCTGGAAGTATGAAGAGTTTTTTCTAAAGTCATTTTGTAACATTGAAATTTGATATTGCGCTACATGCTATTAAAAATGTATTAAAAAGACACAGACATTACCTCAAGATTGATAATCTAGGACAGATAGATAGCAACCTTTATACAAGCCTACTTAAAAATTATTGTAAAGAAATGAATGTTCCTTTTACAAATACATAAAGAAAGAAAAGTATTTACCATGTACACTGCTTAGGGTCAAGGACATTGCGAGAGAACGTGTGAAAATATGTCGTAGAATGTGCAAATATGGAATGAGTTTTATAAGTCAACCCTGGCTTTTAGGAATTTCAAATAATGGAAGGCTTGAGGAATAAAAGTTTATGGCAAACTATGGGACAGAGTATTTCAGATACAAAACATGGATTGTAAATATTTACAAAATTGGGTGTTCCAACCCTAAAAAATATTTTTAAATAATGGGAATTCCCCCATCACAATGCCTTACGTGAACTTTTTATGACATAACTGAGGGAAAAAATTTCCAAACTATAAAACCATTTATAAATCATTAATTTCTTCTCAGCTTTTAAGGTTCATGAAAATATATCGTATATTATTCTTTATTCTCTTTTCCAGCTTCATTGAGGTATGATTGACAAAAATTGTATATATTTAGGTTGTACCACATGATTTTTTAAGGTGTACAACATGGTAATTTAGTACACTGTGTATACATTGTGAAATGCTCACACAATCAAGTTAACACGTCCAGCACCTCACACAGTTACCTTTTGTGTGTATGTTTGTGTTGAGAGCTTTTAAGATGTACTCTCGGCAAATTTCAAGTACATAATACAATCCTATTAACTATACTCACCATGCTGTACATTAAGTCCCTAGATCTTATCCATCTTCTAAGTGAAAGTCTGTCCCTTTGACCAATATTGCCACTGGCAACTGCCGTCCCACTTTCTCATTCTGTGAGCTTGCCTTTTTTAGGTTCCACATATAAGTGAGATCATACAGCATTTGTGTTTCTGCATCTGACTTATTTCACTTAGCATTATGCTCTCCTGGTTCATCCATGTCCTCCCGAATGGGAAGATTTCCTTTTTATGGTTGAATAATATTCCATTGCATATGTATACCACGTTTTCTTTATCTATTCGTCTGTGGATGGGCACAGGTTGTTTCCATATCTTGGCTCTTGTGAATAATGCTGCAGTAACGTTTTTTATTCTTAATGAAAATTTCATTGAAAGCTTAAAAATGAGATTGATGTGTAATACGTGGAAACGCATTTATTAAGGCATTCGAGCCATCAAACTTCTGAAGCTTCGGGGATGGGAAACTATTGTTCATATAACTATACTGTTTTTTTTTCTGTGAGTGCAGGCTAGTTGACTGAAAACCGATTGACAATGGGAAATCATCTCATTTGTTTTAACATTGAGCTTTTAGGAAGTACTTGATTGTACAGACCTATTGTTACTTTTTAATTATTTGGCTTAGGAAACAGGCATTCAGAATTCTGCTCGGGAGAATCAAGGGACGAAGGAAAGGGGCAGAGCAGTGTTGAGTCAACGTTTTCTATTTCAGTAATGTCTGAAACTTTTCTACATCTGTGCATTCAAACTCTAGTTTTCATCTGGAGGAAAGTGTGTATGAAACGTCTTATCTGCATTTATTATGCCTATTTAATTATTCAACAAACTGTGACTAATAACTTTGCTTATAACCCAAAATAGAATTGCAGAGCTTGGTATTGGTAAAAATTTGGGGGAGATCAACTAGGACAGTGAGACACACTTGAAAAAGAATTTCCAAGGTATCATAAAGCGGAGAAATGTCCTTGCCCTGGGCGCTGCCACAGAAGCTACTTTTAGGAACATCAGAGTTCAACAAATGATGTTTGGCCAGAACATCCTCTTCCCTGTTAATGGAGCTATCATTGTAAGTTCTTCATGGATTCATAAGATACCTGATGTCTTGGGAGCAGTGAACATTTTAGCAAATAATTTTTGATCTATTATAACAACTTTGCTCCTTTAAATAGAAATTAAGAAGGTACACAGAAATATTTCATGTCTTTTACAATTAAACCAGGAAACGTGTTTAGTACTGCTGCCCAGTTAAGTCTGAGGATTTTTATGGCATTATTTCTGTCTGCCCTAAGCCAGGAGGGAGGCGAGTTCTGGGAAAGCACGTTAGTGTAGGGGAGGAAATTTTTCCCCTACCCATCTTAGGTTCTGGACTGTGCTCTGTAACAAAAGAAAAATTAACAAGAAAAAACAAACAAGTTTATTAGCATGTATATCTCATATATACGGGAGAGAAACTCAGAGAGGAGTAACCCAAAGAGGTGGCCTAGAATTCAGGCTTATATAGCATCTTAAACAAAGAACAATACATTTTTAGAGAAATGACAAGACAAAGGAAAAGGACCTTGAGTCTCTAGAGGTGGCATATTGTAGGAAGGCAAATATATGGGAAAGGAGTGGGAGATAAAGGCTGTTTAGTAAAGTTCGTTATGTAGAGTCCTCTGTGCCATCTACAGGCTGGTAGGGTCTAAAGTTGCTCTGTGATTAACTTTTGTCCTTCCTGTTAGAGAGGGAAGAAGGGACACCATTGTAAATTTATATCCTGCTTTTAGGCAAATAGGGAGAGGGCAGAGAGCTTTTCCTGCATTTGCTACTGCTTAATTGCCTTCAGCTCAAAATGTCAAAAAGGCTTATTTTGGCATAATGTCTTCTGGTTCCCTTCATTTGGCATAACTAGGAAGGGGGATCACACGCCTAGGGACGTCACTTGGGTCAGAGGAGTGACCCAAGGAAGCTCAAAAGAGGAATTCGGTGTAGGAATGCACAAAATAGATTAGGAAGCATGGGTAGAGGACAAAGAGCTGGAAAATGCTATCATAAAGCTATCCAAATTGGAAGGACAAGGAAGAGAAGAAACTGGAGAAACAGAATGAAGATAAAGCAAGGGAAGCCTATACAAGTTCAAGGAATGTATCTCTTGGAGCTGGCTCGGGAAGCACTCTGAGAACATAGTCAGCCTTGTCTGGAGGAGCTTTCTCATTTGTAGATCTTTCTTGGCTGGGCAAGGAGCTGCCTTTAAAGTAAGCAGAACTCCCCCAGATATATTATTGACGGAGTGCTGAGAAGACTCACTGCTTTGAGTTTTTCTTAGAGATTTAGTATTGAAATACAGTGGATATATTTTTAAATATCTGTATACAGTGGATTTTGATATTTTTAGAACATGTATTTCAAATATATTAAATGATGAGGACAGAATAGTATGTGTAGCCTTAAATTTTATGATCTACTGTGTACAAATAACTATTTTATGAATGCGGATGAAGGGCACTCTATCTTTGTTTCATTAAACCCCTCAGCAGCCATCAGTTGCTTTTCTCGATTGGCTTCTATAAATGTTTCATGTCCTGTAGTGCAACAGTTTCATTTCAGACAAGGCACTGTTTTCTGAATTATGTGAGTGGCTGAGAGAATATAAATTATCTGAAGCCTAAATCTGTGGCAGATCATCCACAAGTAGAAGCTGACAGAGCCTATCCTAAATTGACACGGGAGTGGAGTTGATCATCCTGTGGATTTACCTGTGACTTGTAGCAGCAGTGTAACTTTGACTGGTGACCTCCTGCACCCCACCCCAGCACACATATCCACCACCCCCAAAATGAGCAACACACAACCGTCTGGTTGTGATTTAGTCTGATTCTTTAAAAAGAGACTTTGTAGCCCTTGTGAGTTTGTGCTGAGCACTCCTTAGTGAGATGTTCAGAGAACTTAATGTTCTCCCAATACCCTTCATTCCTCTTTCATCTTCCAGGTCAAAGATGGAATGAGATGTTTCTGTGTGTGCTGCCGTTTTCAGAAGAGAAGGATAAAGTCACTCACTACCTACATTTGTGGCTCAAGGCATTCTGAAATTGGAAATGGGCCAAACCACAATGGAATAATAATATACTAGCCCAAGATAAAATAAACAATCAAGCATGCCTAGTGTATTAGATATAAAACAAATTTAAAGCATCTGATCCTCTAAGCATTTTTTATTAAACTCTTTCAAACTCTTAAAAATAATAATGTTCAGAATTCTTGTGAATTCAGTAGAGCGTTACTTTTCACCAACTTCTCTAAGTAAAATAAAGGCAAATGGATAGAGATTCTGGCAGCAGAGCCCAAAGAGACCCATGAAAGGGCAGGTTGATTTGTCTTTTAATCTAGTATTTTATTTTTTTAATGCATATGAATTTTCTTTTATATTCTAAAATATAGCCATATTCAGTTTAAGATTACAATTTTTATTACTTATCCATCGATTTTTCTTCAGTGAGAAAAGGAAAACTTTTATTCCTAGAAAATGTGCTATTTTATCCTGTGGCACATCAGAACATATGTAATTTGAGAAGCATGACAATAAAGCATGGACCCAACCAAGAAACAAACCCATAGTTCACACAAATTAAAAAGAACTAGGCAAATTCTTGTGAAACTGTTTCACACCAGTTCAGTATCAGTCTAAGACACATTGTAGGCCTCATGTTACAGTTAGGATTTTTCGAACACTGTAGAGTCTACAGTATAGATAATTAAATAAGACTTGAATATCTAATTGAATTTCTGGAA
This sequence comes from Equus asinus, assembly GCF_041296235.1. Taxonomy (NCBI): domain Eukaryota; kingdom Metazoa; phylum Chordata; class Mammalia; order Perissodactyla; family Equidae; genus Equus; species Equus asinus. The sequence continues at coordinate 11,241,139 of NC_091809.1, forward strand.
TTAAAAAAATGCTCAGAACAGAAGGGAAAGTATTTCAGAAATCTATGGCTCCATAATATCACTAATGGACTCTGAAACATGAACATTAACAGGTTATTCTACTTCTGCAGCTTTTTTGGCTATATTTATTTGACATTTGGCTCTCTTTTATAGAATGGTGGACGTGATATAATTTAACTAAAATAACAGTTAACTATTTTTCCCAGACTGGAAATGTAAGAAGTGACTTTCATTGTGGCTAGCATATACTGAGATACTTTTCAAAGCTAATAATCCTCATGCACTTAAGTACAAATGCATTCATTCTTAAGTTTGTAAAAATGTTCATCAACTCATTTTCATTAAATCTTATACAATTATGACAATGCTTAGTATAATCAGAATCTTAATTAAATTTCTTTAGAGAGTCAGTATGTTATTTGACATAATAAAATCAGCTCTCAAGCCCTCTTGTGTTTTTCCTAAAGTAATAGAGTTTTCCAGTTTACCTTTGATTTGTAAAAAGTTTAGGCTAATAAAAAAAAGGTCCAATGAGGAAATTATGAATAATTTATTAAATGTCTTTGATTAGCTTAGTCCTCATAACCTATCAATTGCTGTCTCTACATCTCTAGCTCATTTCCTTGGGAGGTAAAGCAATGTCATTAAAACTCCAGAAATAGAATCTACGTCAGAATGGTTGATTAAATTTTTGAAGTCCCTAGTCTTCACATTTTTAAGTCACTTTAACTCTTAATTGTCATAAATAAAACAGTGCAGGCAAAATTTAAGAGAGTATTCCTGATCAGTTTTCCTCCTCTTGGAAGATGTTATTATGGCCTTACAGAATTTGGCAATATAATATTGATGAAGTAATAGGAAATCACTCATATTGGAAATGGTCCAAAATTGAAGCTTTCAAAAGATGGAGTGTTACCTAAGATGTGGCATTGTAGGCTTCAGAGAATTCCCAAGAATGATATTCTTCAATGTAAAATGGAAACTCCAATTTAAAATGTGTGTAGTATAGGAGCTCTGTTTAATTAATATTGCAAATTAAATCTTTTTAATTGTTATTTAAAATTTTAACTCAAACAGCAGGCCTACTTGGATTCAGGGATGGTAGTGGCAGCAGCAGTGTTTTTAAATCTTACTGAATCTTTTTCACCCCCCCCAGTTAAAAAAAAAATTTGCAAGGAATGACCTTATTTAAATCTTGATTCAAACAAATTGTGAAAAAAATCTTTTTAAAAGACAATCAGGGAAATCTGAACAGTGACAGGCTCCTTAATGCTATCAAGAAATTACTGTTAATTTTTTCAATGGAAAAATTATATTGTTTTCATATTTTTAAAAAGTCCTTGCAGAGATACATACAGAAGTAGTTACAGATGAAATAATATGTTATCTGTCATTTGCCTCAGAATAATCTAGAAGAGGTGAGAGTTAGTGCGGGTTTAGATGAAAAGAACTGGCAATGTATTTATAGTCGTTGAAAGTTCATTATGGATATATCAGTATAAAATGTGTATATGAATTATACTGGTAGTCTTTTGAATATATTTGAATGTATAATAAAGGAACAGGTTATATCAAAATAAATGCTGGCCTAGATCAATGACTAAAAATTAAAACAAAAAATGGTAGTTAAGAAGCAAACAGGAGAAATAACATAAAATGGATTGTGAAAATATATGCAATTAAGGCAACAGAAATCTTAAAGAAGAGAAAGAGTAACAAAGGACAGATGGGATAAATATAAAAGAAACAGATAGTAGATTTAAACCAACTATATTGATAAATTACGTTAAATGTAAATGGTCTAGAAACTCCAAATAAAAAGCAGAAATTGCCCAAGTGGATTAAAAAAAGCAAGACTTAACTATTTGCTGTCTGGGGGAGGGGACAGTAATTTAAATATAAAGACATATATGGGTTAGAAGTAAAGGGATAGAAACAGACATACCATGCAAACACTACTCATATGAAAACTGGAGTGGTTTTGTTAATATTAGACAAAGAAGGCTGCAAAGAGGCCAGTTCATCAAGAAGACACAAGAATCTTAAATGTATATTTCTGTAATAGTAGGGCTTCAAAAAATGCATAAAGCAAAAACTGAATCCACAATTAATTGGAGAGTTTTTCACTACTCTCTCTCAGTAATTGATAGAACAAATAGATAAAAATAGTAAAGACACAGAAGACTTGAACAATACTGTCAACCAACTGGACATTTACAGGACATTCCACCCAACAACAGCAGAATCCATAGCTTTTTCAAATGAATATGGAACATTACTAAGATCTACAGTATTCTGGGCTATAAGACAAGTCTGAAAAATATCGTGTAATTGAATTCATGCAAAGTACATTCTCTGACCACAATAAAATTAACTTAGAAATCAGTAAAAAAAAAAAAAAAAGGCTTTTGCAAAAATTCCCAAATATTTGGAAATTAAACAAGCACACTTCCAAGTAATCCATGGTATAAAGAAGAAATCAAAAGATAAATTAGGAAATATTTTGAACCCAGTGAAAATATATAAAAAATGTTGTGTTGCAGCATAAAGCAATGCTCAGGACAAATGTATAGTTTAAAATAATTATATTAGAAAATAAGAAAAGTCTAAAATCATCAATGATCTAAACTTCCAATTATGAAGCTAGAAAATGAATAACTAATAAAACCCAAAGTAGAAGAAAAGAAATAATACAGAGAAGAAATCAATAAAATAGAAAATGGGAACTCAGTAAATAAAGTAAGTGAAATCGAAAGCTATTTTTTAATAGGTCAGTAAAGTTGACTAAGTTATGCCTAGACTCATCAAGGGGGAAAAAAGAGAGAGAAGACGTCATAACTCACCACTATTAGAGTTAAGAGAGAGGACTTAGATGAAATGAACAAAATTTTTTTTTTGAGGAAGATTAGCCCTGAGCTAACATCTGCTGCCAATCCTGTTTTTGCTGAGGAAGACTAACCCTGAGCTAACATCCGGGCCCATCTTCCTCTACTTTATATGTGGGGACGCCTGCCACAGCATGGCCTGACAAGCAGTGTATAGGTCCACACCTGGGATCCAAACCAGAGAACCCTGGGCCACTGAAGCAGACGTTTGAACCTAATGACTGCGCCACCAGGCTAGCCCCCAGCAAAATTTTTGAAGACACAAATTTCCAAAACTGACACATAAAAAATAGAAAACCTAAGTCTTCTTATATCTATTTTTAAAATCAAGTTTATAATTAATAACCTCCCCAAAAAGAGAACCCCAGACCCAGATGGCTTTATTGGTGAATAACAGATATTTAAGGAAGAAATAATACTAATCCTACATAAACTCTTTTAGAAAATAGCTGGGGGAGGTGGGAGGAACAACTTCCCAACTCATAAGGCTGATATCATCTTGCTACCAAAACCCTACAAAAACTACAAGAAGGGAAAAATTACAGACCAACATCCCAATATTCCTTATATGTATAAACATAGAAATTCTCAAATTGAATCTAGCAATATAAAGGAATGCAAGGGTGATTTAACATTTGAAACCAATTGATATAATTCATCATATGTAAAGAATAAAGGATACCATCTCAATAAATGCAGAAAAAAGAATTTGACGAAGTTCGACATCCATTTATGATAAAAACTCTCAGAAGGCTAGGATTGGAGGGAAATGTCCTCAACCTTTTAAAGGACATTTGTGAAAAACCTACTACCAGCTTCATACTTAATGGTGAAAAACTGAATATTTCCCTCTAAGATTAGTAACAATGTAAACATGTCCAGTTTACCACTTCTGTGCAACATTTTACTGGAGGTCCTAGCCAGTGTAATAAGGCGAGACAAGGCATACAGGTTGGAAAGGAAGATGTACTCTATTTTCAGTTGACGTTATTTTTACATAAAAGCTACCAGAACAGGGGCCAGCCCCAGGGCCTAGTGGTTAAGTTTGGCACACCCTGCTTCAGTGGCCCAGGTCCAGTTCCTGGGTGCAGACCTACACTGCTCATTGGCAGCCATGCTGTGGCAGTGACCCACACACAGAATAGAGGAAGATTGGCATGGATGTTAGCTCAGGGCAAATCTTCCTGAAGCAAAAAGAGGAAGATTGGCAACAAATGTTAGCTCATGGGGAATCCTCCTCAGCAAAAAAAAAAAAAAGAAAAAGAAAAAAACTACTAGAACAAATAAGTGAAGTTATCAAGATCTCAGAAAAATGTCAATGTACAAAAATAGATTTTATTTATTAACAACTGGCAAATGAAATGGTTTTAAAGCAAGGCTAATTATACTAGCATCAAAACATATAAATTCTTAAAGATAAATTTAACAAGAAATATCAAGATCACTACACTGAACATTACAAAATATTGCTGAATGAAATTGAAGAAGAACTAACTAGAGAAATATACCAGGCTCTTGAATTAGAAGACTCAATGTTGTTGAGATATCAGTCTTCTCCAAATTGATTTATACATTCAAATAATCCCAATTAAAATCCTAACAGGCTATTCTGTAAAAAATGGCAAGTTCATTCTAAGATTTATTTGGAAATGCAAAAGAACTGGAGCGGCCAAAGCATTTTTGAAAAAGGACCACAAGAGGATTTGGTTAAACGATTTCAAAACTTACTATAAAGTTACAGTAATCAAGACAACATAGAATTGGTAGAACAGATGTATACATGAATGAAACAGAATAGAGTCCAGAAATAGATCCATACATGTATGGCCAATCGATTTTCCACAAAGATAGAAAGTTAGTTCAGTGAGGAAAGGATAGTCTTTTCAACAAATAGTGCTAGAACAGTTGTCTGTCAGTATCAGGGGGAAATGGACCTCAATCCTTACCTCACACCATAAACAAAAAATAATTTAAAATGGATCATAGACCTAAATTTAAAAGCTACAATCATAAAACTTGTATAAGAAGACATAGGAGGAAATCTTTGTGACTTCAGAGGAGGCAGATAATTTTTAGATAGGATTCAAAAAGCACAAACAAAAGAAAAGATAAAGATGATATATTGGAGTTCATCAAAATTAAAACAGTGTGATAACACAGCACACCCACCAGAATAGCTAAAAGGAAAAGATGGACAGTACTAAGTCTTGGTGAGGTTGTGAAGCATGCTGCTGGTGGGAGTGTAAATTGGTACAAACACTTTGGAAATCATTTTGGAAGTTTCTTATAAAGTTTATTGTAATTTTCTGTGCAATCCAGTAATTTAACTACCACATATTCACTCAAGTGAAATAAAACATGCCCAACAAAGGTTTATATGCTCTTGTTCATATCAGCCTTATTCGTAATTGACAAAACTGAAAACTACCCCAAATGTTACTTCAATAAGTGAATGGATAAACAGATTATGATACATCTGTACAGTTAAATACCACCCAGATATAATCAAAATGAATGACTGCTATGTCCAGTAACCTGGTAGAATTTCAAAACATTATGCTAGACAGAAGAATCTAGACACAAAACGATATGTACTATATAGTTGTCTTTATATGAAATTCTCGAAAAGCAAAACTAGTCTCTAGTGACCAAAAGCAGATAAGTTATTCACTAGGACTGGACATGAAGGAACTTTTTGGAGCTATGGAAATGCTCAATATCTTCTTTGTGGTGATGGTGGGTTACACGGGTCTATACATTCTCAAAACTCATTGATTTACACACTTAAAATGAGTTTATGTTATACATCAATAGGTGATTGAATTCCTGGATTACTTGGCTTCTAAGAGTTGCCCTAACATACAAAACTGTATTTCTCTAGCTATTTTCAAAGGGCAGAATAATTCTACATTTAGTAAGCAGCATTTGGTGACACCATTAGCCACTGCAAGATTCTCCTGATACTGTTATTAAAAGCCAAATTCTGAAAAGCTTTATCAGTTTACCTTTGACAGTGAATCAGTAGTCAAACTGATATGTTTATCAAGGCTTCCAGCCACTCTTTACTTTTTTCAAATTAAACTTTTTACTTTTAAATAATTCTAGATTTACATATAGTTTTAAGAAATAATAGAAAGAGATCCCATGTACTCTTTGCCCAGTTTCCCTCAATGATAATATCTTGCATGTGACTATACCACAGTAGCACAACCTGGATGCTGACATTGTTGCAGTCCACTGATCTTATTTAGCGACTTCCCCAGTTTGTGTTCTATCACACGTGTGTGTGCTGTCACACGTGTAGGTTTGTATCCACCAGCACAGTCAAGATACAATGCCATCACCACAAGGATCCCTGGTATTGTTCTGTTATAACCACACCCACTTTCCTCCTGCTCCCCTCCCCCCAAACCTCTCCACCCCTGTCCTCAACCGCTGACAGCCACTAATATCTTTTCCATTTCAATAATTTCATCATTTCAAGAATGTTTAATAAATGGATTGTACTATGTGTAACCTTTGGGGATTGGCTTTTTTCTCAGCATAATTCCCTGGAGATTCATGGTGACGTAACAATAGTTTGTTCCTTTTTACTGCTGACTAGTATTGCGTGGTACTGGATGTACCATTGTTTGTTTAACTGTTCACCCATTGAAGGCCATCTGGGTTGTTTGCAGTTTTAACTTCTAGAAAGTTATTTTCAAATAGCTTGATATCATCATTACATGACAAAACTTCTAACAACTAAATTATGTTTCCCCCAAAAATTTAAGCACTTTAGAGAATTCTCAAATTTTGCAATATTACCTCTTTGTATACTGTCTGAAGTACTTTCAGATCTTTTTCCTGAGTCTGTTTAACCATAAGGACGTTTGCTTGAGGAAGTTCTATCTTTTCAAGTACAGTGGAGTTTCACTTATGTAGCACCGAGGTCTATCTTGGGTTAGATTAGCTCACAACTGAGAACCTGACTTTTGATGGACATTTTATAGTTTGCAGGTAATGATAAATGCAGTCAGCATCCTGCGTAGCTTCTAATTAGAGTCCAGGGGAAAATGCATCCAGTAGCATTTAGGAGAAAGGGACAGAACACCATTTTATCGTGGAAAAGGGTGATTCCTTGGGCACCGCCCGTAAGTTAGATATTCACCTTAAGAGCGCCTTACAATTTGTTGGGCAAAGGTTTGGTTCTTCATTCCCTTTGCAAGCAGACTGAGAGCTTTTGGTCTAATATTTCAGCTTCAGAGGTTCCAGCCAAGATCAGACGAGTCAATTCTGAAATGTAAATTTGTCAGCAGTCTTTTTCTTAATTTTTAGTTCGTGAAATCTCATTCTCAGGAGCCCTTGTGAAACTGTATTATACATTCATCTACTGATTGGTTTTGTGATTTTTAAATCCTCTCTTCTGCCGTAGCTAAGATTTTGTCACTGTAAGCTTTCTCATACAGCAGTCAGCATCAGAAAGAAGGCTGTAAAAATTGCAGGAAAGCTGCTATTACTGAGGCAAGTGTTTAATGAATACACTAGACTTTGTCTCTTGCTGGTTTGTCCAGTTAACTGTGGAACTAGGCAGATTCTGTGCACAGCTTTCTGCTGTCTGCCTGTGTCTCCAAAACAACCATTCAGCTATCTTTCCTTTTTCCGTTCAGCAAACAGTGGAGAAAGGGCCAGGAAACTCCTCTTTCTCTGCCATTTGTCTAAGACCTTGCCTCTGACTTGCCCGCTCAGATCCAGTTTCATCGGTGCCTGAGTTACTGAGGAGGTGCCACCCCCCAACGCCCTTCACTCCCTTTGCCTTTTAATGAGCAGGTTATTTATGCGGAATGGATTTTCAAAGAGAGCTCTCAGTGGTATTTACAACTTCTTCAAAGCTTTTTTTTTAAAAGCATGTTGCAGTTGATCAGTTTTTAAATACAGTTGTTTCAGACCCAATAGCCTATGGGAGTGGAGACGCTGAAAAGAAAAACAAATCCGAGGCATTAAGAACCTGAGAGAGTATAACATGGGTGGCTGCTGCTGCCTGGAAAGACTCATCCTTTATCCATCTTCACGATAGACCCAGAATCCCTCTCCTCCTGTCCCTTCTCCTGCTTGCGCCCTGGTCTCGGCCACTGTTGTCTTGCCCCTGGATTACTCCAGAAGCCTCCTGCCCGGCTCCCTGCTTCAGCCCTGGCCCCCGCACCCTCCCCACCACCGCGTTCTCCACAGAACAGCCACAGTGACCCTTTAAAACTGGAAGCCAGATCACACTGCTCTTCCATTCACTCTGCAATAGCTTCCCACGTCACTGAGAATAAAAACCGCACCCTAGAAAGTGCTGCACCCTCTGAGCACCCCGACACACACCTCTCTGAGCTGCCCTCCCAACGCTGTCTCCCTCACTCCCTCCACTGCAGCCTCAGTTCTAGCTGTTCTTGCAGAGGCGGAGCAGGCTTCCATCTTTGGCTTTCCTACCTGCCTGGACAGCTGTCCCTTCAGAGACCTGCAGGGAGCACCCTCTTGCTTCTCTGCTCCCTCATCACCTGAGCATCGGGTGCTTAGTTGAGAGCCCTGTAAGGTAACAAACTATGCACCCAACTCCTACACTACTCACTCTGCTTTAATTTTCTTTTTAGTATTTATATTACTATGTTGACATTTAATGTCTAAATATACACATTTAACGTTTTATATGGTTATCTGTTAGTTTTCTGTGTGCCCATCTAGAATGTAAGCTCCAGAAGAGCAGTGACCTTTTCTGTTAGTGCTGTGACACCATAGACTAGAACAGTGCCTGGAGCCTTGAGGTCCTGTAGTAAATATTTCTTGGGTAAATTAGTTAATTACCCAATCTGTATCACCTTTATTTTATCTTGCATTACCACAAGTGGCAGAATAAGCTAAGAGCAGAGGAATCAGGGAATACTAAAGCTATTTAATAAGCGTTACATTAGTTTGGTAAATAAATTGGTTTTGACAGATTATTATTATTATTAATCTAACAGTTTCTGAGAATGAATGTTAAACTCTATCATTATGATTATGAAGTTGTCAGTTTTTCTTTGACATCCTGCAGTGTTGCCTTCCATAGCTTGAAGTATATTCAATCAGGCATTTACAAGATTAGAACTATTATATTTTTGTGATGAAATGAACCCTTTATTATTAAGTACACTTAATCCTTAATAACTATCTTTGCCTTAAAATCCATTATGTCTATTATTGTGTAGTTTCACCAGTTTTCTTTTTGTTAATATTTGTTATATCTTTTTTCTTCATAAATATTGCAACTGTCTGCATCCATATGTTTATGTGTCTTCTCAAGAGCATATATGGTGTTTTTTCCCACCATTCTAACCAGCTGTCTCTTCAAGTCACAGCTTGTTTACATTTATGCACATTCACACTAGTTTTTTGTTCATAATTTCTTGTTTCATCTTTTTCTATTTTCTGAGCTCATGTTCATAGATATACGAATATGTAAGAAGCAATATACATATTCTGTATCCTTAGAAGCTTTTCTGCAAGAGTATTCGTAGTAGAGTCTCCCAAGCTTTATCTGAAAATTTACTTTATTTTTCTGTCCCTCTTAAATCATGGTAACCTAGACATAGAAATCTAGACTGACGCTTCTTTTGTCCCCGTACTTTCAAAGTATTATTCCAGGGTCTTCTGAACGGTCTGCCACCAGGGGGGTTCTTTCCTTTTGAAGTGGTCTTTGCCATCTTTGGATGCTTTAAGCTCTGGTCCTTTTCTTTAGGATTCTGTAGTTTCACAGTGACATCCCTTGATGCAAATTTAATTTTATTTATCCTGCTAAGGAATAAATGTTCTTTCTAAATATGGAGAGTGTTGTTTTTCATCAGTTATGAAAAACTCCCAGACACTGTGTCTTCTAATATTGTCCCTCCTCAAGCTCTCCGGCTTCTGTCTTTCTGGCATTCCAGTGACATGCCTGTTGACCTCTGCCCTCTTTGTCTCTTACGTCATCTTTCTTAGTGTCATGTTCTGGGGAATTTTCTCAGATCCTTCCTCCAGTTCTCTAAGTTTCTTCACGAGGTCTAATCTGCTGATGAGCACATCTATGAAGGGTTTTTTTCTATGACTATATATATTTTTTTGATGTTATATTTGATTCTTTTTCAAATCTGAATATTTTTATAGTGTTTTATTTTTGCGTATTTTAGATATCTCATTTAAATCATTGAATCATGCTTAATTTTTTGCTTCTAGGTGATAGTTTGACAGTCTAAAGTTTTTGCAACTCTGATTCTATTTGTTGTTGTCTGCTGTTATCATCTACTGGCAATTGATCACAGTAGACTGTTTCCTTATGTGTTCTGTGTAATTGTAACGTAAGTTCATTTTCAGCACAGTTTTATCTGTGGCAGCCCTGTATAGCCTGAGTTAAGAGCTTGTCGTTCCAGAGATGTTTTTGCATTTGCTTCTGTTAGATACTGCAGGACTGTCACCAGCCTGCAGGCTGGTCCCGTAAAAGGGCACCTAGAGTGGTTGCCCTGTGCCCTGTACTTTAGGTGGGGGCCCGTGGGGTGGCGGTACATTCCTCCTCTTTTCCAAACGTTATTACAAATAAATTTAGAAATTTCTGTCTGTCTTCCTAGTATCCCAGGGGGCCCATGGAAGATAACAACAGTGAGGCCTCTTTTCATATGTAATGATCTTGGTTAACTCCACACTGGTTGAGTTGCCCTTCTACTAGGTTAACTGTCCTAGGACATATTTTTGTGTTAATGCCTCTAATTGGACATTCCTAGATTATTCATCGTACACTAAGAAACCTCAATCGGATATGATATTTGGCCTATGGATATAAATGCTCAAGATAGTTAAATATATATAGTATATAGATATGTGTGTATATATATTCCCAAGACATACACACACACAAGCACATAATATATAGTGTTTCAACCTCAGTTTACACCAAAACAGACACGTTTTCTCGTGTCTCTCTGCCAGTGGGTGGATTTTTCTTTTCATACACCTTATCATCAGGTACACTATCCTTGTGCGTACATAAAAATCCAGTCTCCTACAAGACTATATGAACTGGCCCTTAAGTACTTCTCTGGCCTCATCTGCTACCACTGCATTTCTCTTACTTCCATGCATCAATCGACTTAGTCTTCTTTCTGTTTCTCAAATATGTCAAGATTGAGAAACCCTGCTGTTTTGCAGCAACAGAATATCGCTGTTCCCTCTCAAAGAATGTCCTTCCACTGTTGTCGCATAGATCTAGCCCCTTTTTGTCATTCAGACCTTACTTCTCGGCTGCCGGAGCCAAGATGGAGGAGTATGCATGGGAGCCATGCCCCTGGCAAATTGTGGATGACTGTGGGGGGGGGGGGCTTTACGATAGGTACTATAGGTGGTGGTATCTTTCAAGCAATCAAAGGCCTTCGCAATTCTCCAGTGGGAGTAAACCACAGACTGCACACGAGTTTGACAGCTGCTAAAACCAGGGCTCCGCAGCTGGGAGGGAGCTTTGCAGTTTGGGGAGCTTTCCATGATTGACTCCAGTATGGTTCAGGTCAGAGGGAAGGAAGACCCCCTGGAACTCCATCACAAGTGGTGCCTTAACAGGAGCCATCCTGGCCAGGAGAAATGGACCAGTGGCCATGGTCGGGTCAGCCGCGATGGGTGGCATTCTCCTAGCTTTAACTGAAGGAGCTGGTATCTTGTTGACAAGATTTGCCTCTGCACAATTTCCCAGTGGTCCTCAGTTTGCTGAAAACCCCTCCCAGTTGCCTTCAGCCCAATTACCGTCCTCACCTTTTGGAGACTACCAACAATATCAATAGGACTTCTTTCCCAGGATTTCTTCAACAGAATGCAGTTCAAGAAAGGATTTCAGAAGATCGAGTTACAGTCTGTTTTTAAAACCATAGGTGGGACAGCTGTTGCCCAACAGGATATGAAGGGACATTTAGCACATTTTTCTATTTAAAGGAACATGGAAGGGGGGTGTTAAGAGATAATACATTTATTTATTCACACTTGGATTGCATTTGTAAGCAAAGTAAGTGTCTTATATCTTTAAAGGAAATATAATAAGTGCTTAGGAGATACAGGACCACAGGGCAGACAACAGGGAAAGATGCATGTCATTCCTTGAGGACCTCACTGCCTGAATTTGCATGTTCTGTTAGTCAGACAACAAAAACTCCTGGAACTTGCGCTTTCTTTTAAGATAAGTGGCAGAGTTCTACTTTTCATCCTTACACACTTTAAATAATGCTTTGAAATAATAATAATAATGCTTTAAATGAGTGCTTTGAAAATGGCACGTTTTGTAGTTAGACTCCCCCCTCACTCAAGGGAGATTGTGTATGAGAAGAACTGTGCCGAATCCACATGGATCCTTCCGTAGTGCATACTTTCTGGATTGACAGCTAGGGCGGAACACGCACTCTTCACTTTGGAAGTAAAATACCCTTTGTCTTGGTTTTAAGGATGTCAGATACAAAACTCTCTGTACCTTTGAGGCCACTGTGTCTTCATTCTTCACCATCGGAGCCGTCAGCAGACACAACTTCCTTCCGGTAGACCCATGTCTACATGAGAAGAAGTCACAGAGGGTGGGGGAGCACTGGAGGTTTGATGTTTACTGGGTGCTTGAATAAAATGTTTTTAAAAAGAAACACAATCGTACTTCTCTGCAAGACCTGGCTACATAGGGCTCAGTGTAAAAGGAACGTGCAAGGCCTCTTATTAAAAGTTTCAGGAAGTGACAGCAGAGCATTAAACCATGTGTCAGCTCTTCTAAGTGTGGGGTTCTGTGCAGTCATACGTGTCACATCCTCATGAAGCTGGCTCTCCTTTCCCTGACTAGCTAGTCAAATGCCTGATTCCACTTCATTTTTCTCTGTCTTATCACTCTGGTATTTTTTTCTTCATGTCAACTACCACTACCTGAAATTATTTATTTGCTTCTTTATTTACTAGCTATCTTCAACTGCTAGAATATAAACTGTGCAGACAGAAACTTCTGTATTGTTCACTGCTCTAGCACCTAGAATGGTACCTGGCTCAAAAAATATTTTGTTTCAATGGGTAAATAGTTTAGTCCATTATTTCCAGTGTTACAAATAGCAACTTATTTTAAGGCCAAAGATATGTCAGAATAACTTAACACTATCCCTAGAGCCAGAAAATCTCAAACAACATATGTATTTAATAGATTTAAAAGTAAACCCAAAATCAGAGTTTTAAAAGATTAGCTTGGAAGTAAGAAAAATATTCTTCCCGTTCAGATGCTTAAAGATGGATTCTGGGACCAAAAGAAAAAAGAGACCTTAAATGTTTATAGTTTTGTTCACTCTATTACAAAATGATATTTGGTGATGTTTATTAGAAAAAATATATTAGCGTAATCTAGGTTTCCAAGAATTTATGAAGACAGATTTTGTTTATTTTTTTGAATACCAATTTTATTTTATTCTCAGTGTTCAAGTAAAGCTCAAACTATCATATGGACTTAAGCAGGTTTTATTACCTTGAAAAAGTCAGTGATATTGATATTTATCATTAACATATTCTCTTGCCACTGGGTTTCACATACCCTTGATCCAAGGACAGGCCATCCACTATGGTCAGATAACTTAGTGCTAAGTCTCATAAAGAAATGCATTTGAATTCATTTCAGTGTGGTTTCCCTATACTTCTATTTTTTACAACTTCATCAAAAAGTACTTTAAAGTATTTTTTATGAATGTGTAAATTCTCTGGCCTAAAATTACTTTAAATCATTTCTGATTTGTTGTTTGATTAATCTACATTTTTAACTAAGCTTTTGTTAACTGATAGCACTTGAGAAATAGATTAATAACAGCGGCAATGCTACTGATTAAAAATGTGGCAGTCCATTGCCCGCTCTATTTCTTATTGCATTTTCTTTTCAAATTTACGATGTAAAGCTTACATCAGTTTTAAAATGCTGCTCTAGCTGTTTAGAATTTTACAATGATGTAACCGGCCAAGTATAGGGGCTTTAATGAAGTACTTGCTATTATACCTATGACAGCTCTTATACCTGTGACAGTTAATATTGCCTCAGGCCTGTGAAATGCAAAGCCATCTTCTGATCATGATCTTGGAGTTTTATCTGTGTATCTGTGTAACCTAGTACTTACCATTTTTTTAAATTGTTTATTTTTTTTTAATTGAACATCCATTGCTTTGATACAGTCATTGTTACCTCTTTGAATTAACAGGCTTTAACAATGAAGAATTTTCTTTCTGTTTGTTACTCAGCTCTTTATATTTCCTAAAGGTGTAGTTTTGTTGAAATAACCTATCAATGGGTCTTCTGGCTAGTTGTGTTCAATGAATAAATGATAGAATGTTCTAGTTGTAAGTGCCCTTAAAGATGATTGAGTCTAATGGCTGTGCACTTCTCCAGCCATTCTTCCACCACACCTTGTCCTGGCAGACATTACTAATTGATTACCGTCTCCTTTCCTAATGGGTTTCCAAGCAGCCTGAGAATCTTCCTCAACACAATATTGATTTTGTACAGACTAGTAAGTCCTAGATTCTTGTCCTGTCCTCTCATTATACAGATGAGGAAACCAAATCCCAGACGTTTTAAATGATTTGCTAAAGCTTACAAGACCAATTAATTAATGGCTGAGCTGGGACAAGAAAATAAGTCAGCTGACTCCCAATTAAATCCTCTTGCTCCCAGCACTGGTACCTTTGGTGAATTTTTCTGCTCTAGTAATCTTTTTATTCAGCTGCCTTTTAAATAATCTTAAAATGGACTATTACCAATTTTGAATCTTATCTTTGTGCCAGGGGAAATTAGGCTAGGCCACAAAGTTGGCCCTCTCAAGTAGATTGTCATCATCTCTGGGGGAGCTTCTCTGTTTGTTTCTGACTCTGCTACCCACGGCAGCCCCAGTTCTTCCAAGCCTGCCCCCCTTGGAAATAGCCCTGCGAAATCTTACTCAGCATACTTTGCATTCCAATTTATACCATTCCCAGAAGAGATTTTAGCCGCGAATATTTCTTCTGTGTACAAATTTCATTCAAAGCATGTCAGTACCAACTACCTTTCTGCAAAAATGCCAAGGATTTGAAGATGGATGCCTGGGTAGGGAAGCTCAATGGCAGTTTTAGAGTTGCCCTGATTTTTGTCATGTCCTAAGAAGATTGGAATAGGTCCAACTAAATATTACAATAAATACTGTATATAAGTTTTCTCAGCAAGGATCTGTTTTTCATCGAACCACAGAAAAAGCTGGGCATCAATCTTCATTATGTATTTTGTATGTATCAGCTGCTCCACTGCAGATTGGGAACAAATTCATACTCTAAGGATTCTGACAGTTTACAAATTATGCTGTTATAAATTTGATTCTCTCTGGACCAATGAGCTGAAAGTTCTACCAAGTTTCTTTCTGAGTCATGTGAACTCATGATTCAGCCAACCCGCCTCAGTTGTCAGACTTGAGTGCTGTGAAGATATTATCTGTCTTGGTCTCTGAGCATGTTTTTGTATAATAGGCCTTACTTTAAAATCACTCAGTTGCTGCATTTCACTGAGATGCATTTTCCACCTTTTGAATTGCTATTAGTTGTACAGACCAATTTGTAGCCTTGATTTTTCCAATCTTTTTGACCCAGCTGCTAGCTAAACTTCAGATTTTTTTTGAGCTGTCATACTTGTTTCCTTTCTTTGGTTTACTCTGCCAGCGGCAGTGGAAGTGAAGCTTATTTTTACTGTAATTTTAGAGATGACTCTGGATCAGTCCCTATAAAAGTGTACCGTGGGGGTGCTAATGTTCAAAATTAAAGAACGTTAATTTTCTTGAATTTTGAAATTAAAATGAAATTAAAGTTAATTTTGAAATTTAAAAACATCATTGCCATTCTCCAGGTGGTTGTGCCTTTCCTGAGGTGGGAATGGGGAGTAGGGATGGTGCGATTGCATATAATTTGAAGACAGGCAGTACCTTTGTTTCATTACCCTGATTTATTTTGGGGACCATTTATAAAGTATTTTAAGCTTCATTTAGTGCTAAAGGAGTATGAGAGGTTTTTATGGTTATACAGAGGTGTTATGGGAAATGTACTGAGAGCTCAGGAAAGCCCAGAATGGAGCTGATGTATCTCGTGAGTCTCTCCTCTGCCTTCGCACTAGCCTGGGGTGGGGGGTCCTGGGAGGTGTATGTATGTGCCTTGCAAGGAGGCTGAACACAGAAGGCTGGAGGGTCTACGCAGGAGAGAAGCACCAGCTTTACAGTTAGAAGTTAAAGGACTCTTCTTATATATGATAGGGATGTTATAAATTTTTGATGAATCAAAAGTTGCTTGGGAATATAGATTTTAATTTACTATTAAGGTGTCACCTTTTGTTTTCAGTTTGTTCTTCAGGTTATGTAACAAATAACCCTAAACCTTTGCAGCTTCAAACAATAAACACTTATTGTGCCATACAGTTTCTATGGATCAGGAATCCAGAAACAACTTAGCTGAGACGTTCTGGTTCAGTGTCACTCAGAGATTGCTGTCATTTGAAGGCTTGACCGCAGCTGGCCAGTCAATACTGGTTGTCAGTCAGGCTGTATTTTCTCTTCCTGTGGAGCTCCCTATTAAGCTGCTTGAGTGTCCTCATGACATGGCAGCTGGTTTCCAGAGCGAGTGATGTGGGAGAGGCAGGCAGAAGTCATAATAGCTTTTATTAACTAGCTTCAGAAGTCATGCTCCATCATTCCACAATAATAGTTACATAGGTTATTCAGTGGGAGCTACACAAGGGCATGAGTACCATGAGGTGGGATCATTGAGGGACATCCTGCAGGCTGCCTCCCACAGCTCTGAATAAAAATCATGTTTGAGGTAGATTTTAATGAAAATGATAGCTTTTATATTCATATGGATGGGATGTGTAGGTTGACTCATGACTGGTTTTCAGTGTTTGTGTATATCTGTGTTTACTGTAACTGGCCTATAACATGTATTCATTAACTTCTATTTTAAAGCACACTTGTATCTTGGACTATGATTAGATTATCTGATGGTATTTATCATTCTTACAGAATAAAAGCTACCAACATGAGACAACAAAAATTAGGGTTGCTGTTGTCTTCATCATCTTTGTGAAACCCACTGAAATATTTAGCTACTTTAGAAGAGATGGGTTATTGGATTAGCTCCTCGTTTTGTGTCGAATCACCACTTACAATATTTTTCACAATTGCTGTTGCTTATGAAAAGAGAAAACCATTTTCTGCTACAGAACCACAATATAAATGAGAAAATAGTGAGCTGAAATGGGAAAATAACATTATAAATATAGCTCGGGAAATGCAAGTCAGAAATCCAAAATAAGTTCAGCATATGCTGAAAATGTTAGCATTTTCAATGTATTTAAAGATAATTATATTGCAAACATAATACAATTTTTACCATTGTTTCCCAGTTGAAAGGCTTAGGGATGCTTACTTTAAGTCACTAGAAGAGATGTGTGTTGTTGTTTTGTTAGCATCAGAACTTATACAAATAATAAAATGAATAGTTTTCACTATTCATTACTTACTATTATCTACCCTAGGCAGGTTACCAAATAGCACTTTTTAGGTTATTATCTTTTAAGTTTTTTTAAGTGAGCAAACAAAGCACTCTTCTGCACTGATGTTGAGAGTAAAACAAGACATCTTTCTAAATGGAAATTTGTAGACATGTGTCAAGAGGCTTAATAATGTCCACACATTATAGGTAATGAGCAACCCTACTTCTAGAATTGTGTTATAGGGAGATAATTGGAGAGGAAGTCGAAGATATATATGTTCATGGCAGCAATAGTATTATTAAAAATATTGGAATAATAATCAGTAGGCAAATGACAAAATAAATGACACTGTGTTCTCATTACGTTAGCACACAGGCTAAACTGTTATAACTGAAAGACCAACCTCAACAGAGAAGTTTATTTCAATAAATTTCAGTATTTCAGAGGTACTAACCCTGTGGCTGTGCACCAGAAGATGATCAGGGAGCTAGGTCTCCACTCTCTTTCTCTGTTAATTTGAAGACTATACTCTTTACGTAGTTTCAGCCAACTCACCATCACCAAGACCTTGTGCCAGACTATGGAAATGGGGAAAAAGGAAAAAGAAGGCAAGCACCTTTCCTTTAAGAAAATGACCTAGAAGTTAAATACCTTATTTCTGCTCACATTCTAATGGCCAAAACTTAATCACAAGGTCACACTCAGGTAAAGTTAGGACGTCAAGGGCTATACCCTGAATTGTGAGAGTGAATGAAATATGAAAGTGGCCATATATAACCTTTAAATATTATCTTAAGTGAAAGAAGCCACTTTTAAAAGGCCACATACAATATGATTCCATTTCTATAAAGTGTCCATAATAAGCAAATCCATAGACACAGAAAGTGGATTAGTGGTTGTCAGGGGCTAGGGGAAGGAAGGACTGGGAAGTGACTGCTAACGGGGATGGAGTTTCTTTTTGGAGTGATGAAAATGTTCTAAAATTATATAGTGGTAGTGGTTGCACAACTCTGTGAATGTACTAAAAATCACTGAATTATATACTTTAAAATGATGAGTTTTATGGCATGAGAATTATATTTCAGTAAAGCTGTTATTAAAGAAAAAAATGTTCCAGTGCAAAAAAGGACAACAAGGAAACTTTCCTTTCACAACCCTTGCATGGACAGAGGGGAAATGCCCTACCCCAGGAATTTAAAACCAGAAGTCAGCCCTTACATGGGCTTCAGCCTGAATTCATGCCACCTGTGTCTGTAAAAATCTCCAGCTGAAGACTTTTTCTAAAGTGGTTCCAGTTCTACAGCAGCCCCCAGGTGTCTAAAATTCCAGGAAAATGAGCAGTTCACAGTCCAAATCACAAAAAATACAAAGGTACTAGGGCACCATGAACAAAAATCAAGTCAATAAAACACAAGATAGCAGTAATGGCCTTGCAGAGATTTCAGGTGTGGGGTTTGTTAGACAAATATAGAATAACCGTGGTTGATATATTTTAAAAATAAAAGAGGATTTTGAAAATACAAGCAAGGAGTAGCAGATTTTTTAAATAATTATCAAATTCTAGAAAAGAAATACATGATAAATTAAGTTTAAAATTTGGTTCTATAGATTTATCAGCAGATTTGACTTACAGTTAATGTACTGGAGGACAGATATGAGTATGCTATCCTGAACAAAGTCTAAAGAAACACAAAGACAAAGAATATGAGAGATCAGGATATAAGAGAGGTTAGGATAAGAAGTTTGATATACTTCAAATCAGAGCTCTATAAGGAGAAAATAGAGGGAATGGGGAAGAGGCAGTATTTGAAGATCTGATAACTGAAAATATTCTAGAATATTTGAATCCACAGCTTTAAGAAGCCCTAAGCGTCCCAAGCAGTATAAGTAAGATGATATCCACCCTAAACACATTGGTGTGAAATTGCGTAACAACAAAGAGAGGGAGAAAATCATAGAAGCAGTTTAAAAGGGTGGAAGAAGAAATCATCTTCAAGGCAAGAGCAATTAGACCTACAGCTTATTTCTCAACAGAATCCAGAAGAGAATTGAATTATATCCTCAATATGCTGAGAGAAAATACACATCAATTTATAATTCTATACCCAGTGAAAATATCTTTCAAGAATGAGAGTAAAATTCTGTCAGTTGCTCAAAAGTTCTCTGAATCTCACAATGCAACAGAAAAGGTACTTTGTTCAAGTAGTTGCAACAGAGAGCATACTCAAAGGAAGTCTCTCTCTGAAAATGAAGAGAGGATTTTACAGAGGAAAAGAGACAAAAGTGGCCAAGCGCCAGCTGCAGGGTTGGTGGGTGTTGGTCAGACAGGTGTTGCAATCTTGCAGAAATGAGTTTTTTCCTTGCAGTTTGGCTGTTGCAGGCCATTACCTCCTTTTCTAGGAGCTGTTGGCTCAAAGGAGGAATTTAGAGGGAGTGGGTTAGTTTCTCAGTACCAGAGAGCAAGGGAGTAGGTGTAAGTTCAGAGCAGAAAATGTTTACGGTTCTCCACAGTCCCTCCTCTTGAACAAAGCACACAAGAGTCCTATACCTGCCAACCTGAATGGGCCCATTGAGATAAAAGGAAAGTTATTAGAATGGGGGTCGATTTTAGGGTTAAAGTTTCTTTTTGCTTCTGTTCTGAGATCATTTGTTTTGAAAGTATGTTGCTGCTTAGCTGAATGACCCTAAGAAATTACAGTAGTCCCCCCCTCATCCATGGTTTCAGTTACCTGTGATCAACTGTGGTCCAAAATGGTTTCAGTTTCCATGGTTTCAGTTACCTGCAATCAACTGTGATCCAAAAATATTAAATGGAAAATTCTAGAAATAAACAATTCATAAGTTTTAAAGCGTGTGCTGTTCTGAGTAACGTGATAAAATCTCACACCACCCTGCTCCATCCTGTCCAGGACATGAATCATCCCTTTGTCTAGCCTATCCATTCTGTGTACACTGCCTGCCTGATAGCCACTTAGTAGTTGTCTTGGTTATCAGAACAACTGTCGTGGTATCACAGTGCTTGTGTTCAAGTAACCCTTATTTTACTTCATAATGGTCCCAAAACGCAAGAGTGGTGATGCCGGCAATTCGGATATGCCAAAGAGAAGCCATAAAGTGCTTCCTCTAAGTGAAAAGGTGAAAGTGCTCAACTTAATAAGGAAAGAAAAAAAATCATATGCTGAGGTTGCTAAGATCTACAGTAACTTCTATTACCAGTATATTGTTATAATTGTTCTATTTTATTATTAGTTATTGTTGTTAACCTCTTTCTGTGCCTAATTTATAAATTAAACTTTATCATAGGTATGCATTTACAGGAAGAAACAGTATATATAGGGTTCGGTACTATCCACGGTTTCAGGCATCCACTGGGGGTCTTGGAAGGGATCACCTGTGGCTAAGGGGGATACATTTAATGAGAGGGATTCCTACCAAGAGGCAGAGCAGGTGAATGAACAACCTTTGGAGGATTGTTCAGAGCCAAGACTGGGTTTCTGTCAGGAATATCCAGAAGCAGCAGCCCCAGCCCCCTCCACCCACGGCAGAGTCCATCCCAGAAGTCAGGACCAGCTAGTCCACGCAGCAGATAGTTTGGTTGGCTTCACATCAGAAAGGTTCTGAGGGGATGTACATGCAGCAGTCATCTCTAAGGACTGCACACGAACCCCCAGTGGGATGCTAAGACGGAGGCAAAGTTGTCTTGGCTATTTAGGTCCTTACAATTCCCTATGAATTTTAGAATTAGCTTGTCAATTACAAAAAGTCTACTGGGATTTTAATTGGGTTTGTGTTGACTCTACAGATCAATCTGGGAAAAATTGATATCTTTAGCAATAAACCCATACACACGGTATATCTCTGCATTATTTAGTCTAATATTTCTCTGCACTGTTTTGTAGATTTTAGTGTACAGATCTTGCACATCTTCTGTCAAATTTATTCCTAAATATTTTATATTTTTGTTGCTATTTGTTAATGGAATTTTTCTTAATTTCCGGTGGTTTGTTTTAGTATGTAGAAATGCAATATATTTTCATATACTGATCTCAAAAAAGGCAACCTTGCTAAATTCACTTATTTTAGTAACTTTTTTTGTTGTTGATTCCTTTGGATTTTCTACATACATAACCATGTTATTTGCCAACTGCAAAACTTTTAATAGACAATATAGTTGTATATCTTTATGACCCAAGGAAAGTGAAGGGTTTTTTTAAACCAGTTAAAGAAAATGCAGACCATAAAGGAAATTATAAATATATTTGACAAGTTAAATTTCATAATTTTGATTCATGAAAAGATAAAGAAGTTAAAAAAGAAGCCCCACACTGATAGAAGATATTTAGAGTAAATCTACCTGGCAAAGGCTTAGTATCTAAATTGCGCTGCCCAGTAGGATAGCCACAAGCCACTGTGGCTTTGAGCACTTGAAATGTGGCTTGTCTCAGTTGAGATGTACTGTAAATGTAAAATACACACCATATTTCAAAGACTTAGTACCAAAAAAAAAAGAACGTACAATATCTTCTTAAGAATTTTTATATTGAAAACATGTTGAAATCAAAATATTTTCAGTTAAATTGAAATACATGACTAAAATTGATTTCATTTGTTTCCTTTCACTTTTTTAATGTGGCTGCTAGAAAATTTTTAATTATATATGTCTCACATAAAAGCAGATACTCAAATGGCTGATAAATATATGAAAAAGGGGCTCACACTCTTAATCAAGAAAGTGCCAATTTAAACTATAATAGAGTACCATCTTTATCTACCAGATTAGCAGATATTTAAAAAAAAAAAAAACTGGCTAGGCTGCAGTGCACAGTCCTCTCCCACCCACTGGTGCTGAGAATCTAAATTGGTACCGCTACTTAGGACACAGTTTGTGTTGTCTGTAAAGCTGACTGCACATACCTACCATCCAACACTTCCACTTCCCTATATTTAATAGAGGAACTCTTCTATACATGCACCAGGAGACATGTTAAAAATTTGTTCATAGCAGCATTATATGTAATTTTTAGAAACTGGAAACGAATGGCTAAACTGGTATATTCATACAAGTATATACAAAGTATATACCTTTTTCAGCTGAAAATGAACTACAGGTAAGGCTTCACTGTGAATGAATCCCAAAAGCACATTAAAGAATGAAGCAAGTCAGAAAAGAAAGCGTACAATATTCCATTATATTAAATTCAAAATCAGGCACAATCAAGCTACTGATTTTTTAGGAGTACGTGTATAAATAGTATCATAATAGAGAAAGACAAGGGCATAATTAACACAAAATTAACGATGGTGATTATCTGTGGGGCCAAGGGAGGGGATACAATCAGGAAGTGGCCCACAGACAGCTTCTAAAGTCTGATAATGATGTCATTCTTAACCTGGTTGGTGAGTAAATCGGTGATTATCTTATTGTTCTTTAAAGTGTACATAAATATTTTCTAAAACTCTTTGTATGATAAATTTTAACAAATTAACACAGGCTGTAAGACAACTATAATATGAACCTAATTTTATTTGCACACACACACACAAAAACTAGATTGTTAAATATGTATGGGAAAATAACTCTAAGTACACCAAAATCTTTATTTCATGATGATGGGATCCATGTGGATAAGTGGTTGGAGTTTGGAAATTGAGGGTGCAGGGCAGCTTTGAGCGTTGAGCTACTTTCTAATAGAGTCAGCATTCTGTTAATTGTGCTTATCAAAGATATAAGCAGGATTATATCACTAGAGACCTAAACAGGCAAGTTCGAGTATTTTTAGGGAAGTTTTAGATGGTTCCTAATTCTTTTGCACATGTAGAGAGTCATGATTAGTCATTTCAATGTGCATAAATCTCCTAGAAGTGGAATACTTTTTGTATATATACAGCAGCAAGTATGTTTAATAGAGTATTATTTGGGGTCAGCCCCGTGGCCAAGTGGTTAAGTTCGCGCGCTCCACTTCCCGCGGCCCAGGGTTTCACTGGTTCAGATTCTGGGCGCGGACATGGCACCACTCGTCAGGCCACGTTGAGGCGGCATCCCACATGCCACACCTAGAAGGACCTACAACTAGAAATACACAACTATGTGCTGGGGGGATTTGGGGAGAAAAAAGCAGGAAAAAAAAATGAAGATCGGCAACACTTGTTAGCTCAGGTGCCAATCTTTACCAAAAAAACCAGAGTATTATTACTATGTAATTGCTCTTAGGATACATTCTCATACTTGGGTCACATTTCTATGATGGAATTAACGGCATCACATGTATTATCTTAGTACCAGTAAAACTTGAACTGTGCATTTAGTAAATGATAATACCCCTCCTCCCTGGAAGGGTTCATGTCTAACAAATAGCAGTTTATCATCAATAAACGTGGTGTATTTGCCCTTTGGATTTTTAGATTATGAGGAATCATAAGCTGAGGCTCCTGAGTGTTTCCATTAACTTTGCATCATCATTTATTTATTTATTCACAGGCCACCTTCTCTTGTCTCTTGCTATTTATTCATTTTCATCCTAAAATGTATCATGTTTTGGGTTTTTTTTAAAAGATTTTATTTTTCCTTTTTCTCCCCAAAGCCTCCTAGTACATAGTTGTATATTTTTAGTTGTGGGTCCTTCTAATTGTGGCATGTGGGATGCCCCCTCAGCATGGCTTGATGAGTGGTGCCATGTCCGCGCCCAGGATCCAAACCAGCGAAACCCTGGGCTGCTGAAGCAGAGCACATGACCTTAACCACTCGGCAATGGGGCCAGCCCCTATCATAATGTTTTAAAAGACAGTGTTTACATTACTGAATAGAAATAAGAATAAGTTTACTCATGATTGCATAAAGAGAAAACTTGTTTCAATAAGGACTAAAGAGAAAGCCAAGGAAGTATACCAAAATGTTACAGAAAGATTAACAAAAAGATTGTGACTGGGATAAATAAATAAAATGAGCTGAAGGAAAAAATAATGTCCTAGGAACCCAGATGATGTTATTTCCTTCTCCTTTAGGAAACAGATCATATCTACAAGGGAATGTTGTAATGTATAGAACTTTATAGAAGAAAAAATATTCCTTTTTGTCTTTGGGGCCCAGGCCCTCAGAATACATGCATTTTTATTAATAGCAACAATAACTGCTGTTGTTTTTGTAATAATAATTTCATGCTAAGCATTTTTTTTTAATTTTTCAGCAAGACTAGCCCTGAGCTAACATCTGTCAATCCTCCTCTTTTTGCTGAGGAAGACTGGCCCTGAGCTAACATCCATGCCCATCTTCCTCTATTTTATATGTGGGACGCCTGCCACAGCATGGCTTGCCAACTGGTGCCATGTCCACACCCAGAATTCAAACCGGTGAACCCCAGGCCGCCAAAGTGGAACGTGCACACTTAACTGCTGCACCACTGGGCCGGCCCCCATGCTAAGCATTTTTAAATGAAGATAGTGAACCTCAGATAGGTTAAATAACTAGCTTAAGGTCATTAGTGGAAGCTAGTAAGCAGTTAAGCCAGAATTCAAACCAAAGTCTGTTCCACTACAAAGCTTGTGGCGTTAACCTCTGTACAAACTGGCCACATACCCAACTCCATCTCCACTTCCTCTGTCGCTTTCAACCAGTTGAGTTACTTCTGATACGTGGATCAGAGGCTTACCTTAACATCTAGGTTGATTACATTGTTTTACTACATTACAGGGCTCCAATTTTAATGTTTTTAAGGAAAAAAACATTTACAGAAAACTTAATTGTGACTATGATTTGATTCATATAAAAATGTTGAAGCTCTTATAGGCACTACACCAAGAACAAAGGCAAATGGGACAAAAAAAGAGCTCAAAATAGGCCATTTGCTGAAATCTTAAATTTGATCAGCCCTTTCTTCCAGGGAAAATAGTCTTTGTACCTGTTACAGGAGAGAGGATTTAGATAAAGTATTTAACCCCTTGAGCTATCTCCCACGCTCCACACAGGGTACAGAAACACAAAGAATGATTTACTCACCAAGGTTGAGCCCAGATTTAATATTCTGTTTCTGAAATTTCCCCAACTCCTAAAATTTTCTGACTCTGAGTTTTCTCTCTTGTGGTTAGGGCAGCCAGACTGATCTAAGAGTCCCTGAAGACCCATCTCTGAATTTTGTGTTCTGTATATGCTAGTGTCTGCTTAGAATGTGCATTTCAGATGCTTGGGGACCCCCCTTTTCCTTATGGGATAGAACTTTGAGACATACTATCAGCCCCAGGGACCCTTTTGGGAAAACTTCTACCCAAGATAAACACAAAATATTCTCAATAGGAGACTGCCCTTTACTTCATAATAAAAGTATAGCAAGCCTTTCTTAAGTTGTAGAATATGTGCTTTTCCTCTAAGACTCTCTATCTCCTAATATGTTGGCTTTATTTCTAGGCATAGTTTCATGACGGTGGTTACTGTAAACCCACAGTGTACAAGTCCATTTAGGATCCAAGAGAGAGCCCAGACCTTGAGTAGTTCCCAGTTCATATATTCACGAGACATCCATAATCTAAGATTGCCCATTGCTTATTCACTTGCTCAGAATATTCCTCATTACCAGGCTTTAGAGCTGCTCTCCTAGACAGGCAAATGTGTCAAGTCCCCTCCTTCAGGCTATGTCAGGGTCCTACACAAGCCACCCATCCACTTTTGTCCATTGCTACAAGACCCTTTTCTCTCTTTCTAAAGAAAAAAACCACAGATTTCCACTAATATCTCTTCTATAGTGCTTGTGTGTGTGTGTGTGTGTGTGTGTGTGTTGGGAAATATAAAAACTCCCATCTCAACTGCCAATAGATTTTGGCTGTGTATCTAACAATTTTAAGTGACACTTAGCTTGTAGTAAATGATTGTTGAATGATAGGATAAATGAATATTTAAATTCATCTTCTCTAATGCTTATTCTTGTGCCTAGAATACAAGACGTTTATTTGTTGAAATAATTAATCAAAGCAGTAATTACTTGGAGTTAAAATATATGTAAGTTTACCAACTGTAAACTTTCAAAATACATAAAAATTCATACAAAGAATAAAGGACTCATTACATTACTAATTCATTCTCTCCTTACATAAAATTGTTTTGGAAATAAACAAATTTCAAAATTGTGAGGCAATGTTTTATTGTTACATTGTCAAATGGTAAAAATGATTCATTTAACAAATATTTATTGGGCCCCAGCTGTGTGCCTGCCACTGCGCTGGCCTCTGAGATGCAGGGTGATGGTAGTGAGTGAGGTGGAGGAGGTACTAGGTAAGGCTGGAGGAGGAGGCAGACCATGCAGGGGCCTCTCCTTCCCAGCCCCCCACCCATGTGAAGCCAGGGCTGTTTCTAGGAAGAGGAGTGCCATGGTAGGTGTGACATAATTTGCTTTGCTCAGTACCAGGAATAGAGTAGAAGGAAGGTTCGAGTAGATTTTAATGGACCTGTAAAGCTACACATTCACCCAAAGAGAAACAATCTTTGATTTGGAAGGACTGAGACACATCTTGTCTGTTTCATAGTTTTGTTTCATTGCTGATAACCAGTAAGGTGTTTCAGAAGTTTCTGTATAAATCAGGAGGTGAGAAAAAAGGCAGTTTGTAGTGAAAATGCTTAATTTGTGAAGCTAGTACATTTTCACTTTAGCAGAAATTTGAGATAATGTGAAACTGCCTTACAGTTTATACTTTTATGATAATGACTTTCTATCTCCTCATCATTTATAAAATTCTAACATCAATAACTAATGGCACAATTTCTTTTTTAAGTAATCAGTAAGACATTCCATATGTATTTTCATCTTCTAAGCAACTTCAGAGGAAACATTTTTTCATGTTTAATTCCTTACTGAGGTGACTGTATCAAACTCATGATGTAGCTCTGTGTTTTAGAATATGTATTATTCTAAGACTGCTTAACACTGCCATCTTATTGCATCAGAATGACTGTTCTCTTTGTCATCCATTCATACTTTTGGCACCACTGCGTTCAAATGAATTATCTAGTTATCGAGATTGTCACATGATATTTTAACTTCCAGCTCATATAAGTATCCTTTCTTTTCTAATTATTGTTTTGTGCTTTGGGGCAAAATGGATACTGAGTCAAAAGAGAATACAAAGACACAGAGGCCAAGATGCTGCTTGTTTTAATTCCTAATGCTCTTTGGGAAGCATTTTATTCTACTCATTTTGGTTAGAATTTTACTGACTGACTTTAAAGAACAATACTGACTTAGGGGAGATTTCAAGCAGAGTTTTCATCTCAGTGCTTTTTCCATTTAAATTCCATAAAAAGTAAGAAACCTCAAGAAAAGGAAGTTTTCATATACATATGAACTGCTAGGATGATTATGTTGAAGGAGAAGGAAACAGAGAAGTCTGGGTTTCAGTGTTACCGCTGCTACATAATCTTAGGAAAGTCGCTGTAATTTAAAAAGACTTGTCCCGTATGCAGAATGGGAATAACGATGCTATTGCTTTGGATTATTATGAGAATTAAATGTGTCAATGTATATTAAGGTGTTTTGTGTATGGTAAAACTTTATACAAATATTAGTCAATTTCATCATGTGAAGATTTACAGCTACTCAAGGACATTTCTGTTGGGAGCACAGCTTTCATAAAGAAGCTATAGAACTCACACTTGAGGGAAGGCAGCTGTAGAATGGATTGAAAAGAATCCAAGAAACAAATTATACCATTGTTTGCATCAAGATAGCCTACAGCAATAAATCAGCCACATTCATTCCCATGCACCTGCAAATAAACATGAGTGACGGATACTGTGCAGGCACTCTTGCGGTGGAAAGAAAATTAAATCAGAGTTCTGGTGTGGCTTGAAATTCTTAAAGCTTGAGATGATACAGATGGATTTCACAATGCGTATGGTAAGGAAATGTGTCTTTCCCATACTGTCACAGGCAGTAAGTTTTTAAATTAAGTAGAGATAAATTTCTTAGAATTTAAAAACTTTTGACAACAAATACACGTCTTCTCTAATGCTTACAACATATAGTGGAGAAATTTGTGTCAGATCTTAATGGGAATTGTACAAGTATTTTTATTGTTTTATTTTAAAAACATTTATTGAGCATTGGTTATCTGTAAGATGTGTTAAGAACTGGCCTCTGAAGCCTGGGGAGGGAAGAGGGAAGATAGAGGTGTTGTGTCCTCACTGGAGAAAGGTCCCCAAGTATTGCAGGGGAATAAAAGAAGTCAGGCAGCAGAGTGAACCCGTAAGTGTGGAAAAAGCTCAGGTATCTGATTTGGAACTTGAGAGGGATGGTATAACTTACCATCACGAGATCCTTGTCACAGCACAGTCACATGAGGGCCAATCATAACCCTGTTCCAAAGAAATAACTTTGGTCCCATTATAAATTATATTATTAATTTCATTTACTGTAGTGTTATTTTTATTTGAAAAAATTGCTTTTAATTATTAAAGTTATTAAATTAGTAAATTAGTAGTAACCAGCAAAATAGACTCTATTGAAGCCATTAAGCCTTTCTTTCATTCATTTATTTACTCAGTGATTTCACAAATGTATACATTGTGCCAGATATGGGGCATCATTTAGGATATCACAGCAAGTGGCTATCAACTGAAATACCAATGATGGAGCAGTGTGGCTGCAACACAACCCCCTTCAGCAACATCCATCTTATTTCTTATGGCGCTAGAGCCATAACACACAAATGAACTTATTATCCTGTGTTTGCTGCTATTATTTCAATTACACTGTTTCCCCACCTCTACTCCATTTGGTTCAGTCACTCATTTCACCCAGTACTTAACACAGCTCCTCGTATGATTGGCTCATGATGGCAAGAAACAAAAGGAAAAGGGAAGGAGAGGAAGAGAGCCCGAAGTAGAAAGTGAAAAAATATGGTTGGTTTTCTTGAGTGACAAAGCAGCGATTCTGAATATGATTCAAAAAGGAATTCCAGAAGATATGACCACTGTAGTACAGCATAGTTGGAATCAGGGTAGCCCCTCCCACAGTGACTACATGGGGAAAGTTACTTTAATTTTTTATACTGTATTTTCAGTGTTTGAAAAAATCTTGGTGCAGGAACGGAGCTCTATGGTGATTGTGATACACTTTTTTGAGAACCTGTGGGATTTTATAGTTTCAGAATCAGGATCGGTGCTCTAAGAACTTAGCTATTATTTTGTTAGAACTTTTCACATTGACAGGAACAGAGACACCCTTGATTTTCTCTGTTAACAGAAGTTTCATGGTAAAGTTACATAGAAAAGTAAGGGGAAAAAATAGGAAAGAAAGCAAAGTCTCAGCTTCCGCTCAGCGCTGCCTCATGGAGGTCGGGAATACTGTCCATCGGACTGGCAGCAGGCTGCTCTTGGCCTCCCTCTTCTGCAGTTCCTCTGTCACTGTCAATTACCTGACCCTTCCTACGACCTCTACTTACTCTCTTCTCTCTCTCAGTCTTTCCACTTCTGTATGGCTCTATCCTCTTCAGATATTTCCTATTCTGACTTCTGAGAGAGAGAATATAAACTGTCAAGTCATTCTCTGCTATAAAGCATCCACTCTCTCTATACCACGGGTGTTGACGGCCTTGGTGTGAAACATAGTTGCAGCCAGGCAGGCAGTTTGTGGGGCAAAGCATTGCCACTTGCTCGTGGGGAACCCTGGAGCTGTGGGCAAAGGCAGGCCCTGTAGGACGGGAAGCAGTATAGTGACTATGGAGTATAAATATGGAAACCAGTGCTTTGAGGACTTTGGGGCAATATCAAGAAACAGCATGATGGAGAAGGTAATGCACTTCAAAGGCAAGATTTCCCTCCCTTTCAGTGCCAGTGGAAGCATGGGAATGGCTAATAAATTTAATGCCTACCTTTACAAGGGGAAAAATTTTAGGGCGAAACAAAAAGAAATGGAAGAAGAGGCCCAAGATTAGTTGTTTGTGAGTCACTAAAGTTTCTCCCATCTTGTCAAAGTGATGTTATCACAACCATAAATTCAAAAGTAAAAATAATCATCTCAATAGATTTCCTTTTCCCTCCTATTTTCCATGTTTCCATTTTTCTCTTATCCGTACAACCTTATATCCTAGAGAATGTTTTATAGTTTGGTATCTCCTGCACTGCCAACTTCCAGGCCTTTTCCATGTTTCCAGGTAATCTTCACGAAGTAGACCATGACCAAGCTTGCTGTAGGTGTGATGACATAGTAGGAAAAAGAATGATGAGGTGTTTTCTTACAAAGTAATACAGTGGAGAATTTTTCTTATTCGGAAATGGGGTGGAAGCTCCACTGCTAATGTGGACTCTCGCCAAGGCAGAGTTCAGGGCTCCGCTGACCTGGCAGATTCTTCACTCTGCATTGACCACAGAACTTCAGGCACAAGTGTGGGAGGAACCGGAGAGGGAACCGAGGACCAAGTCCACTTACGTGTTGTTGATTGTGCATACATCTGTTGTACTATTTGCCAGTTTGGTACCAAAATGAAAGTAACCTAAGTTGAGTCTAAGACATTTTGACCGGTCTTCAAACCCAGACCAACTTTTGTTGGTTTGGCCCAGCTTACTTTATAATTATTATTTTAGTGGCTGCTTTATTCTATTCATTTGTTGTACCTTAATTGACTTAACTACCCTGCATTGTAGTATATCTTTATTGTTTCTAATTATTTATCTATGTTAAGCTTGTGATAAATAAAACTAGAGTGGAAGTATTTCCCATTTAAATTATTTCTTAAGGATAAATTTTAGAAACAAGACTTTGGGTCATGAATGTTTGGGTATGAATATTCTTATGTAAAAATTGTCAGATTTCATTCCAAGAGGAAATTTACCAATTTAAATTCTTACCAGAATTAAAGACTATGCCAATATTACTGTATCTCCTACGGCTTTAAGTATTATTATTTTCATTTGCTTGCCCACTCATATTCTGTCCATCTATTTCCCACACTTAGGGTATATAACAAGCTAGCCAACATATTGGTAAGTGGTTTAGGTACAGCGATTTATATATAAATAAAACTTTATTAATTCATTTAAAAAAATAGCCTTTAGCTCCAAATTTCTAATGCTTTTGAAATTTACCCATATCTATGATTTAATTGTCTCAATAATTCTAAAGGTTTTCTTTTTACCAGAAAATAATGGTAATTAACAAAAGATAACAGATGACTTTTTTCCACCTTGTCTTCATGTGACAGTCCTCTGCAGGAAAACTGTAAAACATAAAAACAGGGGAAAAAAGGCTAGACAATAGAAAATCATCCAAGGCCAAGATCTTCAGCATGGTCTGCACACTGCAAGCTAGGGAGCCATACTTTGCCAAAATTATTTAACAACAGACATGTTAGAGTTTAAATGCTATGGTGCCACCCTTGACATAAATTTAGTTCATGTTAGTTCATATAGGAATTATGCTAGTGAACAGAACTTAACGTGTGTGAGCAGTAAGGGGTCAAGTTTGTAACAGTAACTTTTCCTGGTTGCTTTGG
Organism: Equus asinus; assembly: GCF_041296235.1. Classification (NCBI taxonomy): domain Eukaryota; kingdom Metazoa; phylum Chordata; class Mammalia; order Perissodactyla; family Equidae; genus Equus; species Equus asinus. The sequence continues at coordinate 11,273,011 of NC_091809.1, forward strand.
ATGGGATGCCCGAAAGTTGGAATTTCTCATGGCTTGAGTTGCTTGTACATTTACATCATCCTAGTTCTGACTGGTTGGCATTGTGTTCATTTCTCCTCAGAGAAGAATGAAGGTGTCCTTGCCTGGAGGGACACTCTATCCTTTTCTAGGTACCTCTCCACCACCACCCTCAGACTATAACTGTGTAATCAGATCATAAATTTCTATAGATAGAGAATGATTCAAGTTAACCCTTAGGGGTATCCATTTTGTTTTGAGGTGATAGCTTAATGATCTTGTTCAAAGAAATGACAGTCCCACATCAGGAACTGAGATGAAGTGCTGCTTCACTCACACTTCTCAGTCATGAACTGGCAAGGAAAGCACAGGCAGTAAATCCAGTAGAAGATCAGCAGATGTGTCACACAAACCGTAGTAAACCTCCCTTCCCTTGTCCAAAATCCTAGATCTTTTATCAACTCTTTTGGGAAGAGGGCAAATTCTATAGGTTTGTCATTGATTAGGATTGAATAGATAAAATTTGAAGTTTTGTGTATTTTCTTGGTTGTATTTTCTCCCATCTCCCATCTATGAACATGAAGCAGTTAAATAATTGCCTCAAGGTGAATAAAGGAGCAATACAAAAAGCATGTGCTGTGTAGGAAGCAAGGAATAAATTCCTTGTGGTTAATTGTGGCAAGAGCAGTTGCATCACTTAGTTCCTGTGGTTATTTCTTGGTTTAAAACTCTTTAGCTATCTGATAGAGAAGTAACACAAAAAACAGGCAGAAATAGCTCTACATATGAACTGGTTTTAGGTGGGTGTTGAGTAGGCAAGGGAGAATTGTTTCACCTTCAAAGAGAGCTGTACATTTCTAGATATGTTATTAAAGGAAGCACTGTGGGTTCCGTGGCTGGAACAGGGAACTGATCATTTATTTGCTTTACCATCAGGTTGTCAGTCTAGTCATGCTGCTGGTAAAGATTAGATCTCTCACTCTGCCAAAATGAAACATATTTTGCCTGCCTGGGTACAATTCTGTTGCTTTGTCCACTGCAGCATCCTCCGTGCAGCTCCCATTATTGTAGTCATTTTCTGTTTTTGCTCTAGGATGTGGGGAGAAGGTGTCCCATCAGAGAGCATGACTTTTTCTAATCCCAACCCACACACTGATGTCAAAGTATTTTCGTTCTTTCTCCCGAGCATTGTGTTCTTCTACCAGCAGTCACTAAGCCAGGAAAACAGGAGGGTATTTTGCAATAACATTTGGAATATACGTTTTTATTTTTTTAGTTGGGATTTCTGGTGTTTATATTTTGAAGGTCAGGTGTGATGTCACTTTCTTAGTCCTTAAGCTGTCTACGTATTGCTGAGTGAGTAACTCTGCCAAGTCAGTGCCTGCAGTGCTGTCCTTAAAATCAGCACGAGGATGACAAGAAGTTACTTGGGCTTTTACGTATATAAATGTGCCTGGCCAGATGCTGAAAAGGTACATCAGAGCAAGCACAGAGCCTACCGGAAAACATGCTACTTTCCATGGTTTCAGCAAGAGATCATGCAAGGAACTTTGATAATAATAAATGAAAATAGTAAATAGAATTTTTCAGTGAATTTTAGTGATGTATTTGTAAACATTCCCCTCTCCAGGTTTGTTTCCTTTCCTCCCCCTCCCTCTCCCTACCCCCTTTCTTATTTTCCCATTTTAAGATCTTCATGACTCAAAAGGCTATTTGATTGGTGGGAAATGAAGGTGGAAAGTTATTGATCAGGAGATTTCTAATGCTGTTTCCTACTCACAGTTAAACAAATGCAAATGTCAAGCCTTCATTCATAATTTAATGACTGTCTCTATAGAGAGTACTATTATGGGCTAGAGGTTGAGATTCTAAAAAGGGGGAGGATACAAAAATGACTGTTTCTTTTGGCAAACACAATAAATTGCTTTCTTTCTGCCAAGCAATTATCACTGTATTTAATCTTTGTAGGAAGTCTATTAGGGACTCTTATTTTACAGATTAGAAAACCAAGGTACAGGGGCCGGCCTGGTGGCACAGCAGTTAAGTGCGCACGTTCTGCTTCGGCGGCCCAGGGTTCACCAGTTCAGATCCCAGGTGCGGACATGGCACTGCTTGGCAAGCCACGCTGTGGTAGACGTCCCACATATAAAGTGGAGGAAGATGGGAACGGATGTTAGCTCAGGGCCAGTCTTCCTCAGCAAAAAGAGGAGGATTGGCAACAGATGTTAGCTCAGGGCTAATCTTCCTCAAAAAAAAAAACAAAAAAAAAACACCAAGGTACAAAGAGGTTAAGTAACTTGCCCAAAGTTATGCAGCTGGTTAGTAGCAGAACCAACATACAAAATCCTGCAGTCTACTCTAGACTCTATGCCCTTAACCCTTGTGCTCTGCTGCCTGGGATGAGTGCCCAGAGCAGTAGAAGAGGGAGTATATTCAAATAGGATAACACAGAGCACTATGTGATGATGATATAAATGAGGACAATGAAAAGCATTGAGAGGAGAGTGAGAATACTGCAGAAAGGCGAGTGGGTGGCATCTGTACTAGCCTTAAGGGCTGAGGTAGATTTTGATGGTGGAGATGAGGACTGAGAGTTTGCCTTCACTTGTAGGAAATGGCATGAATAGAAGATGCTGGGTCTGGAAAGCAGGTTCAGAAAATAAGTAGTCTAGTCTATTTGGAGAAAAGGATTTTGTATAGGAGTGTAGGATAAGGTAGGCTGCACCCAAAGTTTGCAAGCCCCATTTCATAGTTGGGACAAGTGGGATGAAGGTTTTTCAGCCGTGAGGTGGCAAGAGCAATGCTCTAGAGCTCAACTTGGTGGGGTAGTAGTTTGAAGAAAGGAATGCTGAAAGAAGGAAAAATAATTATTACTCATTTTCTATTGCTGCGTAACTTTTGCACCAAGGACTTCAGTTTCTTGCTAGCTGTCAACCAAAGGCTACCCTCAGCTCCTAAAGACTTCTCTCACTTCCTTCAATGAGCATCCCTACATTGGCATCACACAACAGGGCAGTTTGCTTTTTCAAAGCCAGCAAGGGAGTGAGAGACTTCAGCTGGAGAGCACTGTAATCTTACTTAATCACATGTCCTGTCACTTTTGCCACATTTTGTTGGTTAGAAGCAAGTCACAGGTCACTTCCACACTCAAAGGGAGAGGGTTAAACAAGAGCAGGAACATCAGGAAACACAGATTATAGAGGGGTGACACTATCGAGTCTGCCACAGAGACAGATGCAGTTGATGACACAAACACTCAAGAGTCTGAATTAGGATGCTATTAATGCAACTAAGAAGAGTCAGGTTCAAGAAAATATCTCCAGGAAATATGATTTCTTACCCATACCTTGTGAAGTTCTTTGCATACATTATCTCATGTAAACCTCAAAATAGCTCTTTGAGACAGATGGCACAAAAATCCTTTTTGCATAAACAAGTGGGACTTCATCAGACTAAAGAGTTTCTGCAAGGCAAAGGAAACAAGGAACAAAGTGAAAAGACCATCCACCAACTGGGAGAAAATATTTACAAATCATATATCCGACAAGGGGTTAATCTCCAAAATATATAAAGAACTCACACAACTCAACAACAAAAAATCAATCAACCTGATCAATAAATGAGCAGAGGAGCTAAACGGACATTTTTCCAAAGAAAATATACAGATGGCCAGTAGACACATGAAAAGATGTTCAGCATCACTAATCATCAGGGAAATGTAAATTAAAACTACACTGAGATATCACCTTACACCCATTAGAATAGCTATAAACACCAAGACAAAAAAATAACAAATGTTGGAGAGGATGTGGAGAAAAGGGAACCATCATCCACTGCTGGTGGGAATGCAAACTGGTGCAGCCACTATGGAAAACAGTATGGAGATTTCTCTAAATATTAAAAATAGAACTACCATATGACCCAGCTATCCCACTACTGGTTATTTATCCAAAGAATTTGAGATCAACAATTCAAAGGGAGTTACATTGCAGCATTATTCACAATAGCCAAGAAGTGGAAGCAACCCACGTGCCCATCGACCGATGACTGGATAAAGAAGGTGTGGTATATATATACAATGGAATACTACTCAGCCAGAAAAAAGATAAAATCGTCCCATTCACAACAACATGGATAGACCTGGAGGGTATTATGTTAAGCAAAATAAGCTAGACAGAGAAAGACAAATACCGTATGATTTCACTCATATGTTGGAGAAACTCACGGACAAAGACAACAGTTTAGTGGTTATCACAGGGGAAGGGGGTTGGGAAATGGGTACAAGGGGTGAAGGGGCACATTTATATGGTGACTGACAAATAATAATGTACAACTGAAATTTCACAGTGTTATAAACTATTATGACCTCAATAAAAAAAATCCTTATTTCACACAGGTTTTGAAAAGTTAAGTGACTAGCTTCAAACCTGGATGTCCCAACCTAGATTTGAACATGGGATGTCAGTTCCAGAGCTTATAGTCTTAGTCACTCTTCTTTACTTAGACTTAAAAGTATGGCGCATTGAAAGAGAGGTAGAGAGTTTGGAAGATGGCAGTGTAGGAGGACTCTGAACTCATTTCTTCCCATGGACACAACAAATCTACAACTACTTGTGGAACAGTTTCCTCTGAGAGAGATCTGGAAACTGGGTAAAAATAACCCCCACAAGGGACAACACTGACAGGTGGAAGAGGCAGAAATACAACTCTGCTGAGGAAAAAAACACATCCTAGCCATGGCGCTTCATGGCCAGGAGCAATCTCAAAGGTACAGAGCTTTTCTCAGAGGAGCCAGGGATTTTATGCCACAATAGGCATCCCAGCCCTTGGATTCAGCACAGCCAAGATGAAATCCCATAATACCTGGCTTTGCTGGCTTTGAAAACCAATAGGGAATACGCCCGGAAAAACCACAAAATTTCAGAGAAAGGAAAACCTGATCTTAAAGGGCCCACACACAGATTCACCCGATCTGGAAACCGACACAAAAACACCAGAAAGAAAAGTGCATAGTTCATTAGTAAAACTGACTCACTTACTAAGGTTGGAGCACATCTCAGAGAGGCAGGAGGCAGCTGAGCCCACCCCCCACCCCACCCCCGGGACTGAGACACTGGTAGCAACCATTACTGTGACCTAGTTCAGTTGTGTTGACACAGACATTGGCAGCTGCCGTTGGATTTCCTCCTTTAGCCTGTTAGTGCAGGAATCTGTCCTACCCAGTAGAGCACCCGTGGCAATCAAGCACAGCCAGGCAGCAGGCAGCCTGCCCCAGGGACTGGCCCTGCCCACAGCAAGCCCGTAGCAAACTTGTGGGTCCACATTGACAAGGTGTGTGTGCAGGCCTGTGTTGGTGGGGCACATGGGCCCACAGCAGACTTGTGCTGCTGGCCATTGCAAACAGCCACATAGAGGATCTGCCCCACATTCGAACACCTGAAATGATTGTACACTGCCACACCTGGAGCCAGCTCTACCCATCTACACTCCTGAGAGAGCTGACAATGGCCGCGCACTACAGGGAGCCACACTGAAAGCCTATAGCAATTGTGAACCCCTGAGCCTAGCAACCAGCCACAGTGGGGGCCTGACTCACTTAACAGCAAAATAGCAGTGGTTGTATGCTATTAGACTTTACAGCCAGCCATGCCAGGGCTTGCCCCATGCTATAAAGTCACTGCAGCAGCCACACCCAGCTGAGCCTTACAACCAGCCAGCTTGGGGGCCAGCCTAACCTACCCATGCGCCTGTAGCAGTAGCAACTCCACCACAACAGAAGGGCACACATAACCCACACAAGGAAACATCTGGCACAGGTGATGAGAGAGGAGCACATTGCCAGGCCCCATAAAGCATCTCTTACATAAGGCCACATTTCCAAGATCAGGAGATGCAGCTGAGCTACTTAATACATAGATATAACTACAGAGAAGTAGGCAAAATGAGGAGACAAAGAAATATGTTCCAAATAAGGGAATAGGACAAACCCTCAGAAAAAGAATTAAAGAAAACAGAAACAATCTACCTCACAAAGAGTACAATCTAGTAGTCATAAGGATACTCCCTGATCTTGGGAGAAGAAGAGATGAACACAGAACTTTGACAAAGAATTGGAAAATATAAAAAAGAACCATTGAGAACAGAAGAATACAATAATGGAAATGAGAAATTCAGTAGAGAGAATCAATAGCAGAGTAGATGACACAGAAGAAGGATCCGCGATCTGGATGAAAGAGTAGAGAAAATCACCCAAGCTGAACAGACAAAAGAATTTAAAAGAATGAGGACAGTCTAAGGGACCTCTGGGACAACATCAAGCATACTAACATCCATATTATAGGTTTCACAGAAGGAGAAGAGAGACACAAGGGGCAGAGAACCCAGTTGAAGAAATAATAGTTGAAAACTTCCCTAACATAAGGAAGGAAATAGACATCCAGGTACAGGAAGTGCAAAGAGCACCACACAAGGTGAAGCCAAAGACGTCCACGCCAAGACGCATTATAATTAAAATGTCAGGAATTAAAGAGAGAATCCTAAAAGCTGTAAGAGAAAGGCAACAAGTTACATACAAAGGAAACCCCATAAGGCTATCAGCTGACTTCTCAGCAGAAACCTTACAGGCTAGAAGGGAGTGGCATGATATAGCCAAAGTGCTGAAAGGAAAAAACCTACAGCCAAGAATACTTTACCTGTCAAGGTTATCATTCATATCATGGAAGGAGAAAGAAAGAGTTTTCCAGACAAGAAAAAACTACAAGAGTTTATCACCACTAAACTGGCCTTACAAGAAATGTCAAAGGGACTTATTTAAATGGAATAGAAAAGACCACAAATAGGAATAAGAAAGTTATCAAAGAAAAAAAATCACTGGTAAAGGCAAATATACAGTAAAGGTAGTGGATCAACCACCTATAAAGCTAGTATGAAGGTCAAAAGACAGAAGTACTAAAATTATCTAATTCCATGATAAGAAGATAGGGGATCCACAAAAATAAAATAAGTAAAATAGGATATAAAAAACATGAAATGTCAGGGGAGGATAAAAGTGTAGGGCTTTTAGTAAGAAGTCAAACTAAGAGACCATAAACAATATAGATTATTATTTACATAGATTATTATATACGAACCTTGTGACAATCACAAACCAAAAACCTATAATAATACGTACAAAAATAAAGAGAAAGGAACCCAAACATAACACTAAAGAAGGCCATCAAATCATGAGAGAACAAGAGAAGAAGAAAGGAACAGAGAAGAACTACAAAAACATCCAGAAAAAAGTAACAAAATGGCAATAAGTACATACTTATCAATAGCTACTTTAAATGTCAATGGACTAAGTGCTCCAATAACAAGACTAAGGGTGGCTAAATCGATAAAAAAAAAAGACCCCTATACATGCTGCATGCAAGACACACACTTTGGATCTAAAGACACTCACAAACTGAAAGTAAAGGGAGGGAAAATGATACTCCAAGCAAATGGAAACAAAAAGAAAGCTGGAGTGGCAATACTTATATCAGACATAATAGATTTTAAAACAAGAACAAGAGACAAAGGGCATAACATAATGATAAAGGAAGCAATTCCAACAAGAGGACATAAAACTTGTAAATATCTATTTACCCAAAATAGGAGCACCTATATACATAAAGCAATCTTTAACAGACATAAAAGGAGAAAATGACAGCAACAAAATAATAATAGGGAACTTTAACATTCCACTTACATCAATGAATAGATCATCCAAACAGAAGATCAATAAGGAAACATTGGCCTTAAGTGACACATTAGACCAGATGGACTTAGTAGATATATACAGAACATTCCATCCAAGAACTGCAGAATACACATTCTTTTTTTTTGGTGAGGAAGATTGGCGCTGAGCTAACATCTGTTGCCAATCTTCCTCTTCTTTTTTTTCTCCCCAAAGTCCCAGTACGTAGTTGTATATCCTAGTTGTAAGTCCTTCTAGTGCTTCTATGTGGGATACCGCCACAGCATGACTTGATGGGCAGTGTGTAGGTCTGCACTGAGCATCTGAACTGGCAAACCCTGGGCCACTGAAGCAGAGCACACGAACTTAACCACTATGCCACTGGGCCAGCCTCCAGAATACACATTCTTTTCAGATGCACATGGGACATTCTCCAGAGTAGATCACATCTTAGGCCACAAAACAAGTCTCAAAAAATTTAAGAAGATTCAAATAATACCAAACAACTTTTCTGACCATAATGGTATGAAACTAGAAAACAACTACAAGAAGAAAACTGGAAAAGCCAGAGATATGTGGAGATTAAACACAATGCTAATGAACAACTATTGATCAATGAAGAAATTAAAGGAGAAATCAAAAAATACCTGGAGACAAATGAAAATGAAAATATGACATACCAAAATTTATGGGATATGGTAAAAGCAGTACTAAGAAGGAAGTTTACAGCAATACAGGCCTACCTCAAAAAACAAGATTTTTCTCAAACAATCTATCAGTGTGCTTCAAGGAACTAGAAAAAGGAGAACAAATGAAGCCCAAAATCAGCAGGAGGAAGGAAATAATAAAAATTAAAGCAGAAATAAATACAATAGAGACTAAAAAAATAGTGGAAAAAATCAATTAAACTAAGAGCTGGTTCTCTGAAAAGATAAACAAAATTGACAAACCTTTAGCTAGACTCACCAAGAAAAAAAGAGAGAAGGCTCAAATAAATAAAATCAGAAATGAAAGAGGACAGATTACAATGGACACCACAGAAATACAAAGGACTATAAGAGAATACTAAGAAAAGCTATACACCAACAAATTGGATAATCTAGAAGAAATAGATAAATTCCTAGAATCATACAACCTTCCAAAACTGAATCAAGAAGAAATAGATAATCTGAATAGACCAATCACTAGTAAGGAGATCAAAACAGTAATGAAAAATCGCCTAAAAAACAAAAGCCCAGGACCAGATGGCTTCCCCAGTGAATTCTACCAAACATTTAAAGAAGACTCAATACCTATCCTTCTCAAACTCTTCCAGAAAATTGAAGAGGAGGGGACGCTTCCTAACTCATTCTATGAGGCCAACATTACACTGACACCAAAACCAGACAGGGACAACACACAAAAAAAGAAAATTATAAGCCAATATCACTGATGAACATAGATGCAAAAATCCTCAACAAAATACTAGCAAATCAAATACAACAATACATTAAAAGGATCATACACCATGATCAATTGGGATTTATTCCAGGGGTGCATGGATGGTGCAACATCTGCAAATCAATCAGTGTGATACACCACATTAACAAAATGAAGAATAAAAATCACATGATCATCTCAGATTCAGAGAAAGCATTCAACAAGACAGAGCATCCATTTATAATTTTTAAAAACTGAATAAAATGGGCATAGAAGGAAAGTATCTCAATATAATAAACGCCATATATAGCAAACCCACAGCTAACATCATACTCAATGGTGAAAAACTGAAATCTTTCCCTCTAAGAACAGGAACAAGACAAGGATGCCCATTTTCACCACTCTTATTTAACACAGTATTGAAAGTCCTTGCCAGAGGAGTCAGGAAAGAAAAAGAAATAAAGAGATTCAAATTGAAAAGGAAGAAGTAAAACTGTCACTATTTGCAGATGGATTTTATGTATGGAAAACTCTAAAGAATCCAACAAAAAACTATTATAAATAATAAACGAATACAGTAAAGATGCAGGATACAAAATCTACATACAAGAATCACTTGCCTTTCTGTAACACAATGAAATAGGAGAAGGAGAAATTAAGAATACAATCCCATTTACAATGGCAAAAATATAAAATACCTAGGAATAAACTTAACCAAAAAGATGAAAGACCTATACACTGAAAACTATAAAACATTGTTCAAAGAAGACACACAAATAAATGGAAAGATATTCCATGTTCATGGATGGGAAGAATTAACATAGTTAAAATGTACCTAAAGCAATCTACAGATTCAGTTCAATCCCTATCAAAATTTCCCAATGACATTTTTCACAGAAATAGAACAAGGAATCCCCAAATTATATGATATAGAACAACAAAAGACCCTGAATAGCCAAAGCAATCCTGAGAAAAAAGAACAAAGCTGGAAGTATTACACTCCCTGATTTCAAAATATACTACAAAGCTATTGTAATCAAAACAGCATGGCACTGGCACAAAAACAGACACACAGCTCAATGGAATAGAATCAAGAGCCCAGAAATAAACCCACACATCTATGGACAGCTAATTTTCAACAAATGAGCCAAGAACTTAGAATGGAGAAGGTAAAGTCTGTTCAATAAATGGTGTTGGGAAAACTAGACAGTCACATGCAAAAGAAAAAAATCATTATCTTACACTGTACACAAAAATTAACTCAAAATAGATTAAAGACTTGAATGTAAATTCTGAAACCATAAAACTCCTAGAAGAAAACATAGGCAATAAACTCTTCAACATTGGTCTTAGCAGTATCTTTTTGAATACAATGACTCCCCCAAGGCAAGGGAAATGAATGTAAAAATAAACAAGTAGGACTACACCAAACTAAAAAGCTTCACCACAGCAAAGGAAACCACCAACAAAATGAAAAACCAGGGGCTGGCCCACTGGTGCAGTGGTTAAGTTCACACGTTCCACTTCAGCAGCCGGGGGTTTGCCGGTTTGGATCCTGCGTGCAGACAAGGCACCACTTAGCAAGCCATGCTAGGTAGAGGAAGATGGGCACGGATGTTAGCCTAGGGCCAGTCTTCCTCAGCAAAAAGAGGAGGATTAGCAGCAGAAGTTAGCTCAGGGCTAATCTTCCTCAAACAAAAAAAAAAGAAAGAAAAAGAAAAAACAACCTAACAATTGGGAGAAGATACTTGGAAATCATATATCTGTTAAGGGGTTAATATCCAAAATACATAAAGAACTCATACAACTCAACAATAACAACAAAAATAACCCAATTAGAAAATGGACAAAGGATCTGAACATTTTTCCAAAGATATACACATGGCCAACAGGCACATGAAAATGCAAATCAAAACTACAATGAGCTATTGTCACCTGACGCCGTTCAGAATGGCTATAATCATTAAGACAGGAAATAAGTGTTGGAGAGGATGTGGAGAAAAGAGAACCCTCAGACACTGCTGGTGGGAGTGTAAACTTGTGAAGCCACTATGGAAAACAGTATAGAGATTCCTCAAAAAATTCATAATATAACTACCATATGATCCAACTATCCCACTTCTGGGTATTTATCCAAAGAACATGAAAACACTAAGTCAAAAAGATTGCAGCATTATTCACAATAGCCAAGACATGGAAACAACCCAAGTTTCCATCAATGGATAAATGGATAAAGAAGATGAGGGGGATATATACACGCAATGGAATACTACTCAGCCATAAAAAATGATGAAACCTTGGCATTTGTGACAACGTGGATGGACCTTGAGGGTATTATGCTAAGCGAAATAAGTCAGAGGGAGAAATACAAATACCATATGATTTCACTCATAAGTGGAAGGTAAAAACAACAAGAAGAAACATAGACATAGATACAGAGATTAGATTGGTAGTTACTAGAGGGCAAAGAGGGGAGGGGGAAGGGCAAAGGAGTAAAAGGGCACATGTGTACAGTGATGGATGGTAATTAGACTTTGGGTGGTGAACATGATGTAGTCTAAACAGAATTTAAAATATAATGATGTACACCTGAAATGTACAAAATGTTATAAACCAATCTTAGCTCAATAAAGAAAATAAACTTTAAAAAAAGAGATGGATAAGAAAAGATTGAAGATAACTCCAAGATTTTAATCAATTTCCAGTCAAGGAATGGAGGTGTTAACTCAAACAGAAATGTCATGAGAGGCACTAGTAAAGTAATACTTACTGTGCATATACTCACTACATGCCAGGCAGTGTGCTAAGCACTCAGTGTGCATTTTCACATTTCATTTCCTAACAGCCTGTGATAATGGTCTTTTGCCCTATTTTACAGATCAGGAAACAGGACTGCATCTGTGCCCCTAAACTCTAGTTTGCACAAATGCAGACGGTGGTTATTTTGTTCAGAGCTATATCACTAATGTCTGACACACAAAAAGCACTCATTATCTAAATTTTTGAATGAATGAGCACAGCTAATAAGGGATAGAGTCATGATTTGAACCCAGAACAGCCCAACTCCCACCTCCTGGAGAAGACATGGCATTCCCTTGCAGCCATACTGTGCTCAGGCCACAGCAGGATATCTAGCTGTAGACGCACAGCAGATACCTAAGTTCCAGCAATGGAGCTTGAGAAAAAGGTCGAGGCTAGAATAACCTTTCAGCATCCACGTGGAGATTGAAAAGCCCTAAAATTAGATGAGATGATTAAGAGAGAGGGTATAAACCCCGGAATAGAGCCTTAGAGAACAGCTATATTTAGAGTTGAGGGGAGGAAGAGGCATTTTAAAAAGGCAATGAAGACATATATGTCAGTGAGATAAGGTGAAGCTATAGATCTAAAAGTAAAGGGGAAGGAGAAGGAGGGTTGTCAGCAAGATCAACCACCACAGAGTCATCAGAGCCTCAAAATTAAGGCAAGATAAATGAATTTGGGGATCAGGAGGTCATTGAGGACTTTTGGGTGAGCAGATTCGGAAAACAGCCTGAGTAAGAGTCAGCTGGCATCTGGGTGGATAGGGGAGCAGGGCTGTGAAGGAAAGAGTGGGTAGTGAGGATGTAGAGCTCACTAGGATAAATTTGTCTGTAATTTCAAACAAGCTAGTAGTAGTAATATGAGAGGGGTTGAACATTTGAGTAGAAGTGATCTTTTGTGTTGTAAAAAGAAGGGTCTAGTAGGAAGGAACTAAAGATGGCAGAAAGAGAACAGACTACTGATAGAACGTGACCCCAGAGGAGACAGCAGGAGAATGAGATGCAGGAATGGCAGTCCTTAGAAAGGGCAAGAGACATGTTACCATTGGAGGTAGGAGAAAAGCTGAAAGAAAATATAGAAAAGTAAAGGTTCAGTAGAGAAAAAGTGAGGGCATTCAAATTGAAAGGAGCCAAGGTCTTAGTACCTAGAAAGCAGAGGGAAAGATTCAAGGCTAGAGGACAGTAAGAAATATTTTAATTAATTGAGGCAATAGTTGACAAAATTTATTGAATGCCTACTCTGCTATAAGCCAAGAATTCAGTAGAGAAGACCATAAGGGATAAAAATAAAGAAGCATAATTAGGGACCCAACTGAGAAGAAATAGCATGAACTTTTCATAGAACCCAGCAGCATGGTTTCACAGTTTTGCCCAGCTTCTGAAAAGTGGTTATTGAAGGAAGTTAATGGTGCTGCACAGGGTTAGGAACTGAAATGGTGAGAATGGCCGACAAGGATGGAGGAAAGAAAGATGGATTCTAGAGGCGAGAGACGACAGTGTTGGCATGGACTAAGCTGAGCGATGAGGTGAATGAATACTGAGAGGAGTTTAGAATCTAAACACTGTGATTTGGGTGTGGAGCAAGTTATCAGAAATGAGGAAATAAAGTGCTTGTAATCAGAAAAGGAATACTCTGTGTTTGAGAACTTAAAGTAAAATAGTTTCAGATCAAGCAAATTATGAAGAGCCCTGTCTGCATTTTCAGAGGTTAAATGAGGAAGTATCAAGCCACGGTATTAGATGGGCTAGAAGTAAAAATCAATGAATGTGGCAAAGGATGAGAGCGGGTGGAGAAGATGACTGACCAGGCACCCAAATCATCAAGACAGGTAGGGTGTTATGATGGAGGTCATAGACACAGCAATAAGGATAGGGCTTGGATGTCAAGGTTCAAAAACAGAGGTTGATGGAGGCAGAACAACAGTCTAAAATAACAAGAAGGGATAAGAATGTTTTTGAGGCTGAGTGTATCTTGAGGTGCAATTCAGATTTCAATTAAGGTAAAGAACTGGAAGTTCAACCTGACAATCCATCTAAGACCATAGAAGACTTTGCTCCACCGTTGAACTAGGAGGCAAACAGCAAGGAGTGACTGATAGAGAAGTAAGCAAGGATGCACAGCAGAAAAGGAAAGGGTTGGCTGGAATAAGATATAAGCATTGTTCTCTGCCCTCATCTACCCTATCACCTCTTTACAGGACCCTTCTAATCCTTAACATTACTTGTAAGGCATTATTCCTATTTTACAGATAAGAAAAAGCTGGTTCTGAAATTTGAGTCTTGTCCTGACTGCAAAATCTAGTCTTTCTACAACATACTGACTCTCAGTGGTCTAAAAGTGTTACTGCAGCTTTCAAGGACTAACTGGAAATGGTGTCGGACTTGTATGAAAAATGCTATGAAACACAATATATTTTTTTTTGAGGTAGAATTGGCATATAACATGATATTAGTTTCAGGTGTACAACATGATTTAATATTTGGATATATTGTGAAATGATCACCACAATAAGTCTAGCTAACATCTGTCACCATATATACAGATTTTTTTTTCTTACGATGGGAACTTTTAAGATTTACTCTCTTAGCAACTTTCAAATATGCAATACAGTATTATTAACTATAGTCACCATGCTGTATATTAAATCCTCAGGACTTATTTCTTCTATAACTGGAATTTTGGGCCTTTTGACCCATTTCACCCCACCACCACCCCCCCCCCCACCCCCTTCCCATAATGAACAAGCTGTTCTCTGTATCTGTAAGCTTGTTTTGTTATTTTAAACAAAATCACACATTCAAGTGAGATCATACCTTATTTATCTTTCTTGGCCAGACTTATTTCGCTTAGCCTAACGCCCTCAAGGTCTGTCTCTGTTGTCTCAAATGGCAAGATTTCCTTTTTTAAGGCTGAATAATATTCCATTGTGTATATATACATTTTTCTTTATCCATTCATCCACTGATGGACAGTTAGGTTGATTCCGTGTCTTCACTATTGTAAATAATGCCACAATGAACATGAGAGTAGATATCCTTTTAAGTTAGTGTTCTTGTTTTCTTTGGATAAATATAAGTAAAATTGCTGGATCAGATGGTAGTTCTATTTTGAATTTTTTGAGGAACCTCCATTCTGTTTTCCACAGAGGCTGAACCAATTTACATTTCCACCAACAGTGCACAAGGGTTCCCTTTTCTCCACATCCTTCTCAACACTTATCTCTTCTCTTTTTGATGCTAGCCAGTCTAACATATGTGAAGTGATTTCTCATTGTGGTTTTGATTTGTATTTCCCTGATGATTAGTGATGTGGAGCACTTTTTCATGTGCCTATTGGCAATCTGTGTGTCTTCTTTTGAAAAATGTCTATTCAACAACTAGAATATAGAGCTATGTACTGGGAGGGCTTCGGGGAGAAGAAGAAGAAGAAAAAAAAGAAGATTGGCAACAAATGTTAACTCAGGTGCCAATCTTTTAAAAAAAAATCTATTCAGAGCCTCTGCCCATTTTTTAATCAGGTTTTTTTCTATTGAGTTGTATGTACAATGTATTTCTTTGTGTTGCTCTTGAATTATATTCAGCTCTAAAAAGTTCTCTGTGAGCTTGCATATTTAATACTGTATATTTAAATCTTAACTTTCTTTTTCAAGAAAAACATCTTGGACCCTTTTCCTTAATGATATTAAGGAACTTCCAAATACATCCTAAATGATCACATTGAATTTCTGCAACTATACCCTAAAACACTAAGTTAATATTTATATTGCATTATTTTTCAGGTGTGAAAATGAAACCAAATTCAAAACAGAAGAAGTATTCTGGGCTTACAATTTCTGCCCTACTCCGTACTCCTGGACTGCACTTCTGAGCCTTATTTTATATCTTGTTTTCTTCGCACCTGGTAAACCAAAGGCTATTGTTGTGTTAATTAAATTGTCTCTTTTTAGAGGAGACAAGCTACGCTTTTTAAAATTCCTTACATACTACTTTACTGAAATTTTTAATTTTGTATTTCTCAGGAATGGGACCAATGCCTTGGACTGTGAATTCTGAAATATATCCCCTTTGGGCAAGAAGTACAGGAAACGCATGTTCATCTGGAATAAACTGGATTTTCAACGTTCTGGTTTCATTGACATTTTTACACACAGCAGAGTATCTCACATACTATGGTAAGAGAATATTTTTTCCAGCTATAGTTTTATTTTTATTTTTCCTACTGTGTTTAGATATGCTATCATTTGTGATTGAAAAGACTAGATGGTTATATTTTTGCTGTTATAAATATCTCTGTGTGGCTTTCTTGTTCCCCAAAGTCCTTGGAAATGGACCTGGAAAAAAAGAAGAGGAATTCTCCCTTCCTGAGCAGCATTGCTTCTTGTCCCTCAGCGCTGCATAGCCTTCACCCACCCACCCACACTCCCAACCCAAACATTTCCCAGCTATCTCCCCAGTTGGAAATCTTCACAGCAGAGCTGTTAGTTTAATGAAGAAACACAAACAACAGAGAATGGTAGAAAGAGGTAGGCAGGAAGTCTAGGGCTAATGCTTGAAGATGTCCCACGACAGGGATGGAGTCGTGTCCAAGAGCAGAATCAGGGTAGGGCTGAAAGTAGCTCCCCCAAATGTTGTGCTGGGAGTTATGCCTTCCGCTGTATCATCTACGCCATTCAGGCCATGGCATGTGCATTTCAGTGTCCACTGAGAATGGCACTTACCACTGCCAAAACTGTAAACATAACAGAAGGGTTCAAGTGAAAAGGTGTGGAGGCCATAACTCAAAGAAAACAATATTGGGAAGTGGCTGAGTTAGGAAAAAACTTTGGGAAGGTACTTCAAGTCCATTTTTACCAAAATGAAATGTCTGTCTTTTTTTAGCAAGATGATTTCTTCATTGTCTGTATAAGTTTATAGATTGTGATTGGATTCTAAATTGATGAAATATGAGGTTTTCACTCTAACCCCCTAAGCCTCTATGCTGTATATGGAATGCCTGCTGCTTAGGCCATCCTCTGATCCCCTCCCCTGTCACTCACCTCCCTTCATCTCACCCCACCCCATGATCTAAGCACTCATTATTCCTTTTTGCAGTAACAGGTTCGTTTGTCAGCCCCTCTCCCCTTACTGCTGGACCATAAGTCCCATGAGCTCAGGCAACTACTACAGCTTGTTCACCATTAAATTCCCAGTGCCTTCCAGGGTGTGCCATTCACTTGATAAGCACTCAGAAGTGTTTGTCAAATGAATACACATGCAGATGAATTTTGTAGATGAGTGATGAATAAAGGAAACATTATAAAAATTTATTCCTCCTCTCTTCTGAACATGCTGAATTGGTATTTACTTTTATTTAATACTATTTATCTACTGAGTATTATCTTTATAAACTCTTCTCTCTCCCAACCACCATTTAGAACATTTAGAAATACTTATTTTCTTGGAAAGGAAATGCACTGGCATTTTAAACTGGATATATATTCAGTATGTTCAGCTTTATCCCACTTGGCAATTAAAATTTTTACATAAATTCATAAAGTTATCTTCCTGACACCATGAGTATGAGCACAATAAATATTTACCCATATTTGCTGATTCCTGAGAACACATTTAAGACCTAAATATAGACTAACATCCTGAGGAAGCATTTTTTATAGAAATTCATAGACCAAATAATAGTCTACTTGGTAAGACTTCTGATAGCAAAGCTCCTCTTTCTTGAATTTATGCTGCCAGAAAAACATGAGGCAACAGAAGTAAAATTTAAATAGGGCCTAGCCAGACTTCTTTCAAAAATATCCCATTAGAAGAAGCTTTTTGCTTTGTTACTAAGCCAAGCTTCTATCATGTCAGTGCACCGGTCAGTCCATTAGGTCTACTGCTTTCTAGTACTGGAACAATATTTCAGTTCAGGTTCATTTTTTCCCTGTTTTTTTTGATGTACATTTTAATCTACATGTTACTGATTTATGTAAGGTATATGTTTCTATTCCTAATTTATGAATATACACCATAATGATGTATTTCCTCTGGAAATATCCATGTCTTTCTATTTCCTTCTTTTTTTGTTTTGTAAGACCTCAGATTTTGATTCCTTCATAAACTATACTGCTTAGACAGGTCTGCCTTGGACCCCATCCAGTAATGTTTTGTAATATTACTAAAAATTATCATTAAACTGTCACCAGTATACCATTTTATGTATAGCATGTGTGACTGAAGTGATCCCTTGGAGAGCATTAGATCAAAGTTCCTGGGTTGAGGTATTGAAATTCAATCAAACATGGTCTTTGATTCCTCATTTTGCATAATTCAATTAAATACCTGTCTTAATCTGAAACTTAATGTAGGACTCTAATAAGATTTATTTCCTTCCGAATAAAGCTGAGGAGTATCTGCACTGTTTAACAATCCTGACATTTTTTTCATTTTCATCCCGAGGGGGGAATAATTAAGAAAGTGAGTTACATAATTGACCTGCCCTTTACATGCAGCAGGTCACAGCCTCCGGGCCTGCCCACACCTCTGTGGCTTAACCACAGGTCTCACCAGAGAAGCCCACTTAGCTTTGGCGTTTGCTTGCTTTAGATTCCTCAGATTTAATAAAAGGGTCTTGTATTTTAATAGAATTTCCCTGATGTTATTTGGCTTGGGAATCTGGGTCACAAGCAAGAAGCTGCACGGCATTCAAGAATCTTCCTAACCCGTCTAGTTGGTTTTAACTGTACGAGTTTAGCACTAACAGATTTGATTTGTTACTTCTGATCATGCCTCTCTTCCTAAATTGTGAATTGTGATGAATATTTCCTCAATACTACATTTTATGAAGCCAAACTAGGTTTGCTCTGTTAGAGATTTTGGAGTTTAGCAGCCTGGTTTAGTCTAAAATGTTATACCAGTTGCACTTTTTTTTTTTTCTGTTTCTCATCATCATGATTATGATCCTTTCTTTGTTCCTCTCTGCTAAAGATTCCAATTCTGTTCTTACCTCCACAACTTTGCTTATCTGTAAACAGATCACAGGACTTCATCTCCTTTCATTTTTTTCTCAAAACTCCCACATTCTCCAAAAGCTAGCTTGTCAGTATCACCTTTTTGATGAAAACATTCCCAATTTATTGGTCATACCAACCTTGTTCCACTCTATCTCTGAAAGCATCTGTTGTGTTCCCTACTCATTTAGTAGAATTTGATTATGCTGTCTATCACTTTTTTGAGCAGCTAACATCCAAATTCTAATAGGCATGTAACATACATTATTTTATTCTTGCAGTTTGGCAAGGCAGGAATTATTTTCTCCATTAAATCAGGAAACTAAGGTCAAGAGAATTTAAGAAACTGCCCAAGGATTCAGCCTGGGTTGCTTTGTGATTGTCAGACTCTACAGAGCCATGGTGCCTTCCTTTCACTGTAACACTCAGCCACGCATCCCAGATTACCTAGTATTATTTTTTGGTTATTTACAAAGTGTAAGACATAAAAAAATGTATGTTTGTAGTAAGTATTCAGTGTGAACCAAACAAATGAAATAAATGAGCCCTATATTTGTAAATAGAGTTGTGTTTTTATTAAAGAGAATTTGATTTATACAAGTCCAGCTCCTTAAGATTGTATGGCTTCTGATGACTTAATCTAACAAACTATGTCTTGATTTAGTCAACTCTTTAATATTTTTTTCTAATTTCTCATAATTTATCTCTATTTCCCTTCTGTTTTCTCACAGCTCCTCATTCTTCTTTTGGGTGGCCAATTGAGCAGCATTTTTCCTCTGTAGTTTTCCTTGAGCCTTCCCAAGAAATGTTTCTGTGTATATTCCTGAAATGGTTATTTATACGTATGTCTTTAAGAATGTAGTCTTAATAATGTCTTTCCTATTCTGTAATGATTCAGCAGAACTGAGAAATGTTAATTCAGTTCTTTAATTGCTATGCTATTCATCTTAAAGACATATTTGAAAGTCAAGCTTTATGTTGTCTAGTTTAGCCCTTTATTTCAGATCTGCTACTCAATATATTCCATCTGGCAGTCAACAAGAGCACGTTCATTCTCTAGACGCTCCAGTGTGTCAGGCTCTGTACTAGGGAACCCACAGACAAACAAGCCATAGACTCTGCCCTTAAGACCACTTTTGCTACTGAAACAGAAGAGGATGTCTCTCTCTCAAGCATCTCATAACCATCTCTCCAAAACCTGGTCCTGATTTGGGTTGTAAAATTTATAGAATTATAAACTTAAATCATAGCTAGAAACCATCTTATTTTGCTGAATCAGGAAACTGAGGGCCAGAGAAGAGGTTAAATGACTATTTAGAAGTCACATAGCAAGATTGAAATCCAGATTTTCCAACTCCCAATCTGATATCCTTTCTCCAGCCTTTGTCCCATTAGTTTGTCATCTTCCTTCCCCCATCTCATATACAGGATGGTCTTGACCAAAGGCCTAAAATTAGGCAAGGACTCCATTATAGTTAGTTGTTTCCAACCATCGAAAGTGAAAGCATAGGTTCTTATATTTAAATTGGGAATTGGACTATAAAAGGAAAGGCCATCCTGGAAATATGTAAGAACATGCTCAAGTCACATACTCATATATCTCATCCATCTTGGCTTGCTGAATTGACACTTGGAAAACACAACCAGGTAGTAATTATGTCTTTGTGGTTGTGCTGCATTGACATGCATAGTCTTACAGCAAAACAAAATTCTCTGACCTCATGGAGCTTACATTCTAGAGGAGGAAAATAAAACAAATTAGTAAGCTTTATAGTATGTCAGATGGTGATAAGTGCTCTGCACCAAAAGAAAAAGCGGACGGCTATAAGGATCTAAGAGAAGGAACAAGGAGACTAGTTAGGAGACTCCTGCAGCAGTGCAGATGAGGGAGGATGGCTGTCAGATCACAGACATCAGCAGAATGAGGACAAGTGGTCATCTTCAGATTATATTTGCAGGCACATCCAACAGGACTAACCAGCAGATTGGATACTGGGCAGGAGAGTGAGAGAAAAGTCAAGGTTGACTATCAGACTTTTGGAATGAGAGACCAGAAGGATAGAGCTGCCATGTACTCCAGTGAGTCATGAGTTCAGCAGTGTCATCATTGTATGTGGGTTCTGGAAATACTAGATAAATGAGAAAGAAATTTCTCCCTCAAAGTGCCTCCAGTCTAGTAGACAAGACAAATAATACATGCACATAATTATAATATTTCTTGGTTATTATGATAGGAGGCCTCAGCAAAGTGCTGTGAAAGCACATAGAGAAAAGTTATCTCTATCCAGCCACATGAGAAAAGACTGCAAAGCAGAAGTTACATCTGAACCTGGTCTATCATTCTTCTTGAGTTTGGCCTTACAAGTTTAGAAAGGCAAATTACATTATATTCACAGGATTAGAACAATTAGAGTAAACCAGGCTGGCAGTAATTTTTGGTTCCATTTCATACCACAGTTATGCATGACTGACCAGAAAGGAAAGTCAAAATCAAGGACTGTTTCTAACCTAGGCCCCTCTCTCTCTCTATATAGACCATATTTATATAGACCAAGTATATCTATGTGTATTTATACATACATATTATTTTCCATTGCAGGAGCCTTCTTCCTTTATGCTGGATTCGCTGCCGTGGGACTCCTTTTCATCTATGGCTGTCTTCCTGAGACCAAAGGGAAAAAATTAGAGGAAATTGAATCACTCTTTGACAACAGGCTATGTACATGTGGCGCTTCAGATTCTGATGAAGGGAAATATATTGAATATATTCGGGTGAAGGGAAGTAACTATCATCTTTCTGACAACGATGCTTCTGATGTGGAATAAATTTCAGCTGCTGATATATTTAGTCATTTAAACAAACTTGGGGGAGAAGAGCAGCAATGGATGACCTCACTGCCCTGCTTCTAATCTGGTTCTTTCCACAGTCTAGTTTGGAATGACTTCATATTCTAGAATATTTGATTAGGAGGAAGATACAACCATGATGACATTGTTTTTTTCACAAGCAGAAATGTAAAAAAATATTTACGGAGATTTTAAACTAATAATTATTGAGCAAATATGTGCAATTCCTTCCTGAGGTAGTCTAAAATGAATACTGTATCCAGTGACTTCAGTGGTATCCTTTTTTCCTAAGACCATATATAATTATTAGTGGCAGTTGAGTCAGTGCTGATCTAGCCAAATCATAATATGTATGATATACTTATAAAGAAGGATTCTGGGATATGATCCAAGGGTGTTTTCTGTCAAAACATGGCCTATTGGCCCTAAATTTTCCTAAGGACAAGTAGCTTATCTGTGATCAGCTATTAGAAAGTAAATTCCCTTTAAGCTTTCATCAACAGATTCGAAAGTGCCTCCTACAAGGGCACAGCTGTCCTTATCTCCTTTGGATTCCATATTTGGTTTCTCTCTCCAATTCAGCTCTTGAGAGTTCTTCAGAAACTGACTATGTACAGGCTATCTTGAACATTATGAAAAGCAGGTCTTTTAGGGTTTATTTTCATACCTATTTTTTTGCAGCAGTGATAAGTATACATTTGCACAGATAAGCTAACAAGTTTTGATAAGTATATTTTATTACTAGAAAGTAAGAAAGAGAAGATTTTTCTGGACCCCTGATCGAGTTAGTCACTTAGGTATGCAACTTCAACATAAAATAGAGCTAGATCTTCAACTGTATTCCAGGGTCAGTTTTTGTTCATGCCAGAATCACCTGATGTTCACCATACCTGCAATCGTCAACTCTGGAGTCCTATTTGTGCCTTCGTTTGTGTTAAATAGCTGCTAGCAGACTATTTCCCCCCCCTCTTTTAATCAAATTTCTCAAACAAAAAAGGAAGAAAATCAGTGACAGAAATAATCCTGCTGTTATTGATATTTGTTCAATTAAAGAGTGGGACTTATTTTTTTCTTAACTTATTAACTCTTCCTAATGGAATTGTCACATTTTATTACCTAATAGTACTTTGTCTTTTTTTACTCTAAGAACATAAACTAGTTTTTATTTTTGCACACCCTGTCTTGTTTTCCCTGACAATTTACCAAACAAAAAAAAAGATTACATAGATTTGTCTGAGAGTGTTTCCTTTTTTCTCATGGTTGGCTTGGATTTTTTCCTTCTTGTCTAAGAATTGGGATTATCTATTGGAACAGATTGCTGGTTCTCATACAGCACATAACTTTAAGAAATGTTGACTTACCACATGCCTACAATGTCCTTTCAAAGTGTTCATTGGTTTTTATGCTCATTCATCAAGGAACTCTAATTTTTGCTCTTATATTAATAATTATATAGTATGTACAAAATTATTCATAAATTACTTATTAGTTCCAGTGAAAATATGAATGAGACACCTGTGGCCAGTTAGGAACACATAAGTTTGGTGCATGTTAACATGGCTCTAAACATTAAATAAGGTACTTTTTGGAATGAAAAGGTGGCTGTCTCTAAATTCAATGTGTTTCTGCCAGTCTCCAAGATGTTTTGTTCTTCTCTTAAAGTCTGGCTTGTTCCTATCACAGTTATCAAAGCTGAGAATGTAGCCAAGAAGGTTCATTCTCTCAGCATCCAGGGGTATGACACGTGTTTAAACGGTCACTTTACTGGCCTAAAAATCCTTCAGCCAAAGAAGTTTTCTCCCTTTGGTCATGTCATGTAATAAAAAATATTATTTTTTCCTTCAATTAGGTGCTTTGACAATTGATTTATAAGGGGATAGTAATATTAATTTTTCCCAGAAAAGCAGATGAGATTTAATGGAGAAAATTATTATTCTATTGATATTTCTTACCCCGTAAGAAATTTCTTCTCTGTGTAATATTTCTCACAGATCAAGTGAAGTGGAAAACAAGCTACTGTGTGGTAAAATCAGAATATGATGGGGAGAAAAAATATTTAGACCAATAAAGTGCCCTCTTTAAAAATTTATGTTTCTGATTTATCCAAGTAATTGCCTCAATTCTTCTCTTTATTGTATACATAGCCTTAACTATATGCTTATATACTCAGCTGGTCTGAATGCACAGTAACTTTATTAAAGGAGCAACTCGACTCTTATTATTTCCTAAAGCAGAACATGGCCTGTTCTCCCCGACATAAGCAAATGGTGTTTGCAACTTTCCATCCATAAATGCACACAACAGGGAAATCAGCCACAGTTCTCCTCCCCTTTCTCCTCAACTTCTTTAAAGGACTATTTGTTATTTATATAATGATAAAGATAGATAATATTCCATATCTTTGAAGTACAAGACAGAGAGGCATAGTTATAAGAATTATTTATAATTTTTTAAAAACAAATAACTACTTGAAAAGGAACCTTATAAAATTATGGTATTATTTTTAGATTCAGTGAACATTTATAGTACATTAAAAATTGAATGTTTGAATTTTGCAGGCTTTTTTATATTACGCAGCTTTTAAGTTCTCAGAGTCTTTGGCTACCACTACCAACTTGAAAACATTCCGTTTTCATTCTGAAACATCATCAAATACATATTTTATAGGACGATTTGTTTATATGTGTTATATTTGACTTACCATATTAAAGCACATTAAGCATCATGCTTTTAACTGAAATTATAGGTTTCCTTCTAAACATGCTGCAGATTCAACAGAGGTATATTATGTTTTAGGGAAATTTAGTGAAGGAGGTCATCACCCCTGTTGAGGCTTAGCCTGGATGGCTGATGAGATCTGCACTAGACTTAAGAGAATATAGCATTTCATCTGCATCTGAACACATAAGGCTGAATGTGATGTCAGATAGGTTTTACACATTTGGTATTAATATTTTTCTTCAATATAAACATTCCTAATAATTTTGATTGTTGCACCTTAGTCAATAATTTCCAAGACATGATTTTTAATATGTATCTAAAGATCTAAATTAAAATTAGACTTAAAATGTAGTATTTCCATTTGAATTTTCTTCCCAGTCATATGCGGTAGTTAGTTCCCTGATGGAAAATGCTATGAGAGTAATGCTATCAAGTGCTTTTTTCATAATTTTATTTTACCACTGAACCAGATTTTAGTATATGTCTAAACATTATTTTTTAAGTTATTCACTCTAAAATGGTAAATCCATTAAAGCAAAGAATTTATAAATTGTTTACTATAATTTCAAAATCAGTTATCCAGAGGAAGAATGAAGAGGAAAAATGTAAGTTGACAACTTACCCTTTTGCTTTTACACAGAAAGTAAAATTGAAATGTATTCTAATAATCCACAGATCCTGGGGGAGGACAGTCTAGAAAATACTATCCATATGTTATCTAAGAGAGTCTCAATTTATAAACTTTATCAGTGTCATTAAATACTGTAATACAGTGAGGGGAGTGGGAGGATTCTTTTGATTTTATTTCATTGGCATAGTAATTAAGAACAATAAAATTAATGAGATGTTTTGTTATAATCAGATTTTTTTTTTTTTACCATTCTCCTAGTTATAAAATCTTAAATTATACTAAGCACATAAAAACTCAGATTTATACAGTTATTGGGACAAGTTTTAAATTACCAATTTCAGACCTTTGCACTAACTATGGATAAAAGAATGACATAACAGGTCAGGAGCAGAGAATTCATAATTTGTGCTTTATAGCAAAACATATTAAATTGTGGATAAAATTTACAGCTCATGTGTAGCTGCTGCCTATAAAAGACTCAAAGGTGTTCTCTGGATTAACGTTAATATCCTATTTTCTGTCCTTTTCTATCAGTTGTCTTAGCCTCATGTACGGTAATGTTAAGCTAATTTGATGAAGTGATTTAGGTTGTAGCAGCGTATCAATTATCAGTACATTCAGTTCTTCTGGGTGAGCAGTATTGCTACTATTTTCTAGAAAGGGTAATCATTTTAAAATGCCAAACAGCTAACTGCTACCGACTCTCTTATATATTGTCTCCTAGAGAAGGAAATTTTTGTCTGCCTATATACATCAGAAAGATAGTTCCTAAGAGTATTAATGACGTTCAGAAGTACATGAATTTTATCCTCATAATTTGCTTGTGAGTGTAAAACAATGTAATTCCTATAAAACTTTACTTTGTATGTATAAAACAGTCTGTTGCACTTGAGTGATTTGGTCTTTGGAATGTTAAATACTTACTTTCATTTAGCAGTAATATTCAGATTTTTATTTTAGACAGTTAAGTTCATGTGTTTGATTTTGTCACATCAGTATAAAGGAGAAAAAGAAATACAGCTTACAAGTACTCAAAAATAAAAACCAGTATTTTGTAAAGTTTTAAAATGTTAGCAAATTTAACATCATTCCATCTTATTTGAAGGTTAAAAAAGATGAGATTTAATTCTAGCCAAAGTAGAAATTTATATTCTACATGTCCAAACTGGTTCCTAGCGGCTTTTGGACTATATCTCACTTGATGTTATAGTATCTCTTATTTGTAATAAATGTTCAAATTTCTATTTAGAAGCGCTAATGTACATCTAGATTAAATCAAAACACACTTTTATGCTTTTAAAATGTTTTCAAAATATATATTTTAATTTCTAGGTGCATGTTACATAGTGTTTAACACTTCACATGTCTTGGCAAATTCAATATAAATATTTATTCCTACACGTGACATATGGGCTATCTCTTAAAAATAATGAACATTTAGCATTTCCTTCAAAGTCATTCTAGCCTCTAGCTGTATCAGAAGTATTGTATATTTTATGGAGATTTAGTGATGTATATGTAAATGATTTTAAGTTATTTTATTGAAGTTCAATCGTTACATAAAATGAAAATCTTTTTTTTAAAAAAGTGTCAGTGCCAGAACTGTAAATGAAAATAATCAAAGTTAAGACAATTCATTACTCATATATCTCCCTTGCACTTTTTATTTTCTCTACATCTCTTCCTTAGATTTTAGGATCTAGGTTACACAGTAAAAGCATCTACAAAGATTACCTACCTCTACATATTTATGCAGGCCTACTCATTTTAATGATATTTTCCCTCTTTTGAGCATAGGTAGACACAACTATCTTTGAAAAATATTTTATAGGGACCAGCCTGGTCACATAATGGTTAAGTTCGCACACTGCATTTCAGCGGCCCAGGGTTCATGGGTTCAGATCCCAGGCATGACCTACACACTGCTCATCAAGCCATGCTGTGGAAGCATCCCACATACAAAAAAAAGAAGAAAACTGGCATAGAGGTTGGTTCAAAGACATATTCCTCAAGCAGAAAGAGGAAGATTGACAACAGATTTATCTCAGGGCCAATCTTCCTCATCAAAAAAAAAAATTATAATACCTAAAAATTGTTCCAAGGAATTACTCTAAACATAAAACTTTGAAATGAAATGCTTAGGAATTCTTGAAATATTATTTCTGGTCGTTCTCAGAAGCAGACATTGACATGAACCATTATATTAGGTTGACAAAAATTATTTTTGGTTATTGCTTTGTAAATGAAAATGAAACACCTGCTGGATGAACAGTTGACATTCATCCTGGAACTCTGTTGCTCTCCATTGTCACTCTGCTCCAACAGCAGCTTTCACTACAAGCATTACATTACTGTTTGATCTGGGCAGCCACTAGACTTTCTCTATAGTTAGGGTGTGCCATCCCAAGTCCAACCATACAAATAGCCCAAGGAGATCCTCTGAAGACACTAGATCCACGGTCATTCAAAGTCTTTCAATGAAGTTGCATCTTAACCAAAGATTCTCATCAGCAGGTAAGGCAAAAATCCTATAAATTATCATAAAGTGTCCACCCACCGGGACACCTGACTAGTATATACGTCTGTATCAGTGGCCAGAAAAGTCCTCATTCAGTTGCCTAATCCTGTGGGGTAAACGTTGTCATCCTTTTATGGATACTAAAACTTAAGTTCAGAACATTTTGGTGATGGGCCCAGGATCACACACTAGGAAATGGTAAATAACTTTTCTCTGCAGTGAATACTCCAACAGTCTTCCTCTCTTGGTCCTCATTTGGAATGTTGTCCTGTCAGACCCAGGCAGAAAGATTAAAAAATAGACATTGTGGGCCCAGCCAGTGGCGCAGTGGTTAAGTTCACACACTCCGCTTTGGCGGCCCAGGGTTCACAGGTTCAGATCCTGGGCACAGACCTACACACCGTCATGAAGCCATGCTATGGAGGCATCCCACATACAAAATAGAGGAAGACTGGCATGGATGTTAGCTCAGCGACAGTCTTCCTCAAGCAAAAAGAGGAAGCTTGGCAACAGATGTTAGCTCATGATCAATCTTCCTCGCCAAAAAAACCAAAAAGAAGACATTGTGGGATTCCTGTGTAATAACTTAAATGGTGTGCAGAAAAAGAATCAGATACCTCATTTTAACCTGAGGTATAGACACAAATCCTGAAAACCTTTGATTTCAGGATTCTTCTCCAAATGTGAAGCAGTATACAGTAAAATGTTTTAACAGATCAGACTGAACACAAATTGTCTAGGTTTTAATCTCAGCTTTTCTGCTTAGTGCCTGGTAACCTAAATTACTCATTTTCTTGTCTATAAAATGGAGATGTTGTCACTATCTACCCCATAGATGTGTTCTGGGGGTTACATCAGTTAATCACATAAAACATTTAGAGCAATGGAATGTGGAAAGTGCTGGGTAACTGTTGGCTGTTCTTAGTATCACCATCCATATACCATCCCTGGTGCCGCTAAGGTCACGATGCCCAAGGAACAAACAATATTCTTATAAATTCCCTTCCTGGGAACAACTGCTAGGGACAGGAGCACATGGGCTTCTTTGACATATGTCATACAGTCTGTGTGACTGCAGCAGCCAGGCTCCCTGCTGACCAGAATGCTTTGAGCTCTACCTTTCTCCATCTCTTTTCCATGCGTATCCTCCTAAATCGCACAGTTGATGGGAAGCACGACCTTCTCATATTCTCCAGATTATCAGGATTTAATGTACACATTTCTATTTATGTGATCTCTCAGTCAAGAAACAAAAATAATTTTATAAAATCTTTAAGTACTCTATCATTTAAATTCCTTTCAGCATTTAAAAAATAATCCTTGAAATCCTCTCCAAATGAAACTATTATCTCTTCACTAATGGTTATATTGAAATTAAACTCATACAATTATAGATGCTATGAATTCAACATGAAATATTTATGGTCTTTTTTTATCTTTCACATTTCATGAACTTTTCCACTACAGTTACAAAAATTAATTTCAGATGATGAGCATGCCAAATAAGTTCATTTTTTACATGAAAGAGAAGATTGGCATGCTTTACTTTTAGCAAATGGATACTAAACTCACAAAATAGATTTGTTAAAGCAGTAGTTCTCAAAGTATGGTCCTCAGATTAGCAGCACTGACATCACCCGTGAGTTTGTTACAAATGCAAATCTGTGGGCCTCACCCGACCTACTGAATCAGAATCTCTAGGGATGTAACCCAGGAAACTGGGTTTTTTTCTTTGAAATATAATTGATATATAACATATAAGTTTAAGGTATACAACATGTTGACAAATTGCAATATGACTACCACCATAGTGTTAGCTAACACCTCTATCAGTTCACATAATTATCATTTCTTCTTTGTGGTGGGAACAATTAAGATCTGGTCTCTTAGCAACTTGGAAGTTTATAATGCAGTATTGTCTGTAATCACTATGCTGTTCATTGGCTCTCCAGGACTTACTTGTCTACTAGCTCCAAGTTTGTACCCTTAAACAACATATCTCCAATTCTCCCAACCCCCAGCCTCTGGTAACCACCATTCTACTCTCTGTTTTTACAAGTTCAGCTTTTTTACATCATGATCTATATTTTAGCAAACTCTTCAGGTTATTCTTACACACATGATAGTGTAAGAACTACTGCATTAGAATTTTGAAATCATTTTAAAAAGGAATCAGCAGGGGCTGGCCCCATGGCCGAGTGGTTAAGTTCACACGCTCCGCTTTGGCAGCCCAGGGTTTCACCGGTTTGGATCCTGGGCGTGGACATGGCACCACTCGTCAGGCTGTGCTGAGGCAGCATCCCACATGCTACAACTAGAAGGACTCACAACTAAAATATGCAGCTATGAACTGGGGGGATTTGGGGAGAAAAAGCAGAAAAAAATATATATTGGCAACAGCTGTTAGCTCAGGCACCAATCTTTTAAAAAAAAGGAATCAGCAGCATTTTCTTTCAAATGGTGAGCTCATCTAGCAAATAATAAACTGAGTGGAATTATATGCAAGTTACTTAGGAATTCATAAAGCTAAGTCATTTCCACCTCAGGGGCTTTGCACGTGGTGTTACCTCTGCCTGGTATGCTTGTCACTCTATGCTTTATGTATCTAGCTCCCTCTTGTCATTCAGATATCAGCTCAAAATCATCTCCTCTGAGACTGCCTTGCCTATACAATTTAATCACCTCCTTCCTCCCCAATATATTATCATGTCACCTTGTTTTATTTTCCTCCTAGTATTTATCACTATTTGAAAATTATCTTTCTCATTTCTTGTCTGTTTCTTCAACTAGAATATACACTGCATGAAAGCAGGGAACTTGTATTATAGACTACTGACTCTCCAGCACCTCATACAGTGCCTATCACATAGTATGTTCTCAATAAATATTTAAAGACTGAATGGATGCATGCATTGCAGGTGCTCCTGTGGCCCACAAAGGAGCAGTGGAAGTTTTTCACAGACTGGAAAAAAATGATTAAAATTCCACATGGCACCAGGCCATTATCAAAGAGCATGCTTTGTAAATGAACCTCTGTATAGCAAAGATGTTTTAATCCAATAGCAAATTCCATTTGGTATATGAATATGTGTATATTCGTATAAACTCATTTGGATGATAAATTTGTTTTCTTATGATTCTTGTTAAAAGAGGGGAAATCTAATGACAAAAATCATTAAATATTAGGATAGCAACGTTAGGATGGAATTTACATTTTTTTTTTGTTTTTTTAAGATTTCATTTTTTCCTTTTTCTCCCCAAAGCCCCCCAGTACATAGTTGTATATTCTTGGTTGTGGGTCCTTCCAGTTGTGGCATATGGGACGCTGCCTCACTGCTTGAGGAGCAGTGCCATATCCACGCCCAGGATTCGAACCAACGAAACACTGGGCCACCTGCAGCAGAGCGTGCGAACTTAACCACTCGGCCATGGGGCCAGCCCCAAATTTACATGTTTTTTAATAAATCCTTCTATTTCTACATTTTCTTTATAAACCAACAACTCACGCTTATTATATGGCAGATACTTTATACATATCATTTCATTCTATCCTCACAAAAACTATTGAGGAATGACATCAGCATGATGGCAGAGTAAGCTCTTCCCTTAGTCTCTCCCCCTAAGATGTAATGAAAAGGACATTCATAAACCAATAGGGGACACTCACACAACACAACAGACATCTGAGAGATCCACATAGCCATATGTCTAAAGGTGGGGGTGCTGGAACCCCAGGAGGCAACGGAAGAAGGTAAGTGGATCTCCTCTCCCTCCCCAGTGGCAGTGATCTAGGACATGGGCCCTCGTGTGACAGCTGGTGCTGACTCTGAGAGGAGAAGGGGGAAAAGGCAGCCCTCTGCAGGAATGCTCCACACCAAGGTGGGTAAGCAACCACAGGGCTGCCCTCACCAAGCTGAGCAGCCAAGGCAGGCAGCCAGTGAGTGCAGAGCAAGGAGCACAGGTGGGAAAGAAGGTGCCCCTTGGCCCCCATATCACCTGGTTCATCAGCTTAGCCAGTTGGCCAGAGCGGAGGATCCCAACCAGAGTGCCTGTACCTACCTGTGTAAAGCAGTGGCAGCAAAATGAAGAAAGCCCTTTTGGCACAGCTTCCAATGGATGGGCACAACAGACGGGTTGTGGCAGGCTCAGAAAACACAGCTCCTGACCCCTGCCCCAGTGGTGGCAGGTGGAATCTACAACTAGATACTACCACTACGCGACAGCAAAAGTCCACCCCATCAAACAACATGAAAAAACTTAATATGCCAGACCAGAAGGAAAATGACAAGTACCCAGAAACCAATCCTGAGCCAAAGAAATTTACACTCTAAATGACAGATAATTCACTCAAAATAGTTATCATAAAGAAACTCAACAAGTTACAAGAAAATTCAGACAGAGAGTTCAATGAACTTAGGAATAAAATTAATGAGCAGAGGGAATTCCTTACGAAAGAGATTGAAACTAAAAAAAAAAAAACATCAGAAATGCTGGAGATGAAGAATACAATGAATGAGATGAAAAAAATATGGAATCCTTAAAACACAGAGCTGATATTATGGAGCAAATAATTAGTAATTTAGAGGGCAGAAATACAGAAATCCTTCAGGCAGTGGTGGAGAGAGACTAAAAGAAATGAAGAAATTCTCTGAGAAATTTCCGACTCAATTAGGAAATGCAACATAAGGATTATAGGTATTCCAGTGGAAGAAGAGAGGTAGAATGGAGCAGAGAGCTTGTTCAAAGAAATAATAGCCAAGAACTTCCCAAACCTGGGGAAGCAGCTGGAATTACAAGTAAAAGAAGCTAATAGAACTCCTAATTACATTAATATAAAAAGAACTTCTCCAAGGTATATATTAGTAAAACTGGCAAAAGTCAATGACAAAGAAAAAATATTAAGGGCAGCAAGGCAGAAGAAAATAACCTACAAAGGAACCCCTATCAGGGTTTCAGCGGATTTTTAGTGGAAACCTACGAGCTAGGAGAGAGTAGAATGATAAATTCAAAATACTGAAGACAAAAACTTTCAGCCAAGATTATTCTATCCAGTGAAAATGTCCTTTGGATACGATCGAGAAATGAAAACTTCCCCAGATAAACAAAAGCTGAGAGAGTGTATCATGGCAAGACCCCCCACCCCCATTACAAGAAATGAACAAGAAGGTCCTCATACCTGGGGAAAAAAAGAAAGGGTGTACAAAGCCTTGAGCAAGAAGACAAAGAGACAGATAAAATCAGAAAATTACAGCTATCAGAACAGGTTAGCAAACACTTAATCATAACATTAAAGACAAAGGGAAGGAAAGCATCAAAAATAATTATAAGCACTTCATTTAAATCACAAACACAACACAAAATGGAGTAATTTGTGACAACAATAACTTAGACAGGGAAGAGGAAAGAGATGGAACCAGATTAGGCTAATGGTGACAAGAGGCTACCAGAAAATGGAGTATCTCATCTACGAGATCATTAACACAAACCTCATGGTAACCACTAAATAAAAAGTCAGGACAGGACCCACGACTAAAATATACAACTATGTACTTGGGGGGTTGAGGGAGAAAAAGCAGGAGGAAAAAAGTCAGGACAGAGACACAAATAATAAATACTGAGAAATACACAGGACAAGAAACAAGAGAAATACAGAACAACCAGAAAACAAGTGATAAAAAGGCAGTATTAAGCCCTCATATATCAATAATCACTCTAAATATAAATGGACTGAATTCTCCAACAAAAGACACAGAGTGGCTGGATGGATTAAAAAACAAGACCTAACAATATGCTGCCTGCAGGAAACACATCTCAGCTCCAAAGACAAAAACGGGCTCAGAGGGAAGGGAGAGAAGACGATACTCCAAGCTAATGGCAAACAAAAGAAAGCAGGGATTGCCATACTTAGATCAGACAAAGTAGATTTCAAGATAAAAAAGGCAATGAGAGACAAGGAGGGGCAGTATAATGATAAAAAGGACACTTCACAAAGAGGACATAACAGTTGTAAATATATATGCACCTGCCACAGGAGCACCAAAGTATATAAAGCAACTATCAACGGACCTAAAGAAAGAAATTGACAGCAACACAATAATAGTAGGGGACCTCAACCCCCCACTTAGATCAATGCATAGACCATCCAGACAAAAAGTCAAGAAGGAAATAGTGGAATTAAATGAAAAACTAGACCAAGTGGACTTAACAGATATATACAGAACACACCATCCAAAAACAACAGAATACACATTCTTCTCAAGTGCACATGGTACATTCTCAAATATAGACCATATGTTTGGAAATAAGGCAAGTCTCAATAAATTTAAGAAGACTGAAATCATATCAAACATCTTTTCCAAACATACTGCTATGAAACTAGAAATCTACTACAAGAAAAAAGCTGGGAAAGTGATAAATATATGGAGACTAAACAAGATGCTATTGAACCACCAATGGATCAATGAAGAAAATAAAGGAGAAATGAAAAAATATCTGAAGACAAATGAAAATGAAAATACACCATAAAAGTTCAAACGGGATGCAGCAAAAGTGGTCTTAAAAGGGGGGCTGGCCCCGTGGCCGAGTGGTTAAGTTCCCGTGCTCCACTGCAGGCGGCCCACTGTTTCGTCAGTTCGAATCCTGGGCGCGGACATGGCACTGCTCATCAAACCACACTGAGGCGGCGTCCCACATACCACAACTGGAAGGACCCACAACGAAGAATATACAACTATGTACCGGGGGGCTTTAGGGAGAAAAATTTAAAAATAAAAAAAAATTAAAAAAAGTGGTCCTAAAAGTGAAATTCATAGCAACATAAACCTACCTTAACAAAAAAGAAAAATCTCAAAAAGTAATCTTAACCTACACCTAACAGAACTAGAAAAAGAAGAACAAACAAAGCCAAAAGGCAGCAGGAGGGAAATAAAAATTAGAGCAGAAATAAAAGAAACAGAAACCAGAAAGACAGTAGAAAGGATCAATGAAACTAAGAGCTGGTTCTTTGAGCAGATAAAAAAACTGACAAACCCTTAGCCAGACTTACTAAGAAAAAAGAGAGAAAACTCAAGTAAGTAAAATTAGAACTGAAAGAGGAGAAATTAAAATGGACACCACAGAAATACAAAGTATTACAAGACAATAAAAAACTATATACCAACAAATCAGACAATCTAGAAGAAATGGATAAATTCTTAGTCTCATACAACCTGCCAAGACCGAATCAAGAAAAAATAGAGATCTGAATAGACCAATCATAAGTAAAGAGATGGAAATAGTAATCCAAATCTCCCAAAAATAAAAGTCCAAGACCAGATGGCTTCTCTTGAGAATTCTATCAAACATTCAAAGAAGATTTAACACATATCTTTCTCAAACTATTCGAAAAAATTGAAGACACAACATTTCCTAACTCATTCTCCCAGGCCAACATCACCCTGATACCAAAGCCAGACAAGGACAACACAAAGAAAGAAAATTACAAGCCATATCACCGATGAACAGAGATGCAAAAATCCTCAACAAAATATTGGCAAACCGAATACAGCAATACATTAAAAGGATCGTACAAGATGATCTACTGGGATTTAAACAGGGACACAGGGATGGCTCAACAGTCACAAATCAATCAATGTAATACACCACATTAACAAAATAAGGAATAAAAACCACACGATCATCTCAATAGATGCAGAGACAGCATTTGACAAGATCCAACATCCATTTATGATAAAAACTCTCAATAAAATGGGTATAGAGGGAAAGTACCTCAACACAATAAAGGCCCTATATGACAAACCCACAGCCAATATCATACTCAATGGGGAAAAGCTAAAGCCATCCCTCTGAGAATAGGAACAAGCCAGGAGTGCCCACTCTTGGCACTCTTATTCAGCTTGGTACTGGAGGTTTTGGCAAGAGCAATTAGGCAAGAAAAGGAAATAAATATATCCAAATTGGCACAGAGGAACTGAAACTCTCATTGTTGGCAGACAACATGATCTATATATGGAAAACCCTAAAGAATCCATCAGAACCATTGGGAGCAATCAAGAACCAGGGCGAAGTTGCAGGGCACAAAATCAACTTACAAAAATCAGTTCCATTTCTATCCTCTAATAATGAACTAACAGAAAGAGAACTCAAGAATACAATCCCATTTACAATCACAACAAAAAGAATAAAATACCTAGGAATAAATTTAACCAAGGAGGTGAAAGCCCTATACAATGAAAACTAAATGATATTATAGAAAGAAATCGATGATGACATAAAGAAATGCAAAGATATTTCATGCACATGGATTGAAAGAATAAAAATAGTTAAAATGCGCATATTACTTACAGCAATCTACAGATTCATGGCAATCCCAATCAGAATCCCAATGACATTCTTCACAGAAATAGAATAAAGATATGGGGCAACAAAAGACCCCAAATAGGGGTCAGCCCCATGGTTGAGTGGTTAAGTTTGCGTGTTCCGCTTCAGCGGCCCAGGGTTTCACTGGTTCAGATCCTGGGCACAGACATGGCACCGCTCATCAAGCTATGCTGAGGCGGCATCCCACATACCACAACTAGAAGGACCCACAACTAAAAATATACAACTATGTACCACGGACTTTGGGGAGAAAAAGGAAAAATAAAGTCTTTAAAAAAAAAAAACGACCCCAAATAGCTAAAGCAATCCTGAGAAAAAAGAACAAAGCTGAAGGCATCACAATCCCCGACTTCAAAATATCCTACAAAGCTACAGTAATCAAATCAGCATGGTACTGGTACAAAAAGAGACACACATATCAATGGAATAGAACTGAAAGCCCAGAAATAAAGCCGCACATCTACGGACAGCTAATCTTTGACAAAGGAGCCAAGAACATACAATAGAGAAAGGAAAGTCTTTTCAACAAATGGTGTTGGGAAAACTGGACAGTCACATGCAAAAGAATGAAAGTTAGACTATTATCTTATGCCATATTCAAAAATTAACTCAAAATGGGCTAAAGACTTCAAAGTAAGACATGAAACCATACAACTCCTAGAAGAAAATATAGGCAGTACACTCTTTGACATGAGTTTAGAAGCATCTTTTCAAATACCATGTCTACTCAGGCAAGGGAAACAAAACAAAAAATAAACAGATGAGACTACATCAGACTAAAGAGCTTCTGCAAGGCAAAGGAAACCAGGAACGAAACAAAAAGACAACCCACCAACTGGGAGAAAGTATTTGCAAATCATGTATCTGACAAGGGGTTAATCTCCAAAATACATAAAGAACTCACACAACTCAACAACAGAAAAACAAACAACCTGATCAAAAAATGGGCAGAGACATTTTTCCAAAGAAGAGCTACAGATAGCCAAGAGGCACATGAAAAGATGTTCAACATCACTAATCATCAGGGGAAACGCAAATCAAAACTACAATGAGATGTCACTTTAGACCTGTTAGAATGGCTGTGATTACCAAGACAAAACATAAGAAATGTTAGGATGTGGAGAAAAGGGAACCCTCACGCACTGCTAGTGGGAATGCAAACTGGTCCAACCAGTATAGAAAACAGTACGGAGATAGCTCAAAAATTAAAAATAGAAATATTATATGACCCAGCTATCCCACTACTTGGTATTTATCCAAAGAAGTTGAAATCAACAATTCAAAGAAACTTATGCACCCCTGTGTTCACTGCAGCATTATTCCCAATAGCCAAAACATGGGAGCAATGCAAGTGCCCATCACCTGATGACTGGATAAAGAAGATGTGGTGTATATATACAATGGAATACTACTCAGCCATAAAAAAACACAAAATCATCCCATTTGCAACAACATGGATGGTCCTTGATAGTATAATGTTACGCGACATAAGCCAGACAGAAAGATAAACACCAAATGATTTCACTCATATGTGGAAGATAAACAAACACATGGACAAAGAGAACAGTTTAGTGGTTACCAGGGGGAAGGGGGCTGAAGGGTGGGCCTAAGGGGTAAAGGGGCACATGTATACGGTGACTTACACATAGTAATGAACACGTGCAATTTCACAATGTTATCAACTATAATGACCTCAGTGAAAATTTTTTTAAACTATTGTCACCCCTATTTTATGGATGAGGAAATAACTGAGTCACAGGAACTAAAGTTACTTATATCAAGTACCACAGCTTATAAATCCGAACTTAGACCCAGGTCAGTGTGTGTCAAAGCATTTTTAACCACTATTCTTTATTATTTCTTTTTTACAATGAGCTTTATATCATGGAAAATTTTATAACTGCCTCTACCTGAAAATTTTTGTAGTATTTTCCTCCCGCAGAGTCAGTGTTTATGGATTTAGGAACTAAAACATAACTACTGGATAAAACTGAAATGTGAAAGGATTGGTATTTAGTTAAAGTCTAAAATGATCAGTAATTTCCAAAAACATGCCAA
Organism: Equus asinus; assembly: GCF_041296235.1. Classification (NCBI taxonomy): domain Eukaryota; kingdom Metazoa; phylum Chordata; class Mammalia; order Perissodactyla; family Equidae; genus Equus; species Equus asinus. Next base: position 11,311,091 of record NC_091809.1, read on the forward strand.
AATTTACATTTAAGAATTATCCAATAGAATCCTAACAAGCTTCCTTGCTCTGAAGTCTGCTCTGTCTGAAATTAATGTAGCTACTCCAGCTTTCTTTTGATTAGTGTTAGCACTGTAAAATCTTTCTCCATCCCTTTACTTTTAAATCAATATGTGTCTTCATATTTAAAGTGGATTTCTTAAAGACAACATATAGTTGGGTCTTGTTTTTTGTCCACTGCAACAATCTGTTTTTCAATTTATGCTTAGAATATAGAAAATATATTTAGACCACTGACATTTAAAGTGATGTAATAGCTACCATATTTGTTACTATTTTCCACTTGTTGCCTTTGTTCTTTGTTCCTATTTTTCATTTCTACTTTTTCTGCCTTTTGTGATTTTAATTGAGCATATTGTATGATTCTATTCCTCTCTTTTCTTAGCATATCAATTATACTTTTTACATTTTTTTTTAGGGGTTGCCCTAGAGTTTGCAACGTACAAGCATAACTAATACAAGTCCACTTTCAAATAACACTGTATCCCTTTCACAGGTAGTGTAAGTACCTTCTAACAACAACATATCCCTAATTCTTCCTTCCTGTCCCCTGTATCATGGCTATTCATTTCACTTGTACATAAGCTATAAAATGAATACATTGTTGCTATTATTATTTTGAACAAACTGCTTCCTGTTCAATCAATTAAGAATAAGAAAAATAAAAGTTTTTAACTTACCTTCACTCGTTCCTTTTCTAATGCTCTTTTCTTGATGCAGATCCAAGTTTCTGACCTATATCATTTTGTCTCTGAAGAATTTTTTCTTTTTTAAGATTGGCACCTGAGCTAACATGGGTTGCCAATCTTTTTTTTTCTTCTTCTTCTTCTTCTTCTTCTCCCCAAAGCCCCCCAGTACATAGTTGTATATTCTAGTTATGAATGCTTCTGGCTGTACTATGTGGGATGCCACCTCAGCATGGCTTGATGAGTGGTGTTACATCCACGCCCAGGATCCAAACTGGTGAAACCCTGGACCACCGAAGCAGAGCATGCAAACCCAACTACTCAGCCACAGGGCCTACCCCTGAAGAATTTCTTTTAACATTTCTTGCAAGGCAGGTCTACTAAGCAACAAATTCCCTCAATTTTCATCTGAGAAAGTCTTTATTTCTCTTTCACTTTTGAAGGAAAATTTCACAGGATCCAGAATTCAAGGTTGGTGAGGTTTTTTTCTCTCAATACTAAATATTTCACTCTACTCTCTTCTTGCTCACCTGATCTCTGAAAAGAAGTCAGGCGTATTTCTTATCTTTGTTCCTCTATAAGGTGTTTTTTACCTCTGGCTTCCTTCAATATTTTTTCCATCTTTCATCCTACAGTTTGAATGACATGCCTACGTGTAGGTTTTTTGGCACTTATTTGAGCTTCCTAGATCTTTGGTTGTTATCTGGCTTTAATTTGGGGAAATTCTTAGTCATTATTGCTTCAAATATTTCATCTGTTCCCTTCTCTCTTTCTCCTCCTTCTGTTATTCCCATCCCATTACATGTATGCTACATCATTTGTAATTGTCCCACAGTTCTTTGATATTCTGTTCAATTTTTTAAGTCTTTTTTCTCCTTGCTTTTCAGTTTTGAAAGCTTCTATTGACATATCCCCAAGGTCATGGATTCTTTCCTGAGCCATGTCCAGTCTACTAATGAACCCAAAGGCATTCTTCATTTCTGTTACAATGTTTTTGATGTAGCATTTCATCTAGATTCTTTCTTCAAATTTTCATCTCTCTGCTTACATTACCCATCTGTTCTTGCATGGTGTCTCCTTTTTCCATGAGAGCCCTTAGCATATTAATCATAGCTGTTTTAAGTGCATAGTCTGATAATTTCAACATCCTTGCCACACCTGAATGTGGTTCTGATGCTTACTGTGTCTCTTCAAACTGTGCTTTTTGCATTTTAGTATGCCTAGTAATTTTTTGTTGAAATCTAGACATGATATACTGGGTAAAAGGAACTCCAGTAAATAGACCTTTAGTGATATAGTTGTAAGGTGCGGGAGGAAGGGAAGAGCTCTATATTCCCAGGATTAGGTCTCAGGTTTTTAGTGAGCCTGTGCCCCTTCACACGTGCTTCTCAGTTTTTTCTTCCCCTTAGGCAGGACAGGATGGCTAGAGAGAGCTGGAGTTGGACATTTCCCTTCTCCAAGTTTCATCAGGCTTGGATAAAGCCCTAGCAGGTCAGGCTCTAGTAACAGTTTATCTTGAGGCCTTGTTAAGAAGAACAGAATGGTCTGGACTATTTCAAAATGATTCCTTTACTTCCTCCTGCCAGAAGCCTGAGAGGATTTTTCTCCAGTATTGGCTGTTAGAACCTGGCAGAGCTCTTGGAAATAAAACTCAAAAAAATGTATTGGAGCCTCACTACGAATGCACCCTCCTGGAATTTTTAACTCTCAAACTTGTCCACACTGAGCCCCCAGCAATCCACCAATTACAGTTTAGGTTTCTCACCTTGGCACTGGTTCCTGTGGAGGTTTCTGCTCTAGACTTTCTGCTTAGGTAAGTTGGGATTTTCTGTGTCCTCTTGTCTTTAATTTCAGGGGCAGCAATTTGCCCTGGGACCTCACTTCTCATACGGAAGTTGCTGATTTTCAGTTTGTTCAGCTTTTTACTTGTTGTTAGGATGAACTCCAACTTCAAACATCCTTACATGCTGGACTGGAAACCTAATAAGCTTCCTCAACTCTGTAAAATACAATTTGAAAAACTCCAGCTGAGGTAGGCAACTTTTTATATGCTTGAAGAGCCACTTTTTCTACTAAGAGGAACTACTGGACAAGTGATCAGAAGACACTGAAGCCTTTTTAGAGGTGTTTACAATCAGGGAAATCCCTGAGCTCCAAGATAGCTGTACCTTTAGGAACCAAAGTAAATAAATTACCTTTATATTTGAGGTTTAATCAGAAATCTCAGGTAACCTGAAAGTGCCAATAGAGAAGCCCTCTATTGCTAGATGTTAGAGGTCATTTATCAACACACTTGATAAACATAACATAGGTATAACTGGCAATTACATGACCTCTTCCTCCCTCAAACAACAAAAGGATGTTTATGGGGGATGAAGATGGCAGCATAAGAAGAGCCTGATCTTACCTCCTCCCACTTTCACAACAAATGTACAGCTACATATGGATCAATTCCCCCTGAAAAGAAACTAGAAGCTAGTGGAACACCTGCTTCACAACAAAGGAGAAAAAGGACCACATCAAGATGGGTAGTAGAGGCAGAGAAATAGCCCCAAATACCCCCATCCCCAGCATGGTGGCACACAATAGAGAGGAATGTCACCAGATGGGCACTTCTCCCAGAGAGTGAGGGGTGGGCTCCCCAAATCAGGCAGTCCAGCCCCTGGGGTCTGCACCAGAGAGACAAGTTCCCAAAATATGCGGCTTAGAAAACCAACGGGGCTGACAACCAAGGGTTCCAAAGTGCTAAAGGAAACAGATCCCCTCCTAAAGAGGAAACATGCAGTCTCACTCACCTAGAGACCCAGAAAAATAACAGCAGTCTGAAAAGTGCTAAAACTATATGTGAAAGAGAGTCATTTGTGAATCTAAAAACAGCAGCTAGAGGGGTGGGGGATGGTGAAAACACTCACTGGGGACTGAGGCACTGGCAGAGGCCACTGCTGCGCTCCCCACCTAACCTGCCCACACAGGTGGCTACAGCATTCCCTGCTCTCTGGCAGGTCATGCAGGTGTGAGCAGACACAGCATTCTCATGCACCCTAGCTAAAGTCTGAGAGCCCATGCCACTGTGACTGAAGAATGAGTGACAGAGGCATTATCCCACTCCCAGCCTAAAGCCGAAATGAATTCCCCTGCCCCTGGTCTGGGGCTCACAAGAGCGAGCAGTCACGACAACCTCTCACTCCCAGCAACATCCCCCGAGCCTACCATCACACAAGAGCAAAGACAGGGCACATTCCAGCTGCAATGTGAAAGCCCATGAGCATGCTCATTCAAGTCAACCTGCCCCCTGCTTGTGAAGCCAGAAAGCAAGCCCTGCACCCTACACTCTCAAACTTCCTGGCTAAAGCCAGGAGGCTAATGGAATCAAAACAGGGGACACTCCCTGACTGCCTGGCCCTGGTAGCTGTTGTTCCTGAAGTCCATGGAACTGTAACAATCAGAAAGACAGTTCTTAACAGGCTACCACCCCCCCAGGGCACTGCACCAACAGCAGGCTGAAACACAAACCTAGTCTTCCTATAAAAAAAGGCATATTTACCTAGCCTGGAGCTTCACCCTGAGGGAGAGGCTTCAGGTTTCCCACACATCTAGAGGCTAATGAGGCACTCTCAGGGAATGCAAGAAAGGAGATACTATCCTTGCACACCCCCTTGGCCTCACTACAGCTCAACAAGACTCCCCAGAAGGGGAACCCCAATATCTGCAACTATTGCCCTGGGGACACAACCACATCTCCTAGTCTGGAGGCCAGTAGGGATTACAACTGTAGCCCCAGAGGGCTTCCAATCAACCTGAAACTAGGTGCTAAATGAGATCTGTCCTCTTGGAACACTGACAAGTCTTGGCACACCCTCAACAACAGAGGCACATCAAGAATAAATCAGACAGTCTAGACAAACACAAAAGTTTAGAGAGACAACTGAGTAGGGTTGAACGAGAAGGACCATCACCTACACAAGACCACACTTTCAAGATTGAGAGAGGTAGGAGTTTTCCCTAATACATAGAAACAAACACAGAGAGCCAAGCAAATGAAAAAACAAAGAAATATGCTCTAAACAAAGGAACAGGATAAAACGTCAAAAAAAGACCTTAATGATACAAAGATAAATAATCTACCTGATAAAGAATTCAAAGTAATGGTCATAAGGATGCTCACAGAACTTGGGAGAAGAATGGATAAACAGAGTGAGAAATTCAACAAAGAGTCAGAAAATATAAGAATAACCAGTGAGAGCTGAAGAGCGCAATAACTGAAATGAAAAATACACTAGATGGAATCAATAGCTGATTAGATGACAGAGAAGTATGGATCAGTGAGCTGGAAGACAGGGTAGTGGAAATCACCCAATTAGAACAGAAAAAGAAAAAAGAATTTAAAAAATGAGGAAAATTTAAGGGACCTCTGGTGCAAGGTCAAGGATACTAACATTTGCATTATAGGGGTCCCAGAGGAGAAAAAAGAGAGAAAGGGGCAGAAAACCTATTTGAAGAAATAATGGTTGAAAACTTCCCTAACTTGGCTAAGGAAACAGAGATTCGGGTCCAGGAAGAACAGAGAGTCCCAAACAAGATGAACCCAAAGAGATCTACACCAAGACATATCATAAGTGAAATGGCAAAAGTTAAAGATAAAGAGAGAAAAACCACTAGTCACACACAAGGGACTATCAAATGATTTTTCAGGAGAAACCTTACAGGCCAGAAGGGAATGACAGGATATATTCAAAGTGCTGAAAGGAAAAAACTTACAACCAAGAATACTCTACCTGGGAAGGTTATCCTTCAGAATTGAAGAAGAGTTTCTCAGACAGGGACACTACCACTAAACAGTTCAGCACCACTAAACTAGCCTTATAAGAAATGTTAAAGGGACTTCTTTAAGCAGAAAAAAAAGGGCCATAACTAGAAATCAGAAAATATACGTAAGAAAAAACCTCACTGGTAAAGGCAACTATATAGTAAAGGTAGTGGATCAAGAACTTATAAAACTAGCATGAAAATTAAAGGAAAAAAGCAGTAAAATCAACTGTAGTTACAGTAAGTAGTTAAGGGATACATGATAAAAACTTGTAAAATATGACATCAAAAACATAAACTGGGGGATTTAAAAATATAGAGCTTTTAGAATGCATTCAAACTTAATGAACTTTCAACTTAAATAGACCTCTCTACATAGAGATTGTTATATATGAACCTCACGGTATCCACAAACCAAAAACCTATAATAGATATACAAAAAATTAACAGAAAGGAACTCACATGTAACAATAAAGAAAGTCAACAAACCACAAGGGAAGAAAGGAACAGAGACGAACTACAGAAACAACCAGAAAACAATTAGTAAAACTGCAATAAGTACATATCCATCAATAATTACTTTAAATGTAAATGTACTAAATTTTCAAATCAAAAGACAAAGGGTGGCTGAATGGATCAAAAAACAAGACACATCTATATGCTATGTCTAAGAGACTCAATTCAGATCTAAAGACACACAGAATGAAAATGAAGGGATGGAAGAAGATATGCCATACAAATGGAAAAAAAAGAAAGCTGGGGTAGCAATATTACTATCAGGCAAAATAGACTTTAAAACAAAGACTGTAACAAAAGACAAAGAATGGCAATATCTAATGACAAAGGGATCAATCCAACAAGAGGATATAACATTTGTAAATATTTATGCACCCAACATAGGAGCACCTAAATATATAAAGCAAATACGTAAAGAGAGAAACTGAAGTAATACAATAATAGTAGAGACTTTAATACCTCACTTACATCAAACGATAGATCATCCAGACAGAAAATCAACACGAAAACACTGGCCTTAAATAACACACTAGAACAGAAAGACTTAATAGATACATAAAGAACATTCCATCCAAAAACTGCAGAACATACATTCATTTCAAGTGCGCATGGAACATTCTCCAGGGTAGATCACATGTTAGGCCACAAAAAAGTCTCCAGAAATTTAAGAAGACTGAAATCATATCAGGCATCTTTGCTGACTACAATAATGTAAAACTAGAAGTCAACTATAAGAAGAAAACTGGAAAGAACACAAATACATGTAGACTAAACAATATGATACTATACAACCAACGGGTCAACAAAGAAATAAAGAGGAAATCAAAAAATACCTTGAGACAAATGAAAATGGAAAAACAACATTCTAAAATCTATGGGATGCAGCAAAAACAGTTATAAGATGGAAGTTTATAGCAATACAGGCCTATTAAGAAAGAAGAAAAATCCTGAATAAACAATCTAACTTTACACCTAAAGGAACTAGAAGAGGAAGAACAATGATCAAAGTTAGTAGAAGGGAAAAAAAAATAAAGTTCAGAGCAGAAATAACTGAAAGAGATGAAGAAACCAATAAAGATGATCAGTGAAACTAAGAGTTGGTTCTTTGAAAAGATAAACAAGACTGATAAACCTCTAGCCAGACTCATCAAGAGAGGACCCAAATCAATAAAATTAGAAAGGAAAGAGGAGAAGTTACAACCAACAGAAATACAAAAGACCATAAGAGATTACTATGAACAATTATACACCAACAAACTGGATAACCTAGAAGAAATGGACAAATTCCTACAAACACACATCTTTCAAGATTGAATCATGAATGAATAGACCAATTACTAGTAACAAAACTCAATCAGTAATTTAAAAACTTTCAGAAAAACAAGTCCAGTACCAGACAGTTTCACAGGCGAATTTTACCAAAGACTTAAAGAACAGTTAATACCTATCCTTCTCAATTTATTCCAAAAAATAGAGGAAGAGGAAGAAATGCTTCTAAACTCATTTTTTTTAAAGATTTTATTTTTCCTTTTTATCCCCAAAGCCCCCCAGTACATAGTTGTGTATTTTTAATTGTGGGTCCTTCTAGTTGTGGCATGTGGGATGCTACCTCAGCATGGCTTATTGAGCAGTGCCATGTCCGTGCCCAGGATTCGAACCAGTGAAACCCCAGGGCACTGAAGCAGAGTGCATGAACTTAACCACTCAGCCAAAGGGCTGGCCCATCCAAACTCATTTTATGAGGCCAACATTACCCTGATACCAAAACTAAACAAAGACATCACAAAAACAGAAAATTACAGACCAATATCTGTGATGAACACAGATGCAAAACATTATGTTAGCAAAACCAAACTCAACAATACATTAAATGGATTATACACAACGATCAAGTGGGATTTATGCCAAGAATGCAAGGCTGGTTCAATATCCACAAATCAAAGTGATAGGATAAAACTCATATGATCATATCAACAGATGCAGAAAAGCATTTAACAAAATTTAACATCTACTTATGATAAAAACTCTCAATCAAGTGGGTATAGAGAGAATGTACCTCAACATAATAAAGGCCATATATGACAAATCCATAGCTAACATCATATTCAACAGTGAAAAACTGAAAGATTTTCCTCTAAGATCAGGAAGAAGACAAGAATGTCCACTTTTGCCACTTTTATTCAACATAGTAAGACATCCTAGCGAGAGCAATTAGGTAAGGAAAAGAAATAGAAGGCATCCAAATAGAAAAGAAGTAAAACTGCCTCTGTTTGCAGATAACATGATATTACATATAGAAAACCCTAAAGACACCATCAAAAACTGTTAGAGCTAATAAATACATTCAGTAAAGTTGCACAATACAAAATCAACATGCAAAAATTGTTGTACTTTTATACACTAGCAATGAATTATCAGAAAGAAAAATTAAGAAAATAATCCCATTTACATTTGCATCAAAAAGAATATAGTAACTAAGGATAATTTAACCAAGGAGGTGAAAGACCTGTATACTCTGAAAACTATAAAACACTGATGAAAGAAGTTGAAGATGACACAAATAAATGGAAAGACATATCGTGCTCATGGTTTGGAAGGATTAATATTGTTAAAATGTCCATACTATGCAATGCAATCTACAGATTTAATGCAATGCTATCAAAATTCCAATGGCATTTTTCACAGAACTAGAACAAACAATCCTAAAATTTGTATGGAACCACAAAAGAGCCCGAATAGCCAAAGTAACCTTGAGAAAGAAGAACACAGCTTGAAGTATCAAGCTCCTTGATTTCAAAGTATACTACAAAGCTATAGTAGTCAAAATAGTATGATACTGGCACAAAAACAGGTACCTAGGTCAACAGAACAGAGAACCCAGAAATAAACCCATGAGTATATGGTCATTTAATCTATGACAAAGAAGGCAAGAATATATAATGAAGAAACGACAGCCTTTTCAATAAATGGTGCTGGGAAAACTGGACAGCTACATGCAAAACAAAAAGAAACTGGACCACTATCTTACACCATATACAAAAATATATTTGAAATGGATTAAAAGTTTGAATGTAAGACCTGAAACCATTAAACTCCTAGAAGAAAACATAGGCAGTATGCTCTTTGACATCGGTCTTAGTAATATTAGTAATATTTTTTTAGACCTGTCTCCTCAGGCAAGGGCAACCAAAGAAAACATAAACAAATAGGACTAAATCCAACTAAAAAGCTTTCAAACAGTGAAGGAAACCATCAACAAAATGAAAAGGCAAGCTACTGAATGGGAGAAGATATTTGCAAATCATATATCTGATGGGTTAATATCCAAAATACATAAAGAAGTTATACAACTTAATATCAAAAAAACAAACAACTTAACAAAAAATGGGCAGAGGGCCTGGAAAAACATTTTTCCAAAGAAGACACACAGACAGCTAACAGGCACATGAAAAGATGCTTAACATCACTAATCCTCAGTGAAATGCAAATCAAAACCACAATGAGATATCACCTCACATCTTTTACAATGGCTATCATCAAAAAGACAAAAAATAACAAGTGTTGGCAAGGACATGGAGAAAGAAAACCCTCATGCACTGTTAATGGAAATGTAAATTGGTGCAGCCACTGTGGAAAACAATATGGAGGTTCCTCAAAATATTAAAAATAGAACTACTATATGATTCAGCAGTTCCACTGCTGGGTATATATTAGAAAACAAAAACATTAATTTGATAAGATATATGCACCCCTATGTTCACTGCAGCATTATTTACAATAGCCAAGATACAAAAGCAACCTAAATGTCCATTGATAGATGAATGGATAAAGATGATGTGGTATATATACAAAGAAATATTATGCAGCCATAAAAAGAATGAAATCTTACCATTTGTGACACCATGGATGGACTCAGAAGGTATTATGCTAAGTGAAATAAGTCAGACAAAGATAATTCCTTTACAACTTCACTTATAGCGGAATCTAAAAAACAAAACAAACAAACCAGCAAAACAAAAGAGGAACAGACTTATAAACAAACTGGTGGTTGCCAGAAGGGAGGAGGGTTGGGGGTAGGTGAAATAAGTGAATGAGATTAAGAGGTGTAAACTTTCACTTATAAAATAAAGTCGTGGGCATATAATGTATAGGGAATATAGTCAATTATATTGTAATAACTTTGTATGGTCACAGATATTTCAGTTAAATATATGTTGGAGCTCCTTACTCTATTCTCCTTATTAACTCTCTCTCATATTTTCTACTACTTTTTCTCTCCTGCATTCTGGATAATTTATTCTGATGTATATTTCATTTCACTAATTCTTTCTTCATTTATGTCTAATATGCTGCTAGACCCACTTATTGAGTCTTCAGCAGGTGGCAGAAATGGAAAACTGGGACTAGAGACTTGTAAAACTGAAAAAATTAGCAATGTTAACATCTGAGTTATACCTATAAAAACAATTCATTCATCCATTTGTCATGGTTCCTAACCTGTCAACATGGATTACACCAGGAGCAAACCCTAAGTCAAGTATTCAAGTGCAGGTAGTTTATTTGGGGTGAAACACTGGCCTGGAATCAGAGAAGTTAAACAGGAAAGGAAGGAAGTTAATAAAGGGTTTATTATCAAGAAAGTTAACACTGTAAGCAATTGAAGCTTAATCCTTGTGAAGAACTCTGCAAGAATGGTGTTTCTCCAACTTCAAGGTGCACAACATCACCTATTTAAGCAGAGATTCCTAGACCTCACTCCCAGAGATCCTGATTCAGTAGTTTTGGGGTGGGTTTTGTGAAAATAAATACAGGAAACCTCATTTAAAATGGAGCTGGGGAGCCCTGAAGGGGAGCTTGCATGCACTATCACTTGCCATACCTTACAGACCCCAAACAGGAAAAAGCATACCTCACAATCCCCAACAGGAAGAGGCTTACTTGACACACCCCAGCAGGAGGAAGGAAGAATTTCTTTTTGCCCAGCAACAGCGTGGCCAATGAGAAACCATCACACTCAGTCAATGAGAAGTCATTACCACCATGAACTCAGTCTCCTCCAAAAGACTTTTGTTCAAAACAGCCCCTCCCAGCTTTCATCTTTCCTCTGTAAAAGCAAGCCCCTCTCCTCTCTTCTCTGGACTTGCCTATGGTTAGCCATAGTTTGCATGTCCCAAATTACAAGTCCTCCGCTCTTCCCAAATACATTCATTTTGCTGGTAAAATAACAGGCTCTTTTGTTTTTTAAGGTCAACAGTTCTAAGAATTTGTATTTCTAACCAACTCCCAGGCAGTAGTGATGTTAATGCTACAGGTCAGTGGATCACACTTTGAGTAAGCAGTAGTATAGAACACACTTCTGAGGGAGTTATCTTGCCCAAGAGGCAAGGAAACTGGGGTATTTATCCAACAACTCCCAACAGTCATTGTTTTACAAGGCTGCTCTCAAACAGCATTAATTCCCTGGTACTTCCTCCCTGACTGCACATTGGCAGAGCAGGTGTCAGCAGCCAAGAGAAACCCCTCAGGAAATGAGTCACATGTGCTGGCAGCTGAAATCAGTTTGGCATGTATTGACATAGAAAATGCCAAGGAAATGTGAGCAGATCATTGACACCATTTGCTACACTGCTATGTATAGTGTCATGGGGAAAATACACATTAAGCAAGAAATTACACAAATAAATTACAATGATAAGTGGTATAAAAGTAAATTACATGAGACTCCCACTAAAGATAGCCTCATATTATTTCAGACAGCAACCTCCTAGAGTAGTTGATGCTGACCAAAACAATGCACTTTTACAACTCTGTCAAATGCCAACTCCAGATCGGTATCATATACATCTGCCATTACTGAATGCACAGTATCTTATTTGAAGTCACTGTGATTGGCAGTTTACATTACAAATGTGTGCGTAATTATTATTAAGTTTTCCATTTGTTTCATTTGGATAAACCTTAGCTAAGATTTACTTTGTTTTATAAACCTTAAATTGCAAATATGAAAAGCAAGCTATGTTTATTTACTTCAATTATTTTTTTTTTATTAAATGGTTTCACCAAGAGAAAACCTAAACCAGTATTGTATTTTCAGAAGTATGTTATAATTTATTCTATGCTTTTTTTATTTTGTAAATCTATACTCACTTTCCTTCCTAAATATATTTATCTCCTTAAAGCATCTAAAGAGTTAGCAACTGCAAAGTTAGGGAACAGTCCACAAAACTATCCTTACTTCAGTGGTTTCAAGCTCACACTCAGATTTGATAATTTCCTGGAAGCACTCACTGAAAGCTGTTGTACTCACAGTTACAGTTTATGACGGGGAACGGACATAGATTAAAATCAGCCTAGGTTAGAAACACATAGGACAGAGCCTAGGAAAGGAATAAGTGTGGAGCTTCCAGTTGGCCTCTTCTATGGACAGTGTTATTTTCATGGTATCAATGTGTGACAACACCCACAGAGTACTGCCAAACAAGGAAGCTCATCTGAGCCTTGGTGTCGAAAGCATTTATTGAGGCTCCGTAACAGTCCCATGGCTGATTGCCCACATGGCTGATCTCATTTTCTGGCTCCTTAAGAAGTCAAGCTGATACCGCTTGACTCTAAGTACCATCCTAAATCACACTGTTACTATCTGGCTTGGCCCAAGGTCCCCCCGCAAACAAAAACATTTCTGTCAGGCATGATATCCCAGGGCTTAGCAATTACCTCCCAAAAGCCAAGAGCTCAGGCCAGATTTCTTTTTGGGCAAGTTTAAATTCTCTACTACACTGTGCCTTACTCTGTTCTCATTGTGTGTGGTCACTGCACTAAAAAGCCCTGACATTCTTCTTCACCTTTTTGAGCTTAACTGCCACATTATGATATTGATAAAAATATAACTAGTTGTGGACTTTTGTAATATACATGCTTCAACACTGCTAGACTCTCATTAGTATTTGGGAAAAAGTCAGTTTATTTGTTATTTGAAACCCACCCAAGACTCACGGCTCAATCTTATTCTAGTATCATCAGTGAAAGTTTTCTTTTTCCATATATAGGCATACCTTGTTTTATTGTGCTTCACTTTCTTGTACTTTGTAGATACCGCGTTTTTGCGAGACCCTCCACCAGCAAAAAGATTGCGACTTGCTAAAGGCTCAAACGATGGTTAGCATTTTTTAGCGATGAAGTATTTTTTAATTAAGGCATGTACATTTTTTGTTGCTGTTTTTAAAGATTTTATTTGGGGCAGGCCCGGTGGCGCAGCAAATAGTGCACACGTTCTGCGTCTCGGCGGCCTGGGGTTTGCCGGTTTGTATCCCGGGTGCGGACATGGCACCACTTGGCAAACCCCATGCTGTGGTAGGCGTCCCACATATAAAGTAGAGGAAGATGGACATGGATGTTAGCTCAGGGCCAGTCTTCCTCAGCAAAAAGAGGAGGATTGGCAGTAGTTAGCTCAGGGCTAATCTTCCTCAAAAAAAAAAAAAGATTTTATTTTTCCCTTTCCTCCCCAAAGCCCCCCAGTACATAGTTGTGTATATATATATTTTTTGGTTGTGGGTCCTTCTAGTTGTGGCATGTGGGATGCCGCCTCAGCATGGCCTGATGAGTGGTGCTATGTCCACGCCCAGGATCCAAAACAACAAAACACTGGGCCGCCCCAGAGAAGCGTGTGAACTTAACCACTCGGCCACAGGGCCAGCCCTCTGTCTTTTTAGACATAATGCTATTACACACTTAATAGGCTACAATACAGTGTAAACATAACTTTTATATGCACTGGGAAACCAAAAAATTCCTGTGAATCGCTTTACTGCAGTATTTACTTTACTGCAGTACTCGCTTTACTGCAGTGGTCTGGAATTGAACCCACAATCTCTCTGAGGTATGCCTGTATTGGTCTTCATTGCTATATATGTCATATTTTGCAAAATAATAATGAGGATAATCAATCTATGATGTAATACCTCTTCTTTAATATCAGGATGAAAATCTGGCTTTTTGAAAAGCTATCAATTGTACATCAGATAGTTAAATTTTCCTTTCATGAGATGATTACTATACTTGAAAACAATTACTTAGGAGCGCATTGTTCTCTCTCTGAGGCAGCAAAGATAACTTCCTAAAACTTGCTAAAAACCTGAAGATTGCTACTCTTTAAACACTAACTTTTAGTATTTATAAATTGTTATGCTTCAAATCCCCTCTGCAATACAAACTATTGAGTGATATCCATGCATGTAAAAATGCAGTATCTAATCATTCTTTTCCTTAAAGGCACAGAAACTCCCTAACAATTTTATTTTTGGTTCCGTTAGATAGGAGAATGCCCCCTGTTGCGCACTTTGTAATACAGTCATACAAATGTCTGAGTATGAACATTTAAAATCTTACTGCAAAAAATGTTATGTTGGAAACAAAACTTGTATTTTATAAATGAGAAATCTTGATGTAATATTTATGAAACAAATCTTAGCAATGTTAAAATTAGTGAACATAAATCATTTTTTCCAATGTTGAACAATTCTTTTATAAAAGTATGAAAACATTTTTTTAATCTTGAAGAAAATAACACTTTCCTTTGAATTAATATAAGTTGGTACTTGTATTACAAAAAACGTTATCCAGGGCCCACCCAGTGATATAGTGGTTAAGTTTGCAAGCTCTGCTTCAGCAGCCCGGGGTTCACCGGTTCAAATCCTGGGCAAGGACCTAGATACCTCTCATTACACCATGCTATGGCAGCATCCCACATACAAAATAGAGGAAGAGTGGCAACACATGTTAGCTCAGGGCCAATCTTCCTCATCAAAAAAAAAAAAATGTTATCCAAACAAAATAGAAAATATATTGTATCTAAAACTTAATGCCAGAAATTTTTACTGAGGGTATAATATTTAATGTAAGTGGCTAAGAAAATCTTATAATGAGGTTAGAAAACATATTTGATATTTAGTATTATTTTGTGTCTTAAAATCTTGGAAGAGAACATTTTGACTAAAACATGCAAATGCAACAAATCTAACAATAAATGTGACAAGAAAGCAAGTAAACATATTTTTAATCCACAAACAGCAGCATATCATAATATAATGAATAATCACCATAAGAATGATAGTAAATTTACATATATATTATTTTCTAAAAACTTGAAGATACTAAAGAAATATCTATGCAAAGCAAATGCATAAATTAATAATATTAAAATGTTTAAAAATAAACCATAAATATATCTTGCGACTACTTCCACCTTGTGCTTAGCTGCATTTTCTCATTCCTTATTATGTTAATGAAATTCTGAACATTAAGTGAAATGCTAAATCTCAGGCTGAGATCTTAGCATATTAGTTGTTCTTAAGGATTTCCTGCCCTCCAGTGGTATCTGCCTTAATATTTTCACTGCACCTTTCAACATTACAAAGAGAAGACACATCACTTATACATTTACATTTTGAAATTATATCACACTGTATGGCAGCATCTAACTTTTCTTTCATTACAGGTTCACTCTCAGTTTGTACCCATGCAACACATCTTGCAACTTGTACAGTGCAATTACTGCTTTTGTTTTGTACAATGTGTGCTGAATCACACTGAGACTGTGGAAACTGATCTGTCTTATCTTTAAGTGAGAACTGGTGAAAATTATCATTTTGTTTATGAATTTTGGCATTGTTTTTAGCAATCCTATCATGTGGAAGTTTTGCCATCCTTTCTAAATAAAAACTGTTAGTTGTTTCTTTGGTTTTGATGGATCTCCTATTTGAATCTTCAATTTGCTGCAATATTTGATCTTCATCTTCAGACAGCTAAAAGAAATTTAGTAATTTTGCTGTAAACGATGCTTTAATTTTAAAAAATCATTCAATGACTTCAAAGCAGACATTCTTAAATTCACATCATGGAAAATTTCAAAATACAGAAGAGACTTTGGCAGGTGGCAAGTCAACCTGGACTTTTGATTTTTAAAAATCATGGAGGTTATGGATTTTTTAAATAACAAGAACAATAATGATAATGACAATCCTTGTATTAAAAATTCAAAAGAAAGGGTCGGCCCTGTAGTGTAGCGGTTAAGTCAGGCGGGCTACACTTCAGCAGTCAAGGTTCATGGGTTCAGATCCCATGGACCTACACTACTGCCAAGCCATACTGTCTTGGCAACCCATATACAAAATAGAGGAAGATTGGCACAGATGTTAGCTCAGGGCTAATCTTCCTCAGCAAAAAAAAAAAAAAAAAAAAAAAGAGGAAGATTAACAACCCATGTTAGCTCAGAGAGAATCTTCCTCACCAAAAAAAAAGAAAGAAAGCAAAAGAGCTAAAAAAGAGAAGGGGAATTTTGTCTCTTATCAGTCTCTATAATCACAGGCTACATCATCCCCCTACCCTTTCACACAGAGGAAACAATATACACCACACTCTTCAACCACTTAAAAAGAATGGAGTAGAAGTAATAACTTCGAAAGAAACAGTTGACACAAATAACTTGTTCAACTATTCACTCATTGACTTTAGTCAAAAAATATCTATATTGTATCTTTTATGGGCCCAGTCTCATAAAAGAAACAACTTAAGGAGAGTATCGGCTAACAGAAAATCAAATAGACAAAAGGAAAATTAAACAGCAATAAATATCACAACTGTTACATAAAAAGTCAAATTTTAAGTACTTTTAATAGGTTTATATTTCAATTTACTAGCTTGAATTTTTCAACTTCACAAAAGATTTATCTCTTAATTACTGCACTAACCAAAATATTCTTTTAGCGAAAATCTTATATAAAAGTACTGATTAGCCGAGATAAAAAAAAAAAAAAAAGGCAGAGTTAACATTAAAAACCAAAATGAGGTATACGTCTCAGTTGTTTGGCACTGAAATAGGAAAAGTAAGCCCAAGAAACAGCATTAAGACTGGCTGCACACAAATTAGTGAAAACAAGCTCAATACATTTGTTTATTCAAGAAACAAGTATTTTTTAGCATCTGCAATGCAAGTGAAGCAGACACAGTTGCTGCCCTCTTAAAGCCCACGTTCTCATTGGTGGAAATGGCATTAACCAAATAATCACACGCGTGCATATGTAATGACAGAATGAGAAAAGCACTATGAAAAACAAGTATGAAGGACCTTGAGAGGATAATTGAGGGGCCTAATTTAGATTGAGGAACCAAAGAGGGGCTTTCAGAAGTAGCGACATATTTACGCTAAGACCTAAAGGATGAGTAACAGTAAGGCAGAGGAAACAGGATATATAAATAAATGCCCTGAAGCAGAAAAGAGACTGATAAACTAAGGAAAGTGAAATGTCATACGTGTGGAGTGTGGTGAGACAGGGAGAACACCAGAAGTTGAAGATGTAGCCAGACTCTAAAGTAAAACAGAAATCCACTCATAAGAATAACATGATTCAATTTAAGTTTTCAAAAGATCACGATGACTGCTAACTGGAGAAAAAGTGTAACAAGAGTGGAAAATAGATCTCTTAGGAAACAACCACAATAGTTCAAGAACAAGATGATGGTACCTTAACTAGGGTATTGACACCAGAAGTTGAGGAAGTAGATAAATATGCCAAGTATTTTGGAAGTACAATTGACTGAATGAAGTGATGGAATGAATGTGGTTAAGGAAGGCAGATGAGGCAGAAAGAAATGACAGTTAATTACTAAGTTTCTAGAGTGAGCAATTGAGTGGACAAAAAGGTATCACTAATATAGGAAATATCAATAAAACTGACTTGGGGAGAAGATCAGGGGAATTCAGTTTGAGGAATAAAAATAAGGAGATTTTTGTGAAACATCCAAGAAGAGGTATCCGCTAGGAAACTGGACATCTAAATAAGGATCTGGGCTAAAGTCATAAAGTTGAGAACTGTCATCAACTAGACAGTATATAAGTCATTGGAGCACATAACATCATCTAGAGTTTGGAATGTAGGTTAAGAGAAGAA
The DNA here is from genome assembly GCF_041296235.1 of Equus asinus. Classification (NCBI taxonomy): domain Eukaryota; kingdom Metazoa; phylum Chordata; class Mammalia; order Perissodactyla; family Equidae; genus Equus; species Equus asinus. The sequence continues at coordinate 11,329,084 of NC_091809.1, forward strand.
AAGGATCCTGCAGCAAACCATAAACACTATGACATTTATATAGGAGGAAGGGTGGAAGAGAAGTAGACAAAGGCATAAAGTAGCACTCAAAGAGGTATGAAAAAACCAAAAGAGTGTGTTATCATAAAAGCAAAGAGAAGAAAATGTTTCCAAAAAAAGAACATAATTTCTATTAATATTACTAAAAGTTCTTGTAAAATAAAAACTTTAGTGTCCAACGAATTTGACAAAATAGAAATCACTGGGGTCCTTCCTTAGCAAGAGCAGTTCAGATGGAAAGTGAAAGACAAAAGGTGGACGAAATGAATACGGAAGAATTGATGGAGGAGAATTCCATTAAATGTGATTTATGAGAAATGCAGCATTCCCACTCAGAACATAGCATGTCATTCCAATTATTCAGACGACAGTCTTCAGTAACACTTTAGTGTTTTCTTCATATAAGCCTTAAGGTTTTCTTTTTGTATGTATTTTTGGTTGTTTTAGGGTTTCAATTCTTATGAGTGAGTTCTTTTAAAAACTCTTTTAAAAGAAACACAACTTTATCATATACACACACACATATCCTGATAAGATTGGCTTTTGTCAATAATAATGAACACATTCATTTATACTTTAATTTTATATTTCTGTTTATGTTCTTACATTTTTAATATTTTTCATTTTTTGTTTACATTTATATTTCCACTAGTTATTGTCTCAACTATTTGTTTCAGAATGTAAAGGTACACTATGAGACATACAAAGAATTCTAAACTAGTATAGCATATATTAATAAGCAAAAAAAACGAAAAGCATACCTTACCATCTCTGAACTAGAACTGAAACAACTATCTGTGGGCCTTGGAGAGCAACTGGTAGACCAACTACTCTGTGAAGACTCAAGATCTGAAAACGAACATTTAACTCGTGAAGAATGGTTTATTAATACTCTACTAAATATATACACAGGCAGCAGATATCAGCTGGTAACATAAGTTTAGCTAACATACTGCAGAGCATTTTAAAAGTGTGCCAAAACGAGTTAAAACTTGAGAAACTCCGCATCTTGGATTTCTGACAGAGTATCACGGGTTTATTCTACACTTAAAAGGTTTTCATCTACAAGTAAAATAAGGGTACATAAGGCAAGAAAGGAGAACAGAGAAAATTCAATTGATTTTTTCTAATATACGAACAATGTTTTATGAACAAATAATTTAAATAATAATTTAAAGTGTCAACCTAGAGGAAGGAGGAATAAGGCAAGTTTATTAAGTTCAAAAGCACCAGATATTTGCTAATCTAATAAACGAAGCTTCCTTGTACAATAAAAGCTGTATTTAAAAAATCAACTCAAAGCATCCAGTCCGATATTCTTTCATTATGTGCTTAATGTGTTCTCTTATGATAGAAGTAAAGTTTAAAAATAGGCCTGAGAAGTAGGTCATGACTCTTCACAATGCATAAATACTGTAGACCAAGAGGGACGTGCATTCACACTAAAGTAGCAACAAAAACAACAAAAAGTAGCTACCACCAAATCTAACAAGAGACATGCAGAATCTACTTGAGGAAAACTTTAAAGTGCTTAAAGGTGTTCTAAACAACTATTAAAGATACAAAATTAGGCTGAATTAACAAAAAGACATCCCTTGTTCTTAGATAGGTCTACTCAACATCATTAGTATGATAATCCACACTAAATCAATATATACACTTAGCATTTTCCTGATAAAACTAAAATATTTCTTTGGAGCTACACAAGTTGATTTTAAAGTTTATACAAAAAATAATCAAAATTAGCCAGAAAAATTCTTTAAAAAGTACAAAGGGAGGTGTAACTGTTTTAGAAATTAAGCATACTATAAAGCACTTACCATAAAAATAGTACAGTATTAGCACACAAAGATTAGGAAAGACCAGTAGAACAGTAAAGAAAGCCCAGCACATATGAAAAGTTAGTACATAAAAAAGGTGGTATCACAAATGCCTAGGGAAAAGATGCATTTTAAAAACCTGAATCAATACACATCTCACACCTTAAATCACAATAAACTCTAAATGGATAAAAGATTTAAGCGTAAAAATATAAAATCATACTAACACTAGAAGAAAACATTAAGTGAATTCATTTAACCTGGGAGTGTAGAGTCTTTCTAATTAAATCCAGAAGTATAAAAGAAAAGATGAATAAAATCAACCACATAAAAAAATACATTAATCCTTTGGCAAAGCAGGAGATATCATAAGGAAAGTCAAAACAAATCTAAAACCAATAATAAACTAGGAGGAAATATTTGTGACATATCACAAAGACCTAAATCTCTTTAATATATAAAGAGTTCTTAAATATCAAGAAAAAAAATACCAAAAATTCAATTGGTCAAAAGACATGAATGGAGACTTTAAAGAAAAAGAAATGAAAACAGACATTAAATATTTTTAAAAGACGTTCAACTTCACTTATAGAAAAAGAAAAGCAAACTTAAACTGCCATCTATCCGTCTGTCTACCTATCTATTTTTATAAAACTCACAAAAATTCCCAAGTTTGAACACAATCCCTATTGGTGAGGCTGTGGAATAAAAAGGCATATTTCTGGTGAGATTGCCAAATGATGCAACAGGGAATTTGGTAATATCTATCAAAATTGAATTTTGGCAATAATAACTACACAAAAAAACAATGTATCTCCCCTTTGACACAGCAATCCTACTCCTAGAAATTATCCTGAAAATGTACCTCCACAATTAAGAAACATATACACAAAGTTGTTCACCAAGCATTGTTTATAAGAACGCAATACTGGAAACAAACCAAATGTCCACCAACAGGGCATGACTGAATAAACTATAGCCCATCCACATAATAGATTACCAAATTGTCATAAATAAGGGATGAAGAAATGTCTAGTGCTAAGATGGAGAAATCTGTAAGAAACTTACTAAATAAATGAATCCATTTAATTCATCTATAAAATATCCTATATTATACAAAATATCCTATACTACATTTAAGTGAGAAAAGTGGAGAACTAAGACTCATGTGAATATGTGTGTTTATATATTCTTAGGCTTTATTTTGAAGAAAAACAGAACACAACAAAACATAGTAAAATGATAAACCATAAACCAATAAAAAAGTTACTCATATGAGGCAAAAGGAAATAGGGCAGACAAGATAGGATAGAAACCAGACTACTGGTTTACACTTCAAAAATTTAAATTAAATCCAAAAGAAAAAAGTTGATAAAGATTTCTAGGTATCCTAGCAAAGTAGATATCCGAAAGAATCATTCTATCACAGAATATCTAAAAAGTACCACAAACTATTTTTCATAAAAAGACAGTATAGACTAAAATGACCACTCAAATATGAAGTATTTGCTACACACAGCCTACAAGCAATTAGAATCTAGTATATATATATGAAAGATATATAGGATATATACATATATATCTACATATGGAAAAGATATATCCTATAAGGAAAGCCAAACTTTCTAAAAGAAATATGACCAATAGACATGAAAGGTATTTCACAGATAAACAGGGGTGGCAAATCAACCTAATTAATAATGGGAAATATAAATTAAAATTACAATGAAATACCAGATTCCAACAATGATAAAAAGCTGATCCAGTGTTAGTGAGAATATGGAACAACTAAGAGTCTTAGCTCCTGCAAGTGGGAGTTTAAACTGGCACAACTACTTTATAAAACAATTTTGTATTACCTAGAATAGATGAAGATGTGCATAACATTTGAACTAGCCAATTCTACTCCTTGACTCATATTCAAGAGAAATTTTTTATACATGTGTGCCAGGAGAAATGTCAAGAATTGTCCAAGTAGCATTGTATATTATAGCAAAATATTCAAAACAATCTAAATAACCAATGCCAGAAAATGTATAAATTGAGGTACATTCACACAACAGAAGGTTGCATAGCAGTAAATAAATAATGAAGTATACTAGAGTCACAAATATCAGAGTGGGTGAACAAAGCAAAGCAAGTTGCAGCAAAATATATAGCATTTGCCTCAATCTGTGAACAGTTCAAAACCAAGCAATGTAAAAGTCTATGTATGATACCATAAAAACAAATTCAGGATAATAGTTACCTCTAGGGGGCAGGATAGGAAATGCAATTGAGAAGATCTTCAAATGTACTGATTATGTATTATTTCTTAAGCTACAAAGTGAGTACAAGGGTATCTATTTTACTATTATTCGCTAAAATGTACATATATGTTACATATATTCATCATGTATAACACATTTTATAAAAGATAAAAGTAGTTTTGAAGACAACTGCATTACTAGTATATTCTAAGATATCTAGGAAACATATTTGCTGGCAAAAACCTAAAAAAAAGCACTTAAAACAATTTCCACTTAAATGTTAGTTTTTTTAAAAGAAAAAATTCACTTATACTGACAGACTTTTGTAGTAGAGGTTGGTCTGCCTTTTAAAGAACACGTTCCTCCTTTTTCCATCAGAATCTAAAAGAAAAATAAAATTTAAGAACTCCTAAGTATACACAATAATATCCACTTATAGCTCCCTTTTCACCCCACCAAATCATTTTACAGTACTCTTCCTTCATATTACTTTAATTCCACAAAGATAATTTTAAACTCACAAAGAAAAATTTGCCTATGACAAACAATAAAACAAAACAAAATTGAAATTCATTTAGAAACAGCAAGCAACAGAAGAGACACTTGATAAGAAATGAATTGACAAAAAAGAAAGGATTCAGGTAATCATAACAAATGCAGCTGAAAAAAGGAAAAGATACTAAAGCAATTTGGAGATTTATTCTGTTTTTCTTTTTCTAATTTGTTAAGTTGGATATCAGTTCATTTATTTTCAGGTTTTTTAAATAGTAAAAGCTCTTAGAGGTATCAATTTTCTACAGAACACACCATTGGTTTTGGTTTTCATCAATTTCTATGTAATTTTTAATTTGTTTTCATTTCCTTTTCTTTTTTTCTTTTTCAAAACCAGAGTGTTTCTTAATTTTCAAGAAGATAAGGGAGGTTAAGCAACTTCTTTTCCTCTTCTTTAGTTCTAATTTAATGAATTTTTATTAGAGAATATGGCTATGAATCTCTCCTTAGATAAATCTCTTAGACTTTCTTTGTGGCTTACTACATGAATTATGTTTGCAAATATAGTAGGGACTTATAGAAAACATATATTCTCTGTTGGTGGGATATACAGTTTTTGATAGACAGATGGGTAGCATAAAGGAGAAACCATCTAGTTGTTCACCAAACATGTTTCCCTTTCCTTTTAAGCATAAAGCTAAAACACATTTCCTACCCTCCCTTGGAGTTGGTTTGGACACGTGATTTAAGTTCCGGTCATGGGCAAAGTGGTGTACACCACTGCCAGTGCTGGCCCATAAAAATTTTCTCCACAATCCTCCACTTCCTTTTCCCTTCCACTATACCCAGTATCAACAAGTTGGAAACCTACCAGTTGAAGATACCAGAGTCCCTACCAGCTTGGAGCCCTGAATAACTTTGTCGAGCAAAGCCTCTTTTCTAACCTCACTATTTAATCATTCAAAAAGCCTTGTACATTCAACTCTTAGAATATTCAAGCCCCAAACCTGCACCAGTAAGACACAAGCTGAGAAAGCTATATAGACCCCCAAAACAGGCAAACCCTCCAATATCCACTTCAGATCTGTTGATAGAGGATAACAGACAAATAAAATGGTCCCAAAGAGAGGAAACTAAATTATTTAAGGAATTTCCCCATCCTCTAGGATAGCAAGATTTTCACACAATGTCTGCCCAGCAGGATTTCATGATCGGTATGGATCAGTAACTCTGTATCACCTCTTCTTCTCCTTTCTGAATGGGCTTTTCATTGAATTTTTACTCTCATTGTTCCAATAATATATATTTTATTTATATATATCTTGCCATCTTTTTATTTTTAACCTCTATTATTATGTTCTACATGTTTCTTGAAAAACTATAAAGATTATTTTTTTCTTCTCAATTTGATATTCTTTGAATCTTGTTAAGAAAAATCAACCTCTTTATATTTCATATATTAATTGCTAAGCAGGTTTCATTCCTTACATTTTACCTTTCCCATTTATCTAAAAGTTATTTCATTCTTTCCCATCTTGATCAGGTTTCCTAGTGTGACATCCCCACTCCCTTGAATTCTGAATATCTTCTACGTGTCTTTATTTCTCTAGTGATTACCTTCCCATTGGTAACAACCATAATTTAAATCTTATTCCTCTACTACTTTAAAATTAAATAAGTTCCAGTTCAAGATGGCAATGTAGGAGGATCCTGAACTCACCTCCTCCCACAGACACACCAAATCTACAGCTACATACAGAACAATTTCCTCTGAAAGAAACCCCAAAACAAGCTCAGAGACTCCTATACATCAGGGGAATGAGAAAAAACCCACAGTCAAATGGGTAGGAGAGGCCGAGACACAATCTTACCATAAACCCCACCCTGGGCATGGTGATCCACAACCAGGAGGGAACCCACAACTCTGAGCTTCTCCCCAAGGAGTGAATGGCTTGACCCTCATATCTGGTACTTGAACTTTTAAGACCTTCACCAAAGAGATAAGCCCCCAAAACGTCAAGTTTTGAAAGCCAAGAGGGCTTGTGTCCATGAGACCCACAAGGCTACACGGAACTGAAAAACAGTTCCTAAAGGGCTCGCACAGGCTCACCATGCTGCACCCCAGGGCCTAGAGCAGAGGCAGCTCACTGACTATCCAGTCTTTCTGTGAAACAAGCCTATTAGCTTATCCTCATAGCTGCAAACTAAGAGTCAGGCTTCTAATTAAACTCACATCTAAGGGCTGACCGTAATCCTCTCCAGTGAACTCGGAGGCTGGGTACCATCTTTCCACTCTCCCGCTGCCTCGCTCACGGTCACCAGTACCTTGCAGAATGGAGCTTACATTTGAGGGTCCCACAGGACTGTAACAAATGGAGAAAGAGTTCCTAACTGGCTACCCTCCAGGGCAAAGCAAAGAGACAGTAGATTGAATCACACCCCAATCCTTCTGTGAGAGAAGCCTATTTGCTTATCTTAAATCTTTGGCCTAAGGAGCAGGCTTCTAATTTAACACACATCTACAGGCCTACTGAAATATTCTCCAAAGACCATAGAGCCCAGCGGGCACCATCTTCACAGTCCAACTCTGCCTTGCTCCAAGTCACCAGTATCTCCCAGAAAAGAGCTTGTGCACATTGTCTGGAGGCCCAGTTTTCGCAGCTGCCACCCATGGGATGCCCCTGGATCAGCTGGCTCTGGTAGCCAGCAAGGCTTTGAAGGGGATCAGAATTGGCCATCTGAGCCAGCCCTGATGGCCTAGTGGTTGAAGTTCGGTGTGTTCCACTTTGGTGGCCTGGGTTTGGTTCCCGGCCATGGAACCACATGGCTCGTCTGTCAGCAGCCATGCTGTGGCGGCAGACCACATAGAAGAACTAAGACTTACAACTAGAATATACAACCATGCACTGAGGCTTTGGGGAGGGGAAAAAAAATGAAAGAGAGACGAAGATTGGCAATAGATGTTAGCTCAGGGCAAATCTTTCCCAGAAAAAAAAAAAAAAAGAATTTGCCACCCCAAAATGTGTCTCTTTGCCTTGATTATTTTAAGGACAAAAGAGTCTTTGACTCTTTGAAAGAAATTCTGACCTTCCCCCTAACTGCCTAAAAGAATTTAAGATAGAAGGGCCTGTCCCAGGAAGGAGATATCACCATAGATAATTCTAGGTGTGGTAGACAGAAAGACATCTAGCAAGGGCCATTTTACCAAAAGATCTCTTTCAGTTCCCATTGTCTACAGATGGCCCAGCAAACACTTGTTTATCAAACATTTCCATTTCCATCGTCATGTAAATTGCCTTCCTCTCCTTTGAAGTCCCAAACCACTACCCCCAATATCCTCCTTTATCTTTAGCTGAAGATGGTATTAAGGTGGCAATTTCAGCCACTCCAGCAAGATTTTCCTGGGTTTCTCCCATGTACATATGTTATCAAACTTTGATTTTCTCCTGTTATTCTGTCTCATGTCAATTTAATTCTTAGACCAGCCAGAAGGACCCAGAGGGTAGAGGAATTGTTTTCCTCCCCTACAGTTTACGTTCACAGGTCCCACAGGACTATAATGAACAAAGAAAGAGTTCCTAACCAGCTACCGGTCCAGGGCACAGCAGTGAGGCAGCAGACTGAAATGCCCATCTTTCTGTGAAAGAAGCCTATTAGCTTATCTTCATACCTGTGGCCTGAGGGACAAGCTTCTAACTAAGCACAGACCTAGGGGCTAATTGCAATCCTCTCCAGAGACCAGGAAGCCCAATGGTTACCATCTTCACACTCTCCATCTGTCCCACCCTAGGTTGCTAATGTCTCCAAGAAAGGAGATTGTGCACATATCTAGCACCAGGGTTTCTGTGTCAGCTGCCCAAAAGACACATCCCTTGATAGCCTGGCTCTGGTGGCCAGCAGGGCTTGTGTTCATAGATTCAACAGGATGTCAGCAAACAAACAGTTCTTATATGGCTATCACACCAGGGCTCAGTGCAGACGAGCACACAGAAATGCTCATGTCAAAGTCTTCCCATGAATGAGGTATATTTACATACTTCAAAAGCTGCTGCATCAGGGTCCAGTTTCCAATTAGACTGAATCTAGATGTTGACTGAGATCTTCCCTATTGGGACACCGGCAGGTTTTTACACACCCTCAAATACTGGAAGCCACTAAAAATAAAGTAGACTGCTTGAACAACCACAAAGGTTTGAGAGACAACCAAGAGCTACAGCAGGGTTGAAACATAAGGTTCATCTCCTGCACGAGGCCACTTCTTCAAGACTAGAGAGGTGGCTGGTTTACAGAATGCATGGAAACCAACACAGAGAATCAAGGAAAATAAAGAAACAGAAGAAGACATTCCATATGAAAGAACAAGATAAAGCCTCAGAAAAAGACCTTAATGAAATAAGTGATTTACCTGATAAAGAGTTCAAATTAGCCATCAAAAAGATGCTCACCAAGGTCAGGAGAAAAATACATGAACAAAGTGAGAATTTCAACAAAGAGAACATAGCGTAGAAAGTATAAGAAAAATACCAAAAATAAATCACAGAGCTGAAAAATACAATAGAAAGGTACAAAAGAAGACTAGATAAAGCCAAAGAAAGGATCAGCAAACAAAAAGACAGGGCAGTGGAATTTACCCAATCAGAGGAGCAAAAAGAAAAAGGAATGAAAAAGAATGAAGATAGCACAAGGAACTTATTGACAACATCAAGTGGACCAATATTTGTATTATAGGGGTCCCAAAAGAAGAAAGGGGCAGAAAATTTATCTAAAGAAATTATGACTGAAACTTCCCTAACATGGGGAAAGAAACAGACATCCAGATCCAGGAAGCCCAGAGAGTTCCAAATGAGATGTACTCAAAGAGACCTCACCAAGACACATTATAATTAAGTTATCAAAAGTTAAAGACAAGGAAAGAATCTTAAAAACAGCAAGGTAAAAACAACTTGTTACATCCAAGGAAACCCTCATAAGACTATTAGCAGATCTTAAGCAGAAACTTTGCAGGCCAGAAGGGAGTGGCACAACATATTCAAAGTGCTGGAAGAAAAAAACTGCTAGTCAAGAATACCCCATCCAGCAAAGCTGTCCTTCAGAATAGAAGGATAGATAAAAAGTTTTCCAGACAACCAAAAGCTAAAAGAGTTTATCATCACTAGACTGGCCTTACAAGAAATGTTAAAGGGACTTTAAGCTAAACCGAGAGGGCCCTAAATCAGTAACAGGAAAACATATAAAATTATAAATCTTACTGGTAAAGGTAACTATATAGTAAAATTCAGAATAATCTAATGTTGTAGGTGATGGGTTAATCACTTATCAAGCTAGTATGAAGGTTAAAAGACAAAAGTACTAAAAATAACAACTACAATGATTTGTTAATAAATACACAAGATAAAAAGATATAAGCTGTGACATCAAAAACATAAAACTTGGGAGGGCAGTAAAAATTTAGATCTTTAGAATGCATTCAAACTTAAGTTTTTAAGAATTTAGAATGTTATAAGTTGTTTTACATAAGCCTCATGGTAACACAAAGCAAAAACCTACAGTAGATACACAAAAGATAAAGAAAAAGGAATCCTAAGCACACCATTACAGAAAATCATCAAAATCACAAAGAAAGAAAAAAAGAAAAAAACAAAGGAATTACAAAACAATCAGAAAAAAATGAACAAAATGGCAATAAGTCCACACCTATTAATAATTACTTTAAATGTAAATGGACTAAATTCTCCACTCAAAAAATATGGAGTGGCTAAATAGACTGAAAAAACAAGATCCATCTATATGCTGCCTATAAGAAACTCACTTCAGAGGTAAGGACACACACAGTCTGAAAGTAAAGGGACAGAAAAAGATATTCCATGCAAATGAAAACCAAAAACAACCTGGCATAGGTATACATATATCACACAAAATAGACTTTAATACAAAGAGACTTGGAGACAAAGAGAGTAATAAGAGACAAAGAAGGTCATTATATAGTCATGCACCACATAAAAACGTTTCAGTCAACAACAGACTGTGTATACAACAGTGATCCTTTAAGAAAAGTAACATATAGTCTAGGTGTGTAGCAGGCTATACCATTGAGGTTTGTGTAAGTACTGTAAGAGAGGAAGAAATTTTCCTCTACTCTTCTAGGTTTTTCTGGCTGATCTAAAAATTAAATTGACACGAGACAAATTAACAGGAGAAAAACAAAAGTTTAATAACATGTACACATGTGAGAAACACAATAAAACCAAGTAACTAGCCAAAGCCTTCACCTTAAATATCATCTTCAGGTAAAGACAAAATAAGATGTTGGAGATGAAGAGAGTCAGGGACTTGAAAGGGAAAGAAGGCAATTCACAGGTAAGTGAAAAGGAGCAAATGCTTAGAAAACATGTGTTTGGCCACAGAAACAGAAAAACACAGAAGGGAGTCCAAAAATCAGGCTTTTCTAGGTGCCTTCCTGTCTATCACCTAGTTCATGTTATGCTAAGGTGATAGCTTGCTTCCTGAGACAGCTTTTTTTAATCTGAATTCTTTTAGGCAGTTAAGGGGTAGGTTACAAGACAAACGTTCTAAGTCTTTTTTTCTCAGAAATAGTCAGCCTAAAACAATCCTCACGTTAAAGAGACACATTTTGGGATGGCAAATTTTGTTCCCCTTTAGTATGCTCTATGAGGTTCTCACAATGATTAAATTGCCTACTGACGTATTTCTCAGAATGTATCCCATCATTAAGCAATGCATGACTGCATAATAAAAAAGGGGTGAATCCAACAAAAGGATATGACATTTGTAAATATTTATGCACTCAACACAGGAACACCAAAATAAATAAAACAAATATTAACAGACCTAAAGAGAGAAAATATACAACAATACAACAGTAGGGGACTTTAATACCCCACTTTCATCAAAGGATAGATCATCCAGTCAGAAAATCAATAAAAACATATTGGCCTTACATGGCACTTTAGACCAGATAGATCAAACATACATAAACAGGACATTCCATCCACAAGCAACAGAATACACATTCTTCTCAAGCACACAAGGAACATTCTCCAGGATAGACCATATGTTAGGCCACAAAACAAATCTTAATAAATTTAAGAAGACTGAAATCACATTAAACACGTTTTCTAACTGCAATGACGTGAAACTCAAAATCAATTACAAGAAGAAAACTGGAAAATTCACAAATATGTGGATATTAAATAACATGCTCCTGAACAACTAATGGGTCAAAGAAGAATCAAAAAAGAAATTAAAAAATATCTTGAGACAAATGAAAATGGAAATACAACATACCAAAACTTATGGGATGCAACAAGAGCAGTTCTAAGATGGAAGTTCCTGGTGATAAATGCCCACATTAAGAAACAAGAAAGATCTCAAATAAACAACACAGCTTTACACCTCAAGGAACAAGAAAATGAACAAACTGAACCTAGTTAGTAAAAGACGGAAATAGCAAAGATCAGAGTGAAAATAAATGAAATAGACACTAAAAGACACTAGAAAAGATCAATGAAACGAGCTGGTTTTTTGAAAAGATAAACAAAATCGACAAACCATTAGCTAGATTTAACAAGAAAAGAGAGAGAGGACTCAAATAAATAAAATCAGAAATGAAAGAAAAGCCGTTACAACTGATATCACAGAAATAAAAAGCATCATAAGACACCATTATGATTAATTATACAACAACAAACTGGACAATCTAGAAGAAAAAGATAAATTTCTAGAAACATACGACCTACCAAGACTAATTCATGAAGCAATAGAAAATATGAATAGACTTATTACTAGTAAAGATATCAAACCAGTAATCAAAAACTTCCCAATGTCAAAAGTCCAGGACCAATGGCTTCCACTGGTGAATGCTGCCAAACATTCAAAGAAGAATTAATACCTATCCTTCTCAAACTATTTCAAAAAAGAGAAGAGGAGACAACTCTTCCAAACTCCTTTTATGAGGCCAGCATTACCCTGATATCCAAACTAGTCAAGGACACCACAAGAAAAGAAAATCACAGGACAATATCCCTGATGAACATACATACAAAAATCCTCAATAAAACATTAACACTTCAATCTAGGTGAATGGCACTATCCCATCAACTACCCATTTACCCAAATAATAAATCCAGGTCTCCTTCAATGTTTTCCTTCTCCCTTAACTAATCAACAACAACTATCAAATCAAGATCTTCTAAATCTTTGTGATAGCTCTTCCCTCATTTCCATCCTTACTTACACTGCTCAACTTCAAGCCCTCATTATTTTTTGCCCTGCCTTGAGTCATGCCACTTCTCAAATCTCTCATTGTTGCTAGAGTCAACTTTTTAATACTCAGATGTCATCAAATTCCTCTACTAAAATTTTTTCAGTGGCTCTGTTTGGTGACAGAAAATAAAACTGGTATATGTCATGTAAAGTCTTTTATGATCTAGCCCTTTATATTGTCTAGAATTATCTTTTGCCATTCCGCCATCGCTTGTAATTTACACTATAGTAGTAGCAATAACAACAACTGGAATGAAGTTACTTTGCAGCTTCTAAAATAAGCTATACTCTCTCACTTGTTAGTTTCTATCTATGTTGCTTCTTCATAGTATGAAGGCAGTTTGTCCATTTGGTAAACTTATTAATTGATATCTGGATCAAAAGTTTTCTCCTCTATTACATCTTCCTCCTGACTAGCCATGAAACTTAGAATTATTTTTTACTTGTCTCCCACTGCCCTTTGTACAAACCCCAATTGGAGCAATTTATCTAAATGTATTATATTTTTTTCTGTTTCTCTCTAGCTACTAGACCATAGCTTCCTAAAAACAGGTCCCATGTCCCTTCATCTCTGTACCTTGCAGAGTCTAGTGCATAACACAATATAAGCTTCATAAGAACAAAAACTGTTTCTTCACCACTGAATCTTCAGTGTCTAGCATACAGGAGAACGACAATAAATTCTATTAAATGAATTCATGATATGTACTCAATGTACATACTGAAGACAAAAAGACAAAACAATTAATATAGTTGAAAATATACAGTCAGATAAGACAAAAGTTTGAATCCTGGCTCAAATGTGTAACTTTGAACAAGTTATTTAATCTTTCTGAACTTGAGTCTCTTTTGCTGTGAAGAGCTTACAGGATCCGGCTCTTGTAGATTAGAACTAAGTGAAACAGAAACTAGTGACCTACTCAACAAAGAATTCAAACAAAATATCATGAGGATGCTCACAGATATGCGGAGAAGAATGGATGAACACAGTGAGCACATCAGCAAAGAACTGGAAGATATAAAAAAAAAATCAGAAATGAAGAATACAATACTCAAAATGAGAAATTCACTCGAGGGACTCAATAACAGAGTAGAGGAAGGAGAAGAACGGATCAGCGAACTAGATGAAAGACTAGAGGAAATCACCCAAGCAGAACAGAAAAGAGAAAAAAGAATTAGACAGAATGAGAAGAGAGTAAGGGAACTCTGGGACAATATCAAGCATGCTAACATTAGGATTATAGGGGTCCCAGAAGGAGAAGAGAGAGACAAAGGGACAGAAAGTTTATTTGTAGAAATAATCGAGGAAAATTTTCCTAACCTGAGGAATGAAACAGACATCCAACTTCAGGAAGCACAGAGAGCTCCAAACAAGAGAAGCCCAAAGAGGCCCACACCAAGACATATTATAATCAAAATGTCTAAAATTAAAGACAAAGAGAGAATCCTAACAGCAGCAAGAGAAAGGCCGCAAGTGACATATAAAGGGAAGCCCATCAGACTATCAGTGGACTTCTCAGTCGAGACCCTACAGGCAAGAAGAGAATAGCACGACATATTTAAAGGCTAAAAGGAAAAAACCTACAACCAAGAATACTCTATCCATCAAGGTTGTCATTCAGAATGGAAGGAGAGATAAACAGCTTCCCAGACAAGCAAAAATTAAAGGAGTTTATCACCAAGAAACCAGTTCTGCAAGAAATGCTGAAGGGACTTATTTAAGCGGGAAAGCAATAACCACAAATAGAGATAAAAAAAAAAAATTATCAAAAAAACCCAAAACAACAACAACAAAAGACAGGCAATAAAATCACTAGTAAGGTAAAAGGACAGTAAAGGCAGCAGATCAACTACCTGTGAAGATAATATGAAGGTTAAAAGACAAATGTACTAAAATCACCTATTTCAATGATAAGAGGGTAACAGATAGACACACACTAAACACAAGACTATATATGATGTGAAAAACATAATGTGGGAGGAGGGGAGTGAAAAAGTAGAGCTTTTAGAAAGAGGTCAAGCTAAAGAGTCTATCTACTCAATATAGACTGTTACATGCACAGTATATTAAATAGGATCCTCATGGTAACCACAAACCAGAAACCTATAACAAGCAGGACAAAAAGTAAGACAAAAGAAATCAAACATATTACTAAAGATAACCATCAAACCACAAGGGAAGAGAGCAAGAGAAAAAGAAAGGAACTGAGAAGAACTACTAAAACACCCAAAAAAAGAAAAAGTGACAAAATGGCAATAAATACATATTTATCAATAACTACTTTAAATGTCAATGGACTAAATGCTCCAATCAAATGCCATAGGGTGGCCAACTGGATAAAAAAACAAGATCCATGTATATGCTGCATACAAGAGACACACTTCAGACCTACAGACACTCACAAACTGAAAGTGAAAGGATGGAAAAAGATATTCCATGCAAATGGCAAAGAAAAGAAAGCAGGGGTAGCAATACTTATATCAGACAAAATAGACTTTAAATCAAAAACTGTAATAAGAGACAAAGACAGGCACTACATAAAGATAAAGGGAACAATCCAACAAGAAAATATAACACTTGTAAATATCTACGCACCCAACATAGGAGCACCTAAATATATAAAGCAATTATTAACAGACATAAGAGGAGAAATAGACAGTAACACAATAATAGTAGGGGACTTTAACACTCCACTTACACCAATGGATAGATCATCCAAACAGAAGATCAATAAGGAAACACTCGCCTTAATGGACACATTAGACCAGATGGACTTAGTAGATATATACAGAACATTCCATCGAAAAACCACAGAATACACATTCTTTTCAAATGCCCATGGAACGTTCTCCAGGATTGATCACATATTAGGCCACAAAACAAGTCTCAATAAATTTAAGAAGATCGAAATAATACCGTGCATCTTTTCTGACCACAAAGGTATGAAACTGGAAATCAACTACAGAAAGAAAACCAGAAAAGCCACAAAAATGTGGAGATTGAACAAAACGCTACTGAACAATGATTGGGTCAATGAAGAAATCAAAGAAGATATCAAAAAATTCCTGGAGACAAATGAAAATTAAAAGATGACATGCCAAAATCTGTGGGATACAGCAAAAGCGGTTCTACAAGGGAAGTTTATAGCAATTCAGGCCTACCTCAACAAAGAAGAAAAATCCCAAATAGACAATCTAAAAGCATACCTAAAGGTACTGGAAAAAGAACAACAAACAAAGCCCAAAATCAGAAGGAAGGAAATAATAAAAATCAGAGCAGAAATAAATGAAATAGAGACTAAGAAAACAATAGAAAAAATTAATGAAACCAAGAGCTCGTTCTTCGAAAAGATAAACAAAATTGACAAACCCTTAGCTAGACTCACCAAGAAAAAAAGAGAGAAGGCTCAAATAAATAAAATCAGAAATGAAAGAGCAGAGATTACAACGGTCACCTCAGAAATACAAAAGATAATAAGAGAATACTATGAAAAGCTATACGCCAACAAATTGGATAATCTAGAAGAAATGGATAAATTCTTAGAAACATACAACCTTCCAAAACTGGACCAAGAAGACGTAGAAAATTTGAATAGACCGATCACCAGTAAGGAGATCGAAACAGCAATCAAAAACCTCCCAAAAAATAAAAGTCCAGGACCAGATGGCTTCCCTGGTGAATTCTACCAAACACTCAAAGAAGAGTTAATACCTATCCTTCTCAAACTCTTCCAAAAAATTGAAGAGGAGGAGAGGCTTCCTAACTCCTTCTACGAAGCAAACATTATCCTGATACCAAAACCAGACAAGGACAACACAAAAAAAGAAAATTACAGGCCAATATCACTGATGACCATCGACGCAAAAATCCTCAACAAAATACTAGCAAATCGAATACAATGATACATTAAAAAGATCATACATCATGATTAAGTGGGTTTCATTCCGGGGATGCAGGGATGGTTTAACATCTGCAAATCTAACAACGTGATACACCACATTAACAAAATGAAGAATAAAAATCACATGATCATCTCAACAGATGCAGAGAAAGCATTTGACAAGATACAGCATCCATTTATGATAAAAACTCTAAATAAAATGGGTATAGAATACCTCAACATAATAAAGGCCATATATGACAAACCCACAGCATATATCATTTTCAATGGAGAAAATCTGAAAGCTATCCCTCTAAGAACAGGAACCAGACAAGGATGCCCGCTGTCACCACTCTTATTTAACATAGTATTGGAAGTCCTAGCCAGAGCAATCAGGCAAGAAAAAGAAATACAAGGGATCCACATTGGAAAAGAAGAAGTGAAACTGTCACTCTTTGCAGATGACATGATTTTATATCTAGAAAACCCTAAAGAGTCCACTAAAAAACTTTCAGAAATAATAAAGGAATATAGTCAAGTTGCGGGACACAAAATCAATGTACAAAACTCAGTTGCGTTTCTATACACGCACAACGAAGTAGCACAAAGAGAAATTAAGAATACAATCCCATTTACAATTGCAACAAAAAGAATAAAATACCTATGAATAAACTTAACCAAAGAGGTGAAAGATCTCTACACCGAAAACTATAAAACATTGTTGAAAGAAATCAAAGAAGACACAAAGAAATGGAAAGATATTCCGTGCTCTTGGATTGGAAGAATTAACATCGTTAAAATGTCCATACTTCCTAAAGCAATCTATAGATTCAACACAATCCCTATCAAAGTTCCAACAACATTTTTTACAAAAATAGAGCAAAGAATCCTACAAGTTATATGGAACAACAAAAGACCCCGAAGAGCCAAAGGATTCCTGAGAAAAAAGAACAAAGCTGGAGGTATCACACTCCCTGATTTCAAATTGTACTACAAAGCCATAGTAACCAAAACAGCATGGTACTGGCACAAAAACAGACACACAGATCAATGGAACAAAATTGAGAGCCCAGAAGTAAACCCACACGTTTATGGACAGCTAATATTTGACAAGGGAGCCAAGAGCATACGATGGAGAAAGGAGAGTCTCTTCAATAAATGGTGTTGGGAAAACTGGACAGCCACATGCAAAAGAATGAAAGTACACCATTCCCTTACACCATGCACAAAAATCAACTCAAAATGGATTAAAGACTTGAATGTAAGACCCGAAACCATGAGACTTCTAGAAGAAAACATAGGCAGTATGCTCTACGACATTGGTCTGAGCAGCATATTTTCAAGTCCCATGTCTGACTGGGCAAGGGAAACAAAAGAAAAAATGAACAAATGGGAGTACATCAAACTAAAAAGCTTCTGCACAGCAAAGGAAACCATCAACAAAACGAAAAGAGAACCTAACAATTGGGAGAAGCATTTGCAAACCATATATCAAATAAGGGGCTAATATCCAAAATATACAAAGAACTTATATAGATCAACAACAAAAAAACCAACAATCCAATTAGAAAATGGGCAAAAGATCTGAACAGAGATTTCTCCAAAGATATCCAGATGGCCAACAGGCATATGAAAAGATGCTCAACATCATTA